>NC_083314.1:21778390-22111312 GCF_963455315.2 Globicephala melas | reverse complement strand
ACTTTCACTTGGTAAAATTACTTATAGAATAGTGGATGAATGCATTTCAGGCACTTCAACCAACAGCTCTCTTGGATCTGTATAAAGCTTCCCACTAGGAATGAGGCAGCATTGCAGTAGAGTCCTTAGCCATGTTTGTGAAAACTCAAGCTTTGGAAAGCAAGGAAACCTAAACTAATTAACATGAGATATGAGACTTGTTTAACATTGGCCAGCCCCACTGAACTTGCCTCAAAACTAAAGCCTCTAAAGTACACTGTGAGGATAGCCTCATCCACCAGAGGGCAGACAGCAGAAGCAAGAAGAACTACAATTCTGCAGCCTGTGGAAGGAAAAGCACATTCACAGCAAGACAGACAAAATGAAAAGGCAGAGGACTTTGTACCAGATGAAGGAACAAGATAACCCCCAGAAAAACAACTAAATGAAGTGGAGATAGGCAACCTTCCAGAAAAAGAATTCAGAATAATGATAGTGAAGATGATCCAGGACCTAGGAAAAGAAGGGAGGCAAAGATCAAGAAGATGCAAGAAATGTTTAACAAAGACGTAGAAGAATTAAAGAACAAACAAACAGAGATGAACAATACAATAACTGAAATGAAAAATACACTAGAGGAGTCAATAGCAGAGTAACTGAGTCACATGAACGGATAAGTGACCTGGAAGACAGAATGGTAGAACTCACTGCTGTGGAACAGAATAAAGAAAAAAGAATGAAAAGAAATGAAGACAGCCTAAGAGACCTCTGGGACAACATTAAATGCAACAATATTCACATTATAGGGATCCCAGAAGGAGAAGAGAGAGAGAAAGGACCCGAGAAAATATTTGAAGACATTATAGTTGAAAATTTCCCTAACATGGGAAATTATCACCCAAGTCGAGGAAGCACAGAGAGTCCTAGGCAGGATAAACCCAAGGAGAAACATGCCAAGACAAATAGTAATCAAATTGACAAAAATTAAAGACAAAGAAAAATTATTGAAAGCAACAAGGGAAAAACGACAAATAACATACAAGGGAACTCCCATAAGGTTAACAGCTGATTTCTCAGCAGAAACTCTACAAGCCAGAAGGGAGTGGCACAATATACTTAAAGTGACGAAAGGGAAGAACCTACAACCAAGATTACTCTACCTGGCAAGGATCTCATTCAGATTCGATGGAGAAATCAAAAGCTTTACAGACAAGCAAAAGCTAAGAGAATTCAGCACCACCAAACCGGCTCTACAAATGCTAAAGGAACTTCTCTAAGTGGGAAACACAAGAGAAGAAAAGGACCTACAAAAACAAACCCAAAACAATTAAGAAAATGGTAATAGTAACATACGTATCGATAGTTACCTTTAACGTCAATGGATTAAATGCTCCAACCAAGAGACACAGGCTTGCTGAATGGATACAAAACCAAGACTCATCTATACGCTGTCTACAAGAGACCCACTTCAGACCTAAGGACACACACAGACTGAAAGTGAGGGGATGGAAAAAGATATTCCATGCAAATGGAAATCAATAGAAAGCTGGAGTAGCAATACTCTATCATATAAAATAGACTTTAAAATAAAGAATGTTACAAGAGACAAGGAAGGACACTACATAGTGATCAAGGGATCAATCAAAGAAGGAGATATAACAATTATAAATATATATGCACCCAACATAGGAGCACCTCAATATATAAGGCAACTGCTAACAGCTATAAATAAGGAAATCAACAGTAACACAATAATAGTGGGGGACTTTAACACCTAGCTTACACCAATGGACAGATCATCCAGACAGAAAATTAATAAGGAAACACAAGCTTTAAATGACAAAATAGAACAGATAGATTTAATTGATATTTATAGGACATTCCAGGCAAAAACAGCAGATTACACTTTCTTCTCAAGTGCACATGGAACATTCTCCAGGATAGATCACATCTTCGGTCACAAATCAAGCCTCAGTAAATTTAAGAAAATTGAAATGATATCAAGTATCTTTTCTGACCACAAAGCTATGAGAGTAGAAATAAATTACAGGGGAAAAAACATAAAAAACACAAATAAATGGAGGCTAAACAATACGCTACTAAATAACCAAGAGATCACTGAAGAGATCAAAGAGGAAATCAAAAAATACCTAGAGACAAATGACAACAAAAACATGATGATCCAAAACCTGTGGGATGCAGCAAAAGCAGTTCTAAGAAGGAGGTTTATAGCAATACAATCCTACCTCAAGAAACAAGAAAAGTCTTAGATAAACAATCTAACCTTACACCTAAAGGAACTAGAGAAAAAACAAACAAAACCCAAAGTTAGTAGAAGGAAAGAAATCATAAAGATCAGAGCAGAAAAAAATGAAATAGAAACAAAGAAAGCAGTAGCAAAGATCAATAAAACTAAAAGCTGGTTCTTTGAGAAAATAAACAAAATTGATAAACCTTTAGCCAGACTCATCAAGAAAAAGAGGGAGAGGACTCAAATCAATAAAAGTAGAAATGAAAAAGGAGCAGTTACAACAGACACTGCAGAAATACCAAGCATCCTAAGAGACTACTACAACCAGATGTATGCCAATAAAATGGACAACCTGGAAGAAATGGACAAATTCTTAGAAAGGTATAACCTTCCAAGACTGAACCAGGAAGAAATAGAAAATATGAGCAGACCAATCACAAGTAATGAAACTGAAACTGTGATTAAAAATCTTCCCACATGGGGCTTCCCTGGTGGTGCAGTGGTTGAGAGTCCGCCTGCCGATGCAGGGGATGCGGGTTCGTGCCCCGGTCCGGGAGGGTCCCACATGCCGCGGAGCGGCTGGGCCCGTGAGCCATGGCCACTGAGCCTGCACGTCCGGAGCCTGTGCTCCGCAGCAGGAGAGGCCACAGCAGTGAGAGGCCCGCGTACCACAAAAAAAAAAAAAAATCTTCCCACAAACAAAAGCCCAGGACAAGAAGCCTTCACAGGTGAATTCTATCAAACATTTAGAGAAGAGCTAACACCCATCCTTCTCAAACTCTTCCAAAACATTGCAGAGGAAGGAACACTCCCAAACTCATTCTCTGAGGTCACCATTACCCTGATAGCAAAACCAGACAAATATAGTACAAAAAAAGAAAATTGCAGACCAATATCACTGATGAATACAGATGCAAAAATGTTCTACAAAACACTAGCAAACAGAATGCAACAACACATTAAAAGGATCATATACCATGATCAAGTGGGATTTATCCCAGGGATGCAAGGATTCTTCAATATTCGCAAATCAATCAATGTGATACATTATATTAACAAACTGAAGAATAAAAACCATATGATCATCTCAGTAGATGCAGAAAAAGCTTTCAACAAAATTCAACATCCATTTATCATAAAAACTCTCCAAAAAGTGGGCATAGAGGGAACTATCTCAGCATAATAAAGGCCATATACTACAAACCCATAGCAAACATCATTCTCAATGGTGAAAAACTGAAAGCATTTCCACTAAGATCAGGAACAAGACAAGGATGTCTACTCTCACCACTATTCAACATAGTTTTGGAAGTCCTAGCCACGGCAATCAGAGAAGAAAAAGAAAAAAAAAGGAATACAAATTGGAAAAGAAGAAGTAAAACTGTCACTATTTACAGATGACATGATACTATGCATAGAGAATCCTAAAGATGCCACCAGAAAACTACTAGAGCTAATCAATGAATTTGGTAAAGTAGCAGGATACAAAAATAATGCACAGAAATCTCTTGCATTCCTAAACACTAACAACAAAAGATCAGAACATGAAATTAAGGAAACAATCCCATTCACCACTGCAACAAAAAGAATAAAATACCTAGGAATAAACCTACCTAAGGAGGTAAAAGACCTGTACTCAGAAAACTATAAGGCACTGATGAAAGAAATCATGATGACACAAGATGGAGAGATATACCATGTTCTTGGATTGGAAGAACCAATCTTGTGAAAATCACTATACTACCCAAAGCAATCTACAGATTCAATGTAATCCCTATCAAATTACCAATGGCATTGTTTACAGAACTAAAACAAAAAATCTTAAAATTTGTATGGAGACACAAAAGACCCCAAATAGCCAAAGCACTCTTGAGGGAAAAAAACGGAACTGGAGGAATGAGACTCCCTGACTACAGACTTTACTACAAAGCTACACTAATCAAGACAATATGGTACTGGCACAAAAACAGAAATATACATCAATGGAACAGGATAGAAAACCCAGAGATAAACCCACGTACCTATGGTCAACTAATCTATGACAAAGGAGGCAAGGATCTACAATGGAGAAAAGACAGTCTCTTCAATAAGTGGTGCTGGGAAAGCTGGACAGCTACATGTAAAAGAATGAAATTAGAACACTCCCTGACACCATACACAAAAATAAACTCAAAATGGATTAGAGACCTAAATGTAAAACCGGACACTATAAAACTCTTAGAGGAAAACATAGGAAGAACACTCTATGACATAAATCACAGCAAGATTTTTTTTGATCCACCTCCTAGAGTAATGGAAATAAAAACAAAAATAAACAAGTGGGACATAATGAAACTTAAAAGCTTTTGCAAAGCAAAGGAAACTACAAACAAGATGAAAAGACAACCCTCAGAATGGGAGAAAATATTTGCAAATGAATCGATGGGCTAAGGATTAATCTCCAAAATATATAAACAGCTCAAGCAGCTCAATATTAAAAAAACAAACAACCCAATCAAAACGTGGGCAGAAGACCTAAACAGACATTTCTCCAAAGAAGACATACAGATGGCCAAGAAGCACATGAAAAGCTGCTCCACATCACTAATCTTTAGAGAAATGCAAATCAAAACTACAATGAGGTATCACCTCACACCAGTTAGACTGGGCATCATCAGAAAATCTACAAACAACAAATGCTGGAGAGGGTGTGGAGAAAAAGGAACCCTTTTGCACTCTTGGTGGCAATGTAAATTGATACAGCCATTATGGAGAACAGTATGGAAGTTCCTTAAAAAGCTAAAAATAGAATTACCATACACTCCAGCAATCCCACTACTGGGCATATACCCTGAGGAAACCATAATTCAAAAAGACACATGCACCCCAATGTTCATTGCAGCACTATTTACAATAGCTGGGTCATGGAAGCAACCTAAATGCCCACTGAGAGACGAATGGATAAAGAAGATGTGGTACGTATATACAATGGAGTATTACTCAGCCATAAAAAGTAACGAAATTGGGTCATTTGTAGAGACGTGGATGGATCTAGAGACTGTCATACAGAGTAAAGTAAGTCAGAAAGAGAAAAAGAAATATTGTATATTAACGCATATATGTGGAACCTAGAAAAATGGTACAGATGAACCTGTTTGCAGGGCAGAACTAGAGACACAGATGTAGAGAACAAACGTATGGACACCCAGGGGGGAAAGTGGCGGTGGGGGGTGGTGGGGGGATGAATCGGGAGATTGGGATTGGCATGTATGCACTGATGTGTATAAAATGGATGACTAATAAGAACCTGTGTATAAAAAATAAATAAAATAAAATTCAAAATTCCAAAAAAAAAAAAGTACACTATGAAAGTGAATTAGGCTTTTTACATCACGTGGACACCCTCTGGCTTGCTAACTCACTTTGCTGAACACTCCTGCTCATTAATCTCCCTGAAATAGATCCTGTTCCCAATTTCTACTGTCTCCATACTGGTAGAAGCCTCATTATCTCGTCTTGTTCAGTCACCTGACTGGGCTTTCTGTTCCCTTAGCCAGCCCATCTTCTCTCACTGCTTTGTCCCCAGTTCAAAAGTCTTCAGTGATTATGTATTAAAATTTACATTTCTTTACATTTAATTTCTTTAAACTAAACTGAAAGGCCCTTTATAGCTGCTCCAGACTGTGTTCCAACTTCATCTCCTCGAAGATAGACCACTGGGATCTCCCGACAAAACTCACACTTTTGTTTATCATTACTCTTCTGCTCCTGGCACTGCTCAGCCTGGAGTGCTCTTCTCTTGACCTGTTAAATCTTACCTACTTTTCAGAATCAAGCTAAAATGCTTTTGCGCAGCCTTCCCTAAATCCCTGCAGCTGGAAGGGATTTCTTCCTCTTGTGAATTCACAGAGCACTCCATCATTCGCACCTCTCTAGTTACTCACACCTACTTTCTCTACCTTGTGTTATAATTGTTTAAGAATATGTCTTAATTTGCTTACTAGACCAGAGTATCTTGTGGACAGAGTATACGTGTCTGATTCATCTTTAAAGTCGCCGAAGCATCTAGCCCAGCCCCTGACACATGAGGCTCAAACTCAGCACTTAATCACTCCAAACTCATCTGTTTCCCCCTAAATTTGTCCCTTATCCCAACTTTCCTATTCTTCAGCACTGCCATTCTTCTTCCATATTCGTAGCACCAACTCCCCCACCATACCAACCCCCTTTCCTATTGATTTTTCTTTTGCAGTCCTGTGCATATGTCTTTTCACTGCATTTCCACTTTATTGCTACCTCCCTACTCTACTGTATGACCTGAGCTTTTATAAGTTTCATAAGACATTCTAGCCTTCAGCATCTCTATCTTCAAATTCCTCTGATAAAAAAGCACCATATTAATATTCAAACAGTACTGCTCCATGCAAGTACCTCCTTTTCTCAGAAACAGACAATTGTTTTTTGTTTGTTTGTTTGTTTTTTGCGGTACGCGGCCCTCTCACTGTTGTGGCCTCTCCCATCGCGGAGCACAGGCTCTGGTCGCGCAGGCTCAGTGGCCATGGCTCACGGGCCCAGCCGCTCCGCGGCATGTGGGATCTTCCCGGACCGGGGCACGAACCCGCGTCCCTTGCATCGGCAGGCGGACTCTCCACCACTGCTCCACCAGGGAAGCCCTAGACAATTGTTGATTCCGTCCAGACAGGTCTGAACGCCTTAATCTGGCATTTGAGAGTCCTCCCTGGTCTCACCCTAACTTTTCTTTCTAGCTTTACCTCCCACACTTTCTACATTGGATCCTTCTCTTTAACTGAACTGAAGTCTCCCTGCTTGGTCCCGCTTCTAACATGTGGACTTTGTTTCTGCCTGGATTCCACCTTTGCCTCTTCAAATCCTAACCATCTTTACTCCGGAGCCGAATTCCGTGTCCTTTGTGAGGTCTTCTCACATCCTCCCAGGCAGAAGTTCTCTCTGGATACACCAGTTTGCCACATTCTAGTGATTTTTGCCTCATTCTGCCTCTCAGGGCTTACCTTCTCCTTGGCTCGGGCCTTATCGTCATCATAAACCTTCTCACAGAGACTACCCTGCCAGCCAGCCCTTGGTGAACTTTTATCACCATCTGTGACGGACAAGTTAAACCTTTGAGACTATGATAATGTCACAGTATGTCATTTCAATATTCCATTTTTAAATATTTATTGGGTCTTTGCTCACAAGCCTTATTCACTCAACATGGCACATTTCCTAGATTAGCCACCCTGTGTTTAGCAGACACTGCTGCTGCCCCATCCATATCTTTGGCGCCCTAACACTTGGGTGAACACTTACCAACTTCCAAGGGCAAGTATATGCATCTCTTTGCCTGAGGGCTTTCTCTGTAGACTGAGGGGGCTGGGGCAGGAGTGGGGAATTAATATAGCCCTGGAGCAGCCCTCAACTAATGACTGACAGGAGTTGGTGTATCAACACCCCAGATCCCTCCCCCCTCAGGTGGGATAAATCTAGGAGTATGTTTCACATTATTATCCATAGTTACCCTAAGGATTAAGCTCCAGACACCCACAGAGGAGGCCGGCTTGATAACACACCCTCCACGGGCTGCCTTCCCTCCCCTGTCTCATGACTCACCCTTCCCTTCTGGTGCCTCCTGCCCCTCTCAAATAAACCACTTGCCTTAGAGTCCTTATCTCTGGGTCTACTTCTGAGGGAGCCCAAACTAGAACACCATGTGACAGAGCTAACACCTACCTCATGAGAAAGCTAACGTATTCACCATCAGAGTTTCAATTTAACATAAAGATAGTTCCCTCTCCCTGCTCCTCCCCACAGACAACCAGAAGAAATTTTCATCTTAAACGGAGTGGTTTTTCATGTCCTGGCCTCCTCTGACACTGTGATCTAGAGCTCACACTGAGTGTATAACCCGTGCAAATAGGATTCATCAGACCCAATCCTGAGGTCTATCTTCCATTCTTCTGACTTTGATTTTTATAAAATCCCCTGGTTCAGATCTCTCATCTGCAAGAAATAGGCCACTCAAGGTCCCTTCACATCCATCCCTCATGCCTGCCATCCTAGCCTCACCCCTGTAACTCTCCCATACACCCGTGTGACCCACTTGTGGCCATCCTTGTGGGGAACGCGGGTGCTTTCCCTCCCCTCTGCCTTTTTGTTCTGTTCTGTCCTCCTGGAATGTCGTTTTCTTACTGTCCTTATCCTCTGGCAAACATCTCATCTGAGGCTGGTGAATTGTTCCTGAGCTGAGTTGTCATCTGCTCTAGAAAGCGTTTGTTAGTTTCTCTAGAGCAGGGATACGATTTCCTCCTCTGTGAATATAATTCTATTACAGCACTGCCATAATTATTTATGTTTCATACATCATCTACTACACCATAGATCTCCGGAGTTTGCAATCACAGAATGGCCATTTTCCACCAGAGGAATTACAATGCAGTGATGAAGATACTTCATGGCTTCTGGAGCCAGATTAGTCGGGTTCAAATCCCAGCTCCAGCACTTACCAACGATGTTACAAGTTACAACGATGTGACCTTGGACAAGTAACTTAAGCTCTCTCTGCCCCAGTTTCCTCTTTTGAAAGATTCGGATAATAACAGAAGTTAACTCAAAGGGTTGTTGTGAGGACTAAAGGAACAGAAAATACAACACAAATGAACAGTATCTGGAATACAGAAAGCACTGAATATATATTAACTATTATTAGAAATGGTAATATTATTAATATTAGGGTTGGCATTACTTATCTTTATATGCCAGAGCAGAGGTTTCCTACTGGGGGACATGCATTCGTGAAGCTTTCGAAAAAGAAACTTTCCTGGGACCCACCTCAAACCTACTGAATAAGAATTTCTTGAGATGCAGATTGGAAGAAACTAAGGAGACATGAGAACTAAATACAATGTAGGATCCTGGACCAGGAAAAGACATTCATGGGTCAGTTTTCAAAATTTAAACAAGGTTTGGAGATTGGTTAATAGTATTGTGTCAGTGTTAATTCCCTAGTTTCAGTAGTGTTCTACGGAGACTCATTTGGAAAAGCTGAGTGAAGGCTATACAGAAACTCTGTCTACTATCTTTGCAATCTTTCTGTAACTCTAAAATTAATTCAAAATAAAAAGTTTTAAAACTTTTCCAAGGATGGTGCACGTGTGTTATCAGAAGGCTTCGTTGGTGGTTGGTTTGATGTGCACACTTGCTTAATGGCTGCCTGGAGCACAACTCAGTGCCTGTTCCAACAGATGAAGCCAATGATTCATTCCATGTGTCTTCGATGATCGTTTAATGTTTTACAGCCCCTTGGTGATCTCCCCAGTGAAACTCTAAGCACTCAATAAACAGGGCCATTTAATTATTTTGTTGCTCCCACAGGACCTAGCTTAGTATACTGTAGATTCAACAGTAGATGGAATTTGTTTAATTGAATTTAATCAGCACTTCCTTCTATGAATTCCCAAAAGAATTTTCAGTAGCTTTCCTAGGAATACTAACCTCTTTTCCAAGATACGACGAGTTTCTTTAAACTCATTACTGGACCTCAGAATACATATGACCATTTTTGGACTCATATCGCCTTCTGAATTTATGGAGCCTACCTAGAGAGAGTTCCAGAAGAAAACTGAAAGGTAAAATGTTCAATTTAGCAGTTTCTCTTAAGTGCTATAAGTCATCGTAATCTCAATGGAAACAGGAAATATTCCTTTAGAAAAACTACGGACTTAATATCCTAGGAGCCAAGAAGGTCCTGCAATCAATGCCAAAATCATTCAGGGAGACAAGTAAAAGCCTTAGGTGAGAACATAAAATGAAGGCCTACAGGGAAAGCCTCCCTGAGAAGATATTTGCCCCCTAAAAGAAAGCCCTGAAGTGCTGAAGGAGGAATCAAGATTTCACAAATGTCAGACGGGCAGCAATGATGTAGAATTGTATCCAAAAAGTGCAGTACTAATAAACATTATTTTTTAGTTAGCAACTGTGGATCAAGGTCAAAACCAGAGCAATCTACTCACCTACCTTGCCACATTGGACCATATACCCAGCTCACCTGTGTCAGAATTGCTCTCAGTGTTTCAGATAGGAGACCTCCCATGGGCTCTCCGTACTGACCAGAGCTCTTTACAGATTTCCAGCTAATGCTCTGCTCCTAGGTACCCTCAGGACTGGAGATACTGTCTAATTTTGTTCATTGTTGTTCTAGGAATCCAACGGATATGTCCAAGGATTAATGTGGAATGAAGCAGCGTTTAGGACTTATGGCCTGAAGGAATACACAGGGATTCCTTTTGAAATCAGGATCTCCAGAGGGAGAGCAGACGGTCTCCATTTCCACACTCCTTGAACACCACTGAGTCGCTTGTACAGACTTGGATTCCGAGAGGCCAGATGAGTAACACAATCTTAAAGAAGACTGAGTCAAATGCCATGCAGTCAAGCCCACCAGAATACACCTAGCAGAGGACCACCACCTCCGATTCACACCTGAGGCTGTCGAGTAATCCCAAAGCCCACCAAGCTCATGCCCGGTTGCTCCAGAGTTGTCCAAGCCTAGAAGAAGACATTTAGAATAGATAGTGGAACCATAATTTTATTCACACTACTCTATAGGGGTCACAAGTCACTGCTACAGCATCCCTCATAAAGGATGCCCCCATCCCAGCTTCAACACTCTCAGCTCTGGGAGCTCTTTATCTTCCAAAGTAGCCAGTCCCTTTCCAGGACAGCTTTATCATGCCATCATTCCTATGCGGCGTCCGTATCAACTACCTACAGCCACGTGGTTCTGTCCTTTTGAGTTAAAGTTCATTGAACATTTACTATGTTCTAAGATCTTGATGTGAGTTGGGAATACGAAGATATATGGCACACATCTGAGATGTGTAAATGTTACCATCACAAGGTCTGTCGACCTGGAATGGTAAAACTGTA
Organism: Globicephala melas; assembly: GCF_963455315.2. NCBI lineage: Eukaryota > Metazoa > Chordata > Mammalia > Artiodactyla > Delphinidae > Globicephala > Globicephala melas. The sequence goes on along the minus strand of NC_083314.1, from coordinate 22,100,160 downwards.
CAGAAGACATCAGTGTGACACAAAGTACCTTTCTGAAAATGGATATTCTGTCGCGCCCTGCCTCCTCTTCTCCAAACTAAACATACCCGTGAACTTGACAGGTCTGAATTGTCAATATTTCTCATGCCTCTAGAATCAAATCCAGACTGCTTGCAAAGCCCAGCTTGAGTCTCCAGCCTCACCTCCACCCTCTCCCTGCTGTTCAACATGCTCCAGCACTCCAGGCTTCCTTGCTGGGCCTCTTTCCCATCCCAGGGCCTCTATGTTTGTTGTTTTCTCTGGCCAGAAGGTCCTTACCCAGGTCTTCACAGGCCAGCCTCCTTCTATTCTTCAAGTTTCAGCTCAGAAGTCTTTACCTCCAAGAGGCTTTTCCAGAAAATTCTAAAGTAGTTCCCAACACCTTGCACCCCCTCCCCCATTGCTCTCACTACAGCACAACTTATCACCATTTGAAATCATCTGTTGACAGACTTTTCCCACATGCCATTGATAGATTTAGTATTTTGTGATCTGTCTCCCCCAACTTGAAAGAAATTTCCAAGAGGGCAGGGCCATGCCTATGCTACTCCCACTGGATCCCCCTACCCACTTGGAGGGTGCTAATAATCTTTTTAATGAACCAGATACCCCTTGATCCAGATCATTCCCTCAGAGCAGTCTCCATAAGCCAAGGGCTCTCCTCACTACATCCAGAGCCCACGCTAAGACTCTGCATGTGACGGAAGGGAGTGGAAGTGGTCTCCAACATCATGAACACACCAAAGGGTTAATCATGTCAACCACAGCTGGATTGCCGCAGACCCCTGACACGTTTCCGCACTCAGTACACACACAGGGAAGCTCAGTGTCTCACTGGATTTGTTGCCTAATCACCCAGCAGAAGAGTGCCACTGCCTCCGGCAGTGCCTCCTTTCACCCACCGCCTGCCAGCTTTCTGTTCAGCACACCGGTTGTCTATCAAACCCTGGCAATGGTGTCTCCATCCTGAGCTCTCTTCATCCCATTACAACCATGCCTCTAACTCATGTTTCAAAGCTCTCTCCAGCCCTGTATTTACCAGTGCACTTAGTTGTGCAGTGATTATGAATGTTTTGGGGATACTTTTTACTCAAGGAAAATGGCAACAAAAAATAACCCATTTTATATGATGGAGCAGCCTCTCCCAGACCTGCAAAGTGCTAGAAGGGAAGTTGTGTTTCTTCCTTATGTTTTAGGAAATGCTCCCACCAAGGCCCAAGTCTTGGCAGTGGAAAGGACCAGCATTCGTTTTGAGTCTAATGGAGACTCTGAATATTGACTAGGAAGATCAACTCTTATGAGAAATGTATCAATATAAGGTTGTTAAATCATAAATTCATGTTTTGGTGTTTAATCCAGAGACTTAATTGGGATGCCAGGAGCCTGTGAGCCCCACTATCTGGCTATTATGTGTTCTGCCACAGCTGTGGAGGCTGCAAGACATGTCTGCAAGTCCTTCAGCCTGCTTGCCATCGGAACATGGGGTCTAGGGCCCCCCCTCTTGAGTCTGGGTGGAAATTTTTGACTTCTTTGACAAACAGAATGTGGCAGAGTGACACTGTCACCTCCCACACAAGTTCAGAAAAGGCCCCACAGCTTCTGCTAATCTTTCTTGGGGACCTTCAGTCCAATGGACATATACGAAGGTTCAGCTGGGCTAAGGCCAACTTGTGGGGAGGACACAGTGAGAGACCAGAGAAAGAGGGAGAGATGGATTACTGAGGAGCCTCCATTGTTCTAGATCCCAGCTGGTTAAGTCCCAGACTAGGCACCAGAAGGAAGATGCTACTACCTGACTGTGACCATAAGGAAACCCCTGAGCAAAATCTGCAGAGCTGAGTCCAGTGAAACCCCAGATGCAGGAGCAAAACAAATGATGATTATTATTTTAAGCCACTGTTTTGTGGTAGTTTGTTAAGCAGATAATCAGAACACCAGCTCTTTCTAAAGGTCTTTGATTGACGTAAAGCATTGTGAGGGCTATGTCCTCATACTATCCCTAATATGACTACTGCTCCTACCCTGCTAATAATTAGCATGATAATGGATCCCATTTGCTGTGCTCTTTCTGTGAAGGCAGACTATGGTCTAATTGCTTTCTATACATCATTCACTTGTGCTAAAGACAACAGGCCCAAAATGTAGCTGCTTATGCCAAGCTTCATGCCACCAAACCAAGACTTAACAGTTAATTTAATTCCAGTTTCCTCTCTCCCAGGAATGAAATCATAAACTAGTCAATCAGAAATTACCTGATCAGCACTAGTGAGGTCGTCTGCCTGATAGACCCATGCTGTCCCCAAAGGAAAGTGAGCTTGCCACAACCAATCCACTTTTTGCTGGTATAACTTCCTTGTCCTGCTCCCCTCTGCCTATAAAAGTCTTCCTTTTGTACAGCTCGTCAGAGCTCCTTTCTATCTGCTGGATGGGATGATGCCCGATTCATGAATCATTGATTAAAGCCAGTAAGATCTTTAAAATGTACTAAGTTGAATTTTGTTTCATTTTACAACAAAACTCTTCTGGCAGTGACAAGATATGAAGGAGACTTCTGACAGCCTCAGGGACAATAAGAATCACAAGCATTGGTACCAACGAACACTTTGAGTCCTCTGTCTTGCCGTTTCCAAGGGCTGTGGGTAAGTTCGTCCCGGTTCTGAGCTCCTCTCTCTTTGCATTGAGCTCTGGATCTAATTGTCTTTTCAGTCCAGGACGGGTCAGCTTGAGTCAGCAGATGGTTCCACCAAGAACCCAAGTCCCTAGCCCTTGGTTCAGTCTTCAGTTCCCCATTTGATTGGAATCCCAGTACTCAGTCCCCATTCATTAGGGTCTACTGGTTCAGTCCTCTCCCCAGTTTCCAGTACCATGTTGGGAATTGCTGGTGATACACACAAGGCCTCCTACTGGCCAGTCCATGGTAACATCTCTTTGGTTACTGCTGCTGTGCACGTGTGGTAAAGGCTATTGCTCATGGAAATCTTGAAAGCCAAAACTGCAAAATCTGTGGGCATGGATCGAGCACTTAAAAGGTGATAGTGCACTCACCAGCCACCTAACTCTAAGACGACAGTGTTGGTTAGAGAACAATTTAGACTGACACTAACTCACCACCAACCTCAAGAAAATTTCCGTGCAACGAGGTACATTATAAGACACCACATAATCCCCAGCCCAGAGGCACGTTCCTCTTAGGTATAAATTTGGCTGCAAGAGACCCAAGGCTTAGCTAAAGAAACGGGATCACTAAGTTCCAAAGACTTGACTGTGCCACCTTCTGATCTTATGTCTAAGAATTGTGGTCCTGAAAGATACAGATATCCAAAAATGGCAAAATCTTACTAAGACAACCCAGAATTACAATGGCCATTATGAGGAACATTTCAATCAGACAAGATCATTAATAAATGTACTTGAAAGAAAGGGCTCCCAAATCAAACAAACAGAATAGGATACTGATTTTAGTTTGCATGCAAAAGCCTCCAAAAAGTGTCCAAAATTCCAAAATAGCTTTATTAAAAGATTTGTTTCAAAAGGGTAATGAAAACTTAAAGACACAAGAGGTACCGAAAACAAAAGACTATAGGAATTTTGGAACTCCTACTGTCCTTCTCTATTCTTTTTTACTTGAGTAGTCATTCTAGTAATACTGTCTAAACTGTCTTTCCACTCTGAAGAGACTACATGACCATAAACAAAAGCCTGCCAAGTTAGTGCCTTACAGATACGCCATATTTATTTCAAGGGAGAACCCTGTATGGACCCCTCCCAGGGTTGATGGGACTCTGAGGGTTTTTCTGGTAAACTGCTACATTATTCCCTTAGACAACCAAGGGAAACTAAAATTCAAATGAATGGAAAACCTTACCAAGTACTGGTAGATACTGGCACCTCCAGCTGGGATCCGGGGGAAACTGGCCAAAGTTGGCTAAGAGTGTGAATTCTTACCAGAATCAGCTGTCCTGAATCTCTGTCTGTAAGTGCCCACTTGAAGGAGGAAAATAAAATTTCATGTTGTCCCTTCCTTTTCAAATCCAGACCCGTTGGTTATTGATCCTTTCTCTCCCAGGGGCAGCCATTACCTTTTAGTTTGTCTTGTTGTGTGTCCTGAGAACTTGACTTGGTAACTGTCAGGTAGGGAACCCTAAAATATGGACCAACATAAATGTGGGTTAGACCCCATTTGCAGCTACATGTGGCTGGACAGAAAAGTGAGTTGAACTTCATATATATATGTAACTGAATCACTTTGCTGTACAGCAGAAATTAACAAAACATTGTATATCAACTATACTTCAAAAAAAAAGAATATACAATGGAGAAAACAGCCTTTTCAATAAATGGTGATGAGAAAATTGGACAGCTGTACACAAAAGAATCAAAAAAGACTACTTTCTCATGCCATATACAAAAAATAAACTCAAAATGGATTAAAGACTTAAATGTAAGACCTGAAACTACAAAACTTCTAGAAGAAAACATAGACAGTAAACTCTTTGACATCCGTCTTAGCAATATTTTTTTGGATCTCTCTCCTCAGTCCAGGGCAACAAAGGCAAAAATAAATAAATGGGATTACATCAAACTAAAAAGCTTTTGCTCAGCAAAGGAAACTATCAACAAAACAAAAGGGCCACCTACTGAATGGGAGAAGATATTTGCAAACAATATATCTGCTATCATAAAGGCAAATAACAAGTGTAGAGAAAAAGAAACCCTCATGCACTATTGGTGGGAATGTAAATTGGTGTAGCCACTATGGAAAACAATATAGAGATTCCTCAAAAAATTGAAAATAGAACTACCATACAATCCAACAATTTCTCTCCTTGGTATTTATCAAAGAAAATGAAAACACTAATTTGAAAAGACATATGCACCCCTATGTTCATTGCAGCATTATTTACAATAGCCAGGATGAGGAAACAACCTAAGTGCCCATCAATAGATGAATGGATAAAGAAGATTTGTGAAATGGATAAATTTATATGTATGTGTGTGTGTGTGTGTGTGTGTGTGTGTGTGTGTGTGTGTGTAATGGAATATTACTCAGCCATATAAAAGAATGAAATCTTGCCATTTGTGACAACATGGATGGACCTAGAGGGTATTAAGTTAAATAAAACAAGTCAGACAGAGAAAGACAAATACTGTATGAATTCACTTATATGTGGAATCTAAAAAAAAGAAGAAGAAAAAAAGATAATGTAGCTGGATGGGTGGATCAGCCCCTTGATATCATTTAAGTTACAACCCAATTCCTTAAGGAATTAAAAGCAACTGTCCTTATCTTACAAATCTTTGGAAAACCAGGAATGCAGCTCTAGAAACAGTTCAAAGCCAGCCTATCCTTTTTAACCAGTCCCAAAACCTTCCCTATTCATGTCAAAAGGCTTGTAAGTATAGTTAAAATTCTGCCCTTAGGAAACAAAAGTCTTTCTTGGAGAAACTCTCATTCTTTCTCTGTGCCTTTGATATGTAAATGTTCTACCTGGTCTTCTCTTGAAACTGAGGGCCATCTCTTTGAAATGCAAACTTCAGAGAGCTGGTTTTTTCAGAAGGAGAGAAAGGATGAGGGAGACTTCAGAATTTAGGCAAATGAAAAATCATGTGTCTTCACAAATATTAATAAAATGCTTTAGCCATCTGAGCTGGTAATCTTAACTCATTCTATCTGCCAGAAACACAATTTAGATCTAACTTCTTTTATAACTAGTGAGTTTTATATTATTGCACCTGATTCATGGCTAAAATTTTAGAACAGAAATTCTAAGGTCTCTGTTTGCACCTGTATGTTTAAGTGTGTCTGTATACATGTGTTGTAGACATTTTTCTATCTCCAGATAGTATTGCCAAAATTAGTTTATAATAGAGCTCTATTTAATTGGCTCAAAGAAAATTAAGCACTTACATGCGTTAAGTATTCCTAAAACTCTCAGAAATGTAATAGAAACTAACCCAGATGATTTTCAAGTTCATATGATCTGGGAAAATCTGGTAATTAAAACCAGTTTCAGTTGATTGGTTTAATTAAAATAAGCATGTCCTTAGAGTTATCAGCATTAAATATAATATTTCTATTCTCAAGTAAGATCATGTTATCTCTGTTACAGAATTTGTCAGCAAGAAAAATAACCTAAGATGATGAAATATCTCATGAAATTTTCATGAGTAATCTAAAAATAATTGTTACGAACAAGTGAATTAAATAGATGTGAGATAAAAATTTCTAGGTGAACTTTCAGCAATAATTATGTTTTAGGTATGTTTACTTAAACCATTTACACAAATATTTTTGGTATCCTATCCTGAAACCTTAGAGTTTTGCTAAGTTAAATTAAATGACGATAGTCATTGAATATCTAGATCACTTCCAAGTAAAATAAAATACTGGAGTATTAAATACTGAACATAGTTTATCTACTTTTGGATACAGAGAAACTTAAGATATGTGAGATTATTAATAAACATGTTTTGTGTCATATGGAAACTTTACTATGGGGAAGAACATACATCTAGAAATTAATCAGTCTATATAATTAAAACTCCTTAGAGGGACTTTCCTGGTGGTCCAGTGGTAAAGAATCTTCCTTCCAATGCAGGGGACGTGGGTTCAATCCCTGGTCAGGGAACTAAGTTTCCACATGTCGCGGAGCAGCTGGGCCTGTGCGCCACAACTACTGAGCTCATGTGCCTCAACTAGAGAGCCTGTGTGCCACAAACTTCAGAGCCCACGTGCTCTGCAGCCTGCGCACCACAACTAGAAAAGAGAAAACCCACATGCCACAACTAGAGAGAAGGCTGAGTGGCGCAATGACGAGCCTGCGTGCCACAATGAAAGATCCCGCATGCCTCAACGAAGATCCCACATGCTGCAACTGAGACTCAATGCAGCCAAAAAAAAAAAAAAAACTATTAAAAACTCTTCAGAAATAATAAGAGTGAAAATAAATAACTGTGTATGAAAAGCTGATAAGGAAAGTAGAATGATTGATTATTCCAGAATGAGCAAAAGGGGGTGGGGGAGGGAAACAGTACAAAAGTGTGGAAGGTTTGTGGAAAAGGAATCTTTTGAAAGTTATGTGTGATCAAGCTGTCTAAGATTGGAATGAATTTATTTAAGTAAAAAAAAAATGTAAATTTGAATATTAAGTTTACTGGTACAAAATTAGAATTTGGGTTTCTCTTGCTAAAAGCAGAAAGACTTTTTGGAATTTTGGTCTGCTTATAATAAGAAATTGTAAACAAAGGTTTTTCTTTACCTTTTAAGTGATATGCCTGGACATCACAAATTTTGTGTCCTACCAAAATAACTTACCATGTTTCACATTGTCTTTATCATGTCTTTGATTACTTAAGAAAACCCAGTCTTCTCAATATTAAAAAAGCTAAGTTTTGCTCACAACTGTGTAACCTTCTGTATTTGCCTTTAGCGTGTTCTATTGTCACTTTGGCTAAATGGATATATTTGACAAACTTCCCCAAATCTAATTCTAGATGAAGTTTTTTTGACCTTCCATTAAATTTGGGATTTTCCAGAGAACCCCTGGAACCTCTCAAAATATTTGTTCTGAAAAAAAGGAACATCTCCTTATAAAATGGGAGATGTTAAACTAATTAGGCTTAAATGATATGTTAAATTACATGAGAAGCATTGTCAAATAAGAAGTGATACTAAGCCTTCTTTATGTGGTATTTGTATAGGTATATGTTATAAGTGTTTCAGAAATTTTATGAGTTTCCTGAAGTCTGATATGTCATGGCATGCTATCAGTCTTAATTCCAGTTATCATCAAAATGTTATGTGTCACAGAAATGATCAAATTTCTTGTCAATTCCATTATAACGAATGCTCATCAGATCTTTAATCATGGGCATTTTAAAGTCTTTTGTCATCTACAGACAGTTGTTTTACTCTAATGCTTTTGCGAAATTGAGATTCATGGAAAGGACTGTACCAAGAACTCTTGGTCACCAATACTGCTGCCAAATTACAAGGTGTCAAAACTTGGGTGGATATTTTGCAACTAAAAAGGCTACACCTGACACCTGTGCAAACACTGGAGACCTCAGAATCAAATTGACTAGGAAGAGAAGTAGCCAACGTCTAGGTAGACTGCTTAGTCCTGAGACATCAGATCAAGAACATTCTTTCCATTCCTCCTCCCTCTCTGACCGTCATTTTCCATAAAGGTTTTTATGATTCTTTTGTCCACCTTTTGCCTTGCCATGGTCTGAAAAGATAATACCTTGGTTCACATATCTCAGACCACTGTAAAGGGGGGTAGTCCAACACCCAAATGACTGTTGGGTTTGCCATGACCCTGGTGATTATGTGGTTCTGGTCAGGGCAAACCTCTCCCTGATTTCTAATGCTTCAGTTTTTCTAGAACAAACTCAGACCCACCCCACTGTGTCAAACTCTCTAACCGTGGAGGTCCACTTCCCTGTCTCTTGTTAACAACCTCAGAGCTGGGGAATCTTTGTCCAGGCTCTAGACAAAGAAAGGGAAACAGGCAATGGTAACCAAAGTAAAACCACCTCTGTGGTCTCCAGAACCTTGAATTCTTCTGGCCTCCATGGCTGTCATCTTTCATCTCTGAACCACAGACTCAAATGGGAATTACCAAGAGGCACTCATTGTTCAAAATTAGCTTCCTTTTGCGGATCTCTATTATCCTGACTAGGAGTAGGTGCAAATAAGTCTATGACCAGGAACCTCTCCTTAACTCTTGAAGATACTGCAGAATCTGCTGCTAAAGCAATAGATACCCAACAGGAATACTTAGACTCTCTGAACAAAGTTCTTGATAACAGGATAGCCCTTGATTATCCTTCAGCCAAGCAAGGAGGTGTCTGTGCTGTGGCCAGCACCTCCTGCTGCACCTGAAATAACACTTCTGGGGAAGTTGAAGCTCAGTTACATAAGGTCACTGAGAAAGACTTGGCTTAAAAGGTGACTCCTTCAATGGAGTCTTTCTTGGACTTATTTCATTTTGATTGGTTTGGGTCTTGAGGACCATGGCTCCAAAATGCACTCCAAACATCAGGAATTATCCTGCTTATAATAATCATAGTTGTCTCCCTGGTGCACTCTATTCTCTCAAAAGATTTTTTGATATTGAGCTGCATGAGCTGCTTGTAAATTTTGGAGATTAATCCTTTGTCAGTTGCTTCATTTGCAAATATTTTCTCCCATTCTGAGGGTTGTCTTTTCGCCTTGTTTATGGTGTCCTTTGCTATGCAAAAGCTTTTAAGTTTCATTAGGTCCCATTTGTTTATTTTTGGTTTTATTTCCATTTCTCTATGAGATGGGTCAAAAAGGATCTTGCTGTGAATTATGTCATAGAGTGTTCTGCCTATGTTTTCCTCTAAGAGTTTTACAGTGTCTGGCCTTACATTTAGGTCTTTAATCCATTTTGAGTTTATTTTTGTGTATGGTGTTAGGGAGTGTTCTAATATCATTCTTTTACATGTAGCTATCCAGTTGAGATGATATGGTTTTTCTCCTTCAATTTGTTAAGATGGTGTATCACATTGATTGATTTGCATATAGTGAAGAATCCTTGAATTCCTGGGATAAACCCACTTGATCATGGTGTATGATCTTTTTAATGTGCTGTTGGATTCTGTTTGCTAGTATTTTGTTGAGGATTTTTGCATCAATGTTCATCAGTGATATTGGCCTGTAGTTTTCTTTTTTTGTGGCATCTTTGTCTGGTTTGGGTATCAGGGTGATGGTGGACTCGTAGAATGAGTTGGGGAGTGGTCCTCTCTCTGCTATATTTTGGAAGAGTTTGAGAAGGATAGGTGTTAACTCTTCTCTAAATGTTTGATAGAATTCGCCTGTGAAGCCATCTGGTCCTGGGCTTTTTCTGTTGGAAGATTTTTAATCACAGTCTCAATTTCAATGCTTGTGTTTGGTATGCTTGTATTTTCTACTTCTTCCTGGTTCAGTCTTAGAAGGTTGTGCCTTTCTAAGAATTTGTCCATTTCTTCCAGGTTGTCCATTTTATTGGCATAGAGTTGCTTGTAGTAATCTCTCGTGATCCTTTGTATTTCTGCAGTGTCAGTTGTTACTTCTCCTTTTTCACTACTAATTCTATTGATTTGAGTCTTCTCTCTTTTTTTCCTGATGAGGCTGGCTAAAGGTTTATCAGTTTTGTTTATCTTAACAAAGAACCACCTTTTAGTTTTATTGATCTTTGCTACCATTTCCTTCATTTCTTTATCATTTATTTCTGATCTGATCTTTATGATTTCTTTCCTTTTGTGAACTTTGGGGTTTTTTTGTTTTTCTTTCTCTAATTGCTTTAGGTGTAAGGTTAGGTTGTTTATTTGAGATGCTTCTTGTTTCTTGAGGTAGGATTGTATTGCTATAAACTTCCCTCTTAGAACTGCTGTGCTGCATCCCATAGGTTATGGGTCATCGTGTTTTCATTGTCATTTGTTTCTACGTAATTTTTGATTTCCTCCTTGATTTCTTCAGTGATCTCTTGGTTATATAGTAGTGTATTGTTTAGCCTCCATGTGTTTGTATTTTTTACAGATTTTTTCCTGTAATTTATATCTAGTCTCATAGCGTTGTAGTTGGAAAAGATACTTGATATGATTTCAATTTTCTTAACTTTACCAAGGCTTGATTTCTGACCCAAGATATGATCTATCCTGGAGAATGTTCCATGAGCACTTGAGAAGAAAGTGTATTCTGTTGTTTTTGGATGGAATGTCCTATAAATATCAATTAAGTCCATCTTGTTTAATGTATCATTTAAAGCTTGTGTTTCCTAATTTATTTTCATTTTGCATGATCTGTCCATTGGTGAAAGAGGGGTGTTAAAATCCCCTAATATGATTGTGTTACTGTTGATTTCCCCTTTTATGGCTGTTAGCATTTGTCTAATGTATTGAGGAGCTCCTGTGTTGGGTGCATAAATATTTACAATTGTTATATCTTCTTCTTGGATTGATCCTTGATCATTACGTAGTGTCCTTCTTTGTCTTTTGTGATAGTCTTTATTTTAAAGTCTATTTTGTCTGATGTGAGAATTGCTACTCCAGCTTTCTTTTGATTTCCATTTGCATGGAATATCTTTTTCCATCCCTTCACTTTCAGTCTATATGTGTCCCTAGGTATGAAGTGGGTCTCTTGTAAACAGCATATATACGGGTTTTGTTTTATTATTCATTCAGCCAGTCTATGTCTTTTGGATGGAGCATTTAATTCATTTACATTTAAGGTAATTATCAATATGTATGTTCCTATTACCATTTTCTTAATTATTTTGGGTTTGTTACTGTAGGTCTTTTCCTTCTCTGTGTTTCCTGCCTAGAGAAGTTTCTTTACCATTTGTTGTAAAGGTGTTTTGGTGGTGCTGAATTCTCTTAGCTTTTGCTTGTCTGTAAAGGTTTTAATTTCTCCGACAAATCTGAATGTGATCCTTGCTGGGTAGAGCAATCTTGGTTGTAGGTTTTTCCCTTTCATCACTTTAAATATATCTTGCCACTCCCTTCTGGCTTGTAGAGTTTCTGCTGAAAGATCAGCTGTTGACCTTATGGGGATTCCCTTGTATGTTATTTGTTGCTTTTCTCTTGCTGCTTTTAATATTTTTCCTTTGTATTTAATTTTTGACAGTTTGATTAATATTTGTCTTGGCATGTTTCTCCTTGCATTTATCCTGTATGGGACAATCTGAGCTTCCTGGACTTGATTGACTATTTCCTTACCCATATTAGGGAAGTTTTCAACTATAACCTCTTCAATTTTTCTCTTCTTCTGGGACACCTATAATTCGAATGTTAGTGTGTTTAATGTTGTCCCAGAGGTCTCTGAGGTTGTCCTCAATTCTTTTTTCTTTATTCTGTTCTGTGGTAGTTATTTCCACTATTTTATCTTCCAGGTCACTTATCCATTCTTCTGCCTCAGTTATTCTGCTATTGATTCCTTCTAGAGAATTTTTAATTTCATTTCTTGTGTTGTTCATCATTGTTTGTTTGCTCTTTAGTTCTTCTAGTTCCTTCTTAAACGTTTCTTGTATTTTCTCCATTTTATTTCCAAGATTTTGGATCATCTTTACTAACATAACTCTGAATTCTTTTTCAGGTAGGCTGCCTACTTCCTTTTCATTTGTTTGGTCTGGTGGGTTTTTACCTTGCTCCTTCATCTGCTGTGTGTTTCTCTGTCTTCTCATTTTGCTTAACTTTCTGTGTTTGTGGTCTCCGTTTCACAGGCTGCAGGTTCGTATTTCCCATTTTTTTTGGTGTCTGCCCCCAGTGGGCAAGGCTGGCTCAGTGGGTCGTGTAGGCTTCCTGGTGGAGGGGACTGGTGTCTGTGTTCTGGTGCATGAGGCTGGATCTTGTCTTTCTGGTGGGCAGGACTGTGTCCAGTGCTGTGTTTTGGGGTGTTTGTGAACTTATTATGATCTTAGGCAGCCTCTCTGATGGGTGGCTTTGTGTTCCTGTTTTGCTAGGTCTTTGGCATGGGGTTTCCAGCACTGTAGCTTGCTGGTCGTTGAGTGGAGCTGGGTCTTAGCGATGAGATGGAGATCTCTGGGAGAGCTTTCACCGTTTGATATTATGTGGGGCTGGGAGGTGGGCCAATGTCCTGAGCTTGGCTCTCCCACCTCAGAGGCTCAGGCCTGACACCAGCCAGACACCAGCCAGACACCAGCCAGAGCACCGAGACCCTGTCAGCCACACGGCTTTATCTTGGTCTTCACAACCCGAAGGAGCACGTCACTACGCAGCGCACCTCAGTGTGGGCCAGCGCACTACATAGGACGGGCCAGGCAGGGGCTGGGGCCAGCTGGCAGAGGAGGAACTTGGGGGCCAAGGGCAGTGGTCTTTTGCCCAGCAGTGAGGTGTCTCCAGGGCTACCTTGGTGCTCTCCTGAAACCTGCTTTGGCTCCCGGTGCCCAGGCTACCCTGGCACCTCAGGTCCTCACAGGCTCACCAAGCTGAGAAAGCTGGAATCTGCATTTTTAACAAGCCCTCCCTAAGGTAATTCTGTTGCAGATGATCCAGAGAAGAGAGTTTGGGAAACAATGAAGTGGAATCCATAGTTTTCAAATTTTTCTGAGACTGATCTCAATAAGAAACTGATTTTATGGTCCCATATACAAGGCTTTCACACTCATACAATCAAAACAGAAGTCTCATAAAATAATACATAAAGTTCATCTTGTTTGCGGTGCTCTAATCTATCTTGTACTGTTTTTAATCAATTTCATCTCATTTTTTAAACTGCTGTCCTTGCCTCACTAACTGCTTTTGCAAAACACAAACTGAAAAACAAAACAGTGAAATACATAATTTCTAAGTGCCCTCGCAACTCTTTATGATAAAATCATAGCCATCCTGACGCAAGACTGCATCCAAACTCTGGATTTGGATTTGAAATGAACTGTGATTGACTCTCCCAATTAGGGCCTGTGTCTACCATGTGACGTTTGATTTGACCTTAAAGAACAAGTGTTCCCCCACATGGGGCTAAGCCAAAGGGAGGAGCTACAGTGAAGCTCAAAAGTAGCTGCTATCTGTGAAGAGAAAGGGAGCCCTCCTGTGCTCAGGAGGGAAACACCAATCAACAGGCTTGATTCTGATGTGGAGGAAGAATACCCTGCAGGGGTGCAGGGGTGCAGTAGAGTGGGGAGAGGACAGGGGGCAAGCCTACCAGGCGGAGGTGAGGCAGGAGATAGATGGGCCCCAGGGTGAGCAGCTGGAGTTTGCCCCCTGTGGACAGGTACTCCAACATGAAGACAACAGCAGGAGGGAGGAGAAGCTGAGCGCTGCCCAGATAAGAGATAAAGAGACCACATATATCTCATTCTCCAGGTCAAGGAGACCTTCCAGACTACACATGCACAGAAAGGCAAAAGGGAGCAGCCGCCACTCCACAGTAGGTGATGTCAGCCTACCCACAGGCCTCTTCGCTAGAATCCATCTCGGTTAAGAGATGCGCGCACACATGGGAGGACCCTGAGATAAATCGAATACGGACTCAGAGCCAGGCAAAGCAAGATGATCGGCCAGGGGAAACACGGAAGAAATGCCCCATATGCGTGATTCAAACTACCACAAGTGCGCAACGCTTTCTCTGAGCCCACTCGTGTGTCTATCCACACGTACACTTTTTCTTCCTAATAAACACTTTTTCTTGTTTTACTACTTTCCATCTCTTTGTGGGAATTCATTTCTACAAAGCCAATGGGCCAGGGGCCTTGTCACTGGCCACTGTTCCTGGTGGTCTGGTGGCTAGGATTCAGCGTTCTCAGTGCCACGGCCTGACTTCAATCTCTGGCTGGGAAGCCGAAATCCTGCTTCAAGCCACTGTAGGCTGAGGCCACCCGAGATCAGAGGAGGGCGGTGTGCACTCTGACACCACTTCCTGGGCCCTTGAACCTTCACGAGAGTGAATGAGCTCACCCAGTACTTGTTGTGAGTGGCTTCTTGGCACCACTGAAGGAGCCAGTTTGCATTTGTTTTTGATAAGAGACAAATCAGACCTCAAACAGAATTGCAGGAGTACAGTCAGAGAGGAGGCAAGATGCTGCCGCCAACCTGCGGGTCACTTTTTACCTCTCAGTGAACCTGACAAAACCCCCATTTTACAGGTGGAAAAGTCAGGTCATCCTATACTTCAGAAGCTAAATTTGGACTGAGAGCAAAGCTGTCCAAACCCTCCTCCAGTGCCTCCCCAGCCCACTCCTAGGATGCAGCACCCAGGGTGGAAGATTAGCTGACTGGGCACAAGAGGACCAACGCCCCAGCCTGGGCTCCCTAGCCCGCTTTTTGCCCTCCTTTCACTGGAGCTGACTTTCCCCATGAGAAGAGCTAAGTCAGGCAGCAGAACCCAGCCTCATGCACCTGGGTTTTGTATGTCCTGACCAGCAAGATGCCACACTTCTTTCAACGAGCAGGTGTGATGACGACCACTCCCTCTTGCCAAGCCCAGGACTTACCTAGTCACGGAGGAGGGCAGGTAGACAGGCCCCCTCCAGGTTTGTTTCAGGTTCGCTGTGTCAAACAAACACACTGAGTTCAACGAGCCAGTACTCAACAAGAGGACACAGAGAGCAATGACACGGAGCCACACGGAAGTCATATTTATAATTGCCACTTACTCTCCACACCCAACAGGGCTGATGAAAACCGGACAAGAGCCCCTCTTGGTACCTACCTGATGTGCTTATTTTAGTTCTTTGCAGCAAATAATTGCTTATTCTTCAGGCTGCATTTCCTGTTGTCAGGTCCTATTGTGTTCAGGACTGCTTGCCTCAGTAACAAGCGGCTGGGGTAAATGCAATACTTTTTCTATTTGTAATCTAAAATGAATCCAGTGGAGTGTTCTCCAATTCCACTTGCCCTGAGTATAACAGAAAGCAATAAGAATGTCAACACAGACAGGTTCAAGCAGTAGCCAAAGGAGAGAGAGAGAGAGAAGACCCCATGTACAGCCTGTGGCAGGCACACAGGTGGGAGGAAAAGCGCTAAATTACACCTGCTGGATATGAAGAGTGCCTGGGACCCTACCCACTTTACTTCCTCTAATCTTCTGAACAGTTCTGTGAAGGCAAATTATTATCTCCATTTTAAAACTTCCAAAGTCTACACAGCAAGTAAGAGTAAGTAACTGAATGTGTATGTAAAGACATTTCAAAACACGTGTTGGGGGCTTCCCTGGTGGCGCAGTGGTTGAGAGTCCGCCTGCCGATGCAGGGGACGCGGGTTCGTGCCCCGGTCCGGGAGGATTCCACATGCCGCAGAGCGGCTGGGCCCGTGAGCCATGGCCACTGAGCCTGCGCGTCTGGAGCCTGTGCTCCTCAACGGGAGAGGCCACAACAGTGAGAGGCCCGCGTACACACACAAAAAAAGACATAAATGCAACATGCGATCATGGACCAGGGGAAGGACACTTGTGGGACAACTGGCAAACTTTGAATAAGGTCTTCCACTAAATTTGTAAAAATGTTAATTTCATGACTTTTATAACTTCACTGTGGTTACATAAGAGAATGTCCTCATTTTTAGGAAATAAACACTAAAATACATAGAGGTCAATACTTACTCTAAAACATTTCAGAAAAATAATTGTGTGTCTGTGAAGATAGATAGAGAACAAATGATTAAGCAAGTGTGGTACAATTTTAACATTTAGAGAATGTGAGTGAAGGGTATATGGAAATTCTTTGTATTATGTTTTTCCTAAACCTGAAATTATTTCAAAATAAACAGTTAAAAAATATAGCATGAATGTGAGTTGCTGATATGAACAACAAAAGGCAGATTTTGAAAGCATGACAATTCAAATTAATTGGAATGTAACTTTTCAAATGATGGCACATAAGGAGGCTTTAAAGCTGAGGTTGTGATGTAGTTTCCCCGCAACACTTGTCATTTTGATTTTTTCAAGTTTGCTAATGATAAGTCATACAGTGTTCCTGTCAAGAATCAAACAATCATACTGAAAAGGACCCAGAAGAACAATTAGGTCAACTTCTCATTTTAACAATGAGGAAACTGAGGCTCAGAGAAGCAAAGTGCTTTTCCAAGGTCATAACAGAGCAGAAAGGTCACCATCATTCTAATTCAACAACTAAAGAAGCCGACGCATAGAGGCTAACCTCTGCTCACACAGAAGAAATACAGGCTGGAACCCAAGACCAGAAACTAAGTGACAGCTGGACCCCCCAAGTGAGGATGGAGAACCACTTCAGTTGCTAAAGGTGTGCCCTGAGGCTACGGCGTGATTTATGTTTTATGTTTATGGCTATGTTTGATGTCAAACATAGCCATTTCTAGAAAGTTCTCCCCTGAAAGCCCTGTCTTGGGCGGCTCCCACCACTGACTCCTTGGGGGAAGGCACTGATTATTGACAGCTGTGACAGACCCAGAGCTCCAATATAGCTTCTGGCCCAGGAAAGATTCTACCACCTGGGTTTCTGCTTGGACCTAGATATTCAGGGTAGTCTGGGTATACCTTGCTTAGCATATTCTATGGGCAGAGCAATGACCTTGAAGTCGGATGACTTGGGGTCTAGTCCAAGCTTCACCATTGACCATATAATCCATATAATAATTGGTCTGAGACTATGTTTTCTCTGCTCAAAAAAGAGGTGATATTTGCCCATTATACCTGACAACGTCGGTGTTCTACTCAGAGTCCCTCAGAATGTTTTGCATCCGTGTTTGTGCATCTCCCTGTCAAGAACAGGGCAAGAAAAGCTTTAGCCTGTAAAGAAACAAAGATCTTCTTATTTTCGGGCAGTTTATTATTCACACACTAACTCTGGGGAGTGAGAATCGCCCAAGGGGCCAGCTCCTGCGGTTGCACAGGGGCACACCAAACAAAAGGGGTCAGCCGCCTACAGCACAGAGTGGGACACTGCTGCTGAGAAACTGTACTATAAACATTTTCAGTTTTCGGTATATGATGATGTTCTGCCTCTTCCTGGGTTGCTAATTCTTAGAGATGGCCAAGGGCTCAGCAGGGAGCTGTGCTTTTGATCTGCAGACTAAGCAATCCAGAGGCCCCCCTCCTCCACGTGGCCCCGGGCGGGGTTGAGGCTAGGGAATATCCCTCTGCTTAATCATCCCAGAGCCAGGTTCCAGGCAGCCGGGAGGCACCCCTATGACCCAAAGCCAGCCCATGTTATTCAAATTAGCTGGTCCTAAGCCTCGCCTTCCTGCAGAAACCCCAGTAAAGGCTCTGGGATGACTCACTTCTGTCTTCTGCCTCCTGACCACCCTGGTGTCTTCCCCACGTGGCACTGCAGGGCCAGCAGTACCTCCCATCTCTAGGACCTGTGAGTATAAAAAACTTTGTTTCTGAGCCTCTCCTGTGTCTCCTCTTGTGGCCGCATTTGACAGACCTCCTCAGAAAAGAATCCAAGAACAGAAGCCCAGGCCGCGTGCAGCCAAGCTGTGTTAGAGTCGGCAGCTCTACCGCAGGTGGGGCAAGGCAGAGGGCCTCCGACCTCATCAGAACCTGAGAAGCCACGAGAACTGTCTCCTGCCAGCCTCCCAGTACAGACAGGGGGTGAGTGGGCTGCGGGCTTGCAGCCACTCCTCACGGGCCCCCCACGCGCTCACGTTCTGGAAGGATCACAGAGTATTCCGGCAAGACTTAGATTCAGCCACAGTTCAAGCTCCCCTTTTTTTTTTTTTTTGCGGTACACGGGCCTCTCACTGTTGTGGCCTCTCCCGTTGCAGAGCACAGGCTCCGGACGCGCAGGCTCAGCGGCCATGGCTCACGGGCCCAGCCTCTCTGCGGCATGTGGGATCCTCCCGGACCAGGGCACGAACCCGTGTCCCCTGCATCAGCAGGCGGACTCTCAACCACTGCGCCACCAGGGAAGCCCTCAAGCTTCCCTTTTGTGGCATATGTGGTGATGTGCAAGGGAGCAGCCCCCGGTTTTGCTACACACGTTGCTTCCAACAGCCGGTACCTGCAGCTCTTTTTCAAAAGACTGTCCCCCAAAGCAAAGAAGCAAGAAATGTCTGGGAATTGATTCTCTCTCTCTGCACCCTCCCATCCCCACCCAGGGAGCCCTTAGTCAATGACTAAGAGATGCAGAAGTTTGAATCTCTGGGTCTCTTGTCCCAGGAAACATAGCTTAGACTCCAGTATTCTCCTGAAGGATCAGCCCCTGCTGTGGGACTTGGCCTGAAACCTCATACCATTGGTTGGCTCCTTCCTCTTCCCTCTCCTCTCCAACACCCCCTCAGTGGTTTCCCCTGGGAACCATTTCCATCACTTGTGCCTCATCCCTGGGGAGCCTGTCTTACAACACCCCCTAACCTCACAAGAATGCTGTGAGAATTAATGGAGATAATGTTTGTGAAAGAGCTTTGTAAACCTGAAGGGCCTACAAGTAAAATGTGGCCGTGTTATCAGAATGGACATTTCTGAGGCTGTCCTACCTCTAAACCTCCTGGGCTAGTTTCCAGCTAGGCCCAAATCTCAAATTTCTCTGCTGATGCATATGTGTGCCTATACTGGTTATGTATGGCTGTGTAACAAGCCAGCCCCAGATGAGGGGCTTAAGTGGTTGATCATTTCTCTCAATTCTGTGGACTGACTGGGCAGTTCTCCTGCCAGTTGTACCTGGACTCACTCAGGCTGTTCAGACAACAGGATCACTGAGCTTAGCAGCTGGAGTGACTGGGCCACGAGGTCTTTGATCCCAGTCTCCAGTTTGACAGTTTCAGAGCAATGTTTCGAGAAATCAAGGGCAGAAACCACAAAGCCTCTGGAGGCCCAGACTTGGAAGTCACACGGTGCCACATTCTACGCACCCTACTGGTGAAGACCAGGCACCAGGTCAGTCTGGATTCAAAGGGGAAAACAATAGACTCCACCTTGTGATGGGAGTTGCTGCAAAGAATGCGTGGCCGTGTTGTTTGGCCACAATGCCTAATTCGCTTTGTGGGTTGTGACTAGTGGTGCTGATGAAGTAGCAGTCATAGGTTTGATTCCCATGTTAGTCAGGGAACCCACTGCAACTCCTGATCGTGGGCAGCAACCATCTCCCCAGGGCAGGTCACTGATCCAAAAAGCACCTGCCTGAGAGAGCGGCTGGATCTGAAGAATCCCATTACTGCCTCCAGACCGACCCCTTAAGGTGGTCATCTGAGGCCACGATCCTCAGCCCTGCCTCACCTATACAAGATGGCGGCCCTTTACCTGGCCGTCCTCTGAGGGTCCCGCCCCATCACATTCATCATCTCACAGAACGAATGGAGTAAAACCCCTTTTGGTATTGCAGTAGTTCATTACTTGGAAAAGAGTTTTCAATATGGAGAGCTCCAGCATGAGTGGGGCTGGGTGGGATTCAAGAGGGGCTATGATGATACTGATTCTCTAGTGCCTGGCAAGCACCTGGGGCAGGAAGGAGCATCTCCCAAGGGTGGGGCAGGTACTTACAAGGTGGGGGGTTGGTATAAAAGGAGAAGAAGAGAGGGGCAGAGCAGTGCAAGGCAGGAGGACACAGGAAAGCCAAGAGCAGGTGTGCACGGGCCCTCATAGAGTGTTATTCTGGAAAAAAGGACAGACTGATTGTACCTGCTCTGAGCTACGAAAAAATAAGGTTGCTCATGGTACTACCCTCATATCTCCCCTCATCTCTGTCACCCCCAGAGAGACAGGATGAGGTAACTGGGCCTCAAAGAGGTCTCAGGGACTTCCCAAGGATCACAGAATTCACAAAGTGGAAGAATTGGAGCTTGAACCCAGGTCCCTTTGCTGGTTTGCTCTTTTGGTGTGATTCATTTGTTTTGCCTTCTTGAAGGCTTGGGAAACCTCCACCTCTTCGCGCCAGGGCTCTTCCACCAAGAAAACAATTCCTGCCGCCTCCTGGCTTCTCTACCACAGGATGACTGAGTAATGCCTGTAAGGAGCCGCAGGGCTTCTGGAAGTGTTACCAACCAGGTTTCTTGGCCTCCTTAATCAACAGAAATTGATAAAAGGTCAGATAAGAAATTCAAGCAAGGCTTTATTGGGGCCCCTGCTGAGCAGGGGGCAGCGAGAACCAGTAACAGGTTCCCTTGCTCGCTCCGCAAGGGGGGCTGAGCTGGATCCCTGCGTAGGGTGAGGGTGGGGATGTGTCCAAGGGGCAGGCAGGAGGGGCGGCTTAGGTGTTTTGCCCACTCCTTTGGTGGTGGTATGTGCAGGGGGTGTGCATAGTGCCCTGTTTTTTCTCCAGACGTGCTCCCGGCTCTTCAGAAGTGGCAGTTGGGTTTTTTTGGTCTTTTTGTATCTTGTCCATAATTTGCCCCAACTGCACATGCATGTAGTTATTTTTAGTCGCTCGTAGTTTCCTTGTATTTTGTTGCTTGAGGAGACGTTTGTCCAGGTGCAAGCACTGCAGCAAAGGGTCCCAGGTCCCAGATCCCAGCCTGTCTCAGAAGGACCCACACTACCATATGCCTTGGAGGCCAGCCAGCCGGAGGCCACCCGCCCACTGGGGTGACATCTTTCTTTGATTTTCTGCTGCCGAGAGCCTTGGACCCCAAAGGGGAGCAAAACCACGAGAGTATCAGGAAACTTTCTCATGCATTCGCTCTTTGCCAGAAGCTCTGCTAAGACTTTCACAAACCTTAATCCATTTAACTTTCCCAAAGACACTGTGAGGCAGGCAATTACTAGCTCCTTTTTGCGAGAAGCAAAACCACAAAGTTAAGTCACTTGCTAAAGGCCACAGAGCTGGTGAGTGTCAGAGCTGGGACAAACCTACAGTCCTCTGACCCCAAGGCCCTTTCTCTCAGCAATAAGGCTTCAGCGTATCCCTGACATTGTTAGGAATCCTCAAATACATTGTCTGTGGACTGAGGAAGAAATACATACATGTTATAGAAGACTAATAGCATACAGATTCACTGAAAAATCATTAATAAATTCCTTGGAGCTATTTCATTATGCTCTCAATCAATTGCATACTAAAATCACATCGACTAAAAAATGTTGGATCTCTCCGCCCTACAGTCTTTACCACAAAATCACAGCATTTAGTACTGATTTGTCCTGTGCCCCTACTTACCTCTTGGTGTTTTTATATTGTTTCCTCAATCAGGTAAACTCTTAGTAGGTGGAAATACACTAGAAATAGAGGTTTTCTTTTTCTTTTTGAGTCTTGCTTGGTCCTATTCCAGGGTCTTATACTTCATACGCCTTCCATAGATTCAAGTTTAGCTGATGGGTTGGTCGCAACAGCCTCTGCAATATTTCTCCTCATAAAGGCCCACAAGGGAGGCTAGTCTCAATTCTCCTGTACTGAATCACCACTGGGAGTGCCCTAATGCAGCTTGCATGCTTCCAACAGCACCTGGGCAGGATGGGGGTGGGGGAATAGTGAAAATAACTACACATATAGAGTGCCAACTATGTACCACGCCCTGCACTTGGTGCTGGGGGTACAGCAGTGAAAAAACAAAGCACAGAGCTTGCCTAGTGACCACATATGGCATTTCATTAATATAACCACCTATAGGAAAGACGTCACCATCTCCTTTTACTGATGGAGAAGTTGTAGAGGAGCAGAGCTTCAATTAAGATTTATCTCAGAGTGTTTCAAATTGAGTTATGACCTATTGTTGGATTAGTGCATAGTAAAATGTACCTAGTGGGTCATAAGTCACATTTATTTAAATTGATTGGATTGGAATGGAATTATCATAGAACATAGGAGTACATAGCATGTAGTAAAAGCATTCTTTCCTGAAACTTCTGTTTCATTTATACACACACAAGAGTCACAGTGTATTTCTTACTGTGGGTCATGTCAAATAACATATGAAAGCCACTGGTTTCTTCAAATCCCAACCTGTCCTCCTCATTTCTATACTACCTCTTCAGAGAAAGAAACTACCCAGCATATTATAAGAGTCTTTGGAAACTTCCTTGAACATTTTGGCCCTGATTATACTTTGGAATATGGAATATGCTGCCACGCTTAGGCAGTGTGGTTATGCACCCATCCTCCCTCCCACTGGAAGGCATCATTCAGTCTGTCTGCTGAAGAGCTCTGTCCCACCTTAACATTCACAGGCAGCTCCTCCTCATCCAACTATTGCCACGATTGGTTTATCAGCCTAAGAGATGCACAATTAAGCTCCATGGCAACCACCAAGATATGATGGAGATCATCTAATTTTTTTATATCTCTTAATAATAAAGGGGTGAAAAATGATACAAGGAAAAGGACAGATGATACTACCTAATACTCTTGAGTGCCAGAACCACAATAACATATTAACCGTAGAGCCCTCAAGTATCTGAGCACGTAGCCACCAAGACTTGAGACTGGGGATACAGGATGATGTCTGAGGTTTCCAAGGAACTTTACACCTGAAACCAGACTCCTAATTTTGCACCTTTGAGGAGCTTTAGGCATTTGGCAGCTCCTCTTGTGACTGTAGGAGAGGATGGGATGGAGAGACGCAGTGGGTGGTTCTATGGAAACAGTATTACACCACCAATGAGAAGACTGGGTCTAGTCCCAGCTCTTTCTCTCACTAAACATGGACTTCAGCAAGTCATTTAGTCTGTAAGCACCCATTTATTCCTTTCAAAATGGAAATTTAAAAGGATTTGCATTATTTTTGGAATTATGAAGATTAGTTAAGATCATGTAACCCAACTATAACTATAAACTCACTTTAGATTTGAGGACTTGCATAGGCTGAAAGTTAAGAGATAGAAAAAAATATTTCATGAAAATGGTAACCAAAAGAGAAGAGGAGTGGTTACACTTACAACAGATAAAATAGACTTTAAATCAAAAACTGTGACAAGAGACAAAGAAGGACATTATATAATGATAATTGGTCAATCCACTAGGAAGACTTAACAGTTATAAATATATATGTACCCAACATCAGAGCATCTAAATATAGAAAGCAAACATTGACAGAAGGAAAAATATATAGAAATACAATAATAGTAGGAACTTTGATACCCCTCTTTCAATAATGGATGGAACATCCCGACAGATCAATAAGGAAACAGAGGACTCAAATAATACTATAGAACAAGTGGAGTCCTGTCAGACTCCACTAACCTGTTAGCAGGTACCTATAAAACATTTCACCCAACAGCAGCAGAATACACTCTCCACTTTTTCCAGGATAGATCACATGTTAAATTACAAAATAAATTTTAACATTTAAGAAGACTGAAATCAGGCTTCCCTGGTGGCGCAGTGGTTGAGAGTCCACCTGCCGATGCAGGGGACACGGGTTTGTGCCCTGGTCCGGGAAGATCCCACATGCTGTGGAGCGGTTAGGCCCGTGAGCCATGGCCACTGAGCCTGCATGTCCGGAGCCTGTGCTCTGCAATGGGACAGGCCACAACAGTGAGAGGGCCACGTACCGACAAAAAAAAAAAAGAAGACTGAAATCATACCAAGTTTCTTTTCTGACCAAAGTGGAATGAAACTAGAAATAAATAGCAGAATGAAACATGAAAAAAAATCACAAATAAGTAGAAATTAAACAACACACTCTTGAACAACCATCAAGTCAAAGAAGAAATCAAAAATGAAATTAGAAAATACTTTGACACAAAAGAAAACAAAAACATAACATATCAAAATGTATGGGATGCAACAAAAAGCAGTACTAAGAGGAAATTTTATTGAGATAAATACCCATATTTAAAAAGAAAGAAGTTCTCAAACAGCTAGATAAAGAACAAACCAAGCCCAAAGTTAGCAAAAGAAAGGAAATAACAAAGATTAGAGCAGAAATAAACAAAATAAGGAATAACAAATGATGGAAAAGATTGATGAGATTAAGAACTGGTTTTTTTTTGATAAACAAAATTAACCCCTAACTAGACTAAGAAAAAAATGAAAGACTCAAACAATAAACCTGCAAATGAAAAAAGGAGACATTACAACTGAAGCCACAGAAGTAAAAAAGATCATAAGAGACTACTGTGAACAACTATATGCCAACAAACTAAGTAACTGATAAGAAATGGATAAATTCCTAGAAACATGCAAACTACAAAGATTGAATCATGAAGAAATAGAAATTCTAAACTGACCTATAACTAGAATGGAGATTAAATCATCAATCAACAATCTCTCAATAAAGAAAAGCCCAGGACCCGTGGACTTCACTGGTGAATTCTTCAAAAATTTAAAGAAGAATTAATGCCAACCCTTCTCAAATTCTTCGCAAAAAATTGACGAGGAGAGAACACTTCAAACTCATTTTACAAGGCCAGTCTTACCCTGATATTAAAGCCAGTTGAAGACACCAGAAGCAAAGAAAATGGCAAGTCAATTCCCTGATGAATATAGATGCAAAAATCTTCAACAAAATGCTAGCAAACTGTACCCAACTCATACACCATGACCAAGTAGGATTTGTCTCTACAATGCAAGAATGGTTCAACATACAAAACTCAACTGATGTGATACACTACTTTAACAGAATAAAGGATTAAAATCGCATGATTGTCTCAGTAGATGCAGAGTATGCATTTAACAAAATTCAACACCCTTGTATACTTACATACTAAAAATAACAAAACATTGATGCAATAAATTAAAGATATAAACAAATGGAAAGACATCCCATGTTTATAGATTGGAAAAACTAATATTGATAGAATGTCCATACTACCCAAGTGATCTACAGATTCAGTGCAATTCCTATCAAAATTCTAATGGCATTTTTTACAAAAATAGAAAAAAAACAATTCTAGAAGTCATATGGAACCACAAAAGACCCCTAATACCCAAATCAATCTTAGGGAAGAAGAGCAAAGCTGGAGGCATCACACCTCCTGATTTCAAAATATATTACAAAGCTACAGTAATCAAAATAGTATGGTACTGGCATAAAGACTGACACATAAACCAATGAAACAAAACAAAGAGACCAGAAATAAGGGTACCAAGAATACACAGTGAAGAAAGGACCATCCCTTAAATAAATGGTGTTGGGAAAACTAGATATCCACAAACAAAAGAATGAAATTGGACCCTTATCTTTCACCTGATACAAAAATTACCTCAAAATGGTTTAAAAACTTAAATGTAACACCTGAAACTATAAATCTCCCAGAAGAAAAGATAGGGGGAAAGCTTCATGACAATGGCCTTGGCAAAGATTTCATGGATATGACACCAAAAGCACAGGCAATAAAAGCAAAAATAGACAAGTGGGATTATACCAGACTAAAAAGCTGTTGCACAGCAAAGTAAACAATCAACAGAGTAAAAAGGCAACCTACATATTGGGAGAAAATATTTGCAAACAATAGATCTGATAAGAGGTTAATCAATAGAATATCTAAAGAACTCATACAACTCATTAGCAAAAAATACAAATAACACGATTTTTAAAATGGGCTAAGGACTTGAGTAGACATTTCTCCAAATAAGACATACAAATGGCCAACAGGCATATGAAAAATGTTCAACATCACTAATCATCAGGGAAATACAAATCAAAACCACAATGGGATATCACCCTGCACATGACAGGGTGACTATTATCCAAAAACAAAAGACAACAAGTGTCGGTGAGGAATGTGGAGAAATTGCACTCTTGTACATTGTTGGTGGGAATGTAAAATGGTGCAGCTGCTAGGAAAAACAATATGGAGGTTCCTCAAAAAATTAAAAATAGAACTACCATATGAACTACACAGAAGTGAGCAATCCCACTTCCAGGTATTTATCCAAAAGAATTGAAATCAGAATCTTGGACAGATATTATTAGCACCCTTATGTTTATCACAGCACATTATTTGTAATAGTCAAGATGTGGAAACAATCTAAATACCCATCAACAGATGAATGGATAAAGAAAATGTGGTATATACATATAATGGAATAATATTCAGCCTTTAAAAAGAAGGATATTCTGCAATATTTGACAAAGTGGATGAAACTTCAGGACATTAGGCTAAGTGAAATAAGCCAGTCATAGAAAGATAAATATTGTATGATTTCACTTATGTGAGGTATCTAATATAGTCAAATTCATAGAATCAAAGAGTGGAATTATGGTTGCCAGGGGCTGGTAGATGGGGGAGTGGAGAACTATAGATCAATGAGCATAAAATTTCAGGCAAGCAAGATGAGTAAGTTCTAGAGATCTGCTGTACATTATACACATAGCCAACAACACCAGAGGTACACTTAAAACTTTGTTGAGAAGCTATATCTCATTTTAATTTTAAAATAAAGATTTAATTTTAAATAAAGACCATACGAGTGGAAGCATTTTGTAAATATAAGGCAAGTTTCCACATTTAGATAATAGCAGTAGCATTAGTAAAAATAGTAGTAGTGATAGTAGAACAACTAGAAGCACAACTAGTAGCCAAGCTTCCTCCAAGTTCCAAGTTCTAGGAACATCAGAAACTTGGTAAAAAATATTTTTAATACAGTATGGTCTTAACTACAAGAGACAATACAAAACCAAAATAACTAAACTATGTATAATAAAATATATTAGAAGGAAATACATCTAAATGTTAGCAACGATTGGGATGGTAGCTTTTCTTCCAATTTGTATATTCCTGGATTTAACTTTTGTATAATGAACATATAAATATATTTTATAATGACAAAATAAACATTTATTAAATATAGCAAAAAAGACAGCACTCTTTTTTTAAATAAAGAGAAGAAATGATTCCTGATTGAAAAGAGAGCTGAAAAATTCTTTGGAAGAGCCAGGGGCTCCAGGAATGGAAGATCCATGAAGTTTTCATTTGTCAATTTTCATTCGTATTGCCCAGAAAGAAGGCAACGTGAATATCCGAATCACTAGAGAGTTATTGATATTGCCATAAATAAAATTGTATTCATTAAATTTTACCATAACATAATTAAAATTTTCTTAGCTCTGTGACTTGGGAAGGTTTTTTTTTTGTTTTTTTTTTGGGGGGGGGGGAAGGGTTTTTAAGCTTTCTGAGACTCCATTTCCTCAGCTGGAAAATGGCAGGAATTCAGTTAAGATTAAGTGAGACAATGTATGTATGAGCCCCCACTTGTTCCACTTCCTCTCCAGCAAGGATCTTCTCACGTCTTTTTATTGTAACTCCTTGTTTTATTTGAGAGCCTTTTATTTGCAAATAACTGAAACCAACTGGAACCAGTTTAACCAAGGCAAAAAAAAAAGAAAAAAAAAAAGAAGCAAATGTCCTAGAAAGACACAGGAGCATCTCACAGATGGCAAAGCAGAGGCAGAGCCAGGCTTCAAGGCATCATGTGACACCTGAGGCAAGAACCAGCAAGCTGTCATGACTCAGAGCACAGCTCTCACGGTCTGTCTCTGGGGCCACATGTCTTCATGCTTTCATAATCCGTGACATTGGTTCCACCTTTCTCCCCCTGCAGCTAGACAGTGTTTGCTTTCCCTCCTTAGGTCAGCCCCTCAGTTCCTGAGTTTACTCTCCTCAGTGCCAGCCTCCCTCAGAGACTGACTGGAAGTTGCTCATTCTCAAGTCTTAATTCACAGGAGGAAGTGGCTGCTGATTGGCCAACGTGGGTCAAGCGTCTACTCTGGGTGCGATCAACTCTTTCGTTCATCTGCCTTTTGGAGAATTGGAGCCTCTCCTCAGAAAAGTGCACCTACGTGCAATTTTTACACATAATTTCAAGGGATTCACAGATGCTCTGAGGCATAACCACGAGCCATGAACCCCAGGTTCCAGGAAGAATCCCTGGTCAGCAGAGTTTTATTAACAAAACTCACTTTCTCTTTACCTCTTTCATACGTGAACGAAGTGAGTCATTAATATAATCTGCGTAAGGTACACGCCCATATTCCAGAGGCAATTCTTATAACCTGGTCATAACAAATGCTGCTTGGATACAAACACAGCAGTAGCAATTATATTTTACTTCTAATTTCTAATTGACTATGACAACCACATGTCTTTACAAACCATTCCCATACATGCCCCTTAGCACAGCAGCCACCTGGAACACCAGCAAGTGACATTTCCTTGTGACCGTTTGGCCGTATCACTTGCTGCTGCCCCAACACTTACACACACCCACACTGTCCCCCGAAGGTGTGTGTGAATTCTAATCTCCTTTCCTTTCCTTTTTTCCACCTGGGTACTGTGAGATACCGAACCTTGTCTCATACGAACAACTTCCCAGCCAAGCTTTCTCATCGGTTTCATGTGCCCTTCCCACCGTATTACCCCAAGTTGTATGCTTCTATCAGGAGTTGATTTGATCAAGATTTGCAAAAACAAACAAAAAAATACCAGAACTATAACTACAACTGATTTGAGAGAGAGAGAAATTATTAGCTTATTACATAAGTATTAGGTCATGTAACTGAAAAATCCAAAGTAAGTAGAACTGACATTAGGTGCAACTGTATCCCGGGACTAAAGAAGGTCACCCAGACCAAGCCCATATAGCTCTTTTCTCATCTCTTAGTTCTGCTTTCTTCTTTGTTGGCTTCACCTCAGACAGGACCTATCCACCCTGAACCCCTGCCAGCTCCTGATTTATATTCTCCTTTTAGCTAGCATTCCAGGAGAAGGACAGCCTCTCCATTCCAATAGTTTCAACAGAGCCTCAAAATGGAGTCTCCTTGTGGAAACCTGAATCATGTGCACGTTCCTGAGCTGATCACTGTGGCTAGGGAGATGGCAGACACCAACTGACCAGGTCAAGTTTGCATGGTTTTCCCTGGAACCAACTACCAGTGGGTTGACCTCACCAAAACCTTATGGAGCGAAGTGGTTCTTTAAGGGAAAATCAGAGCTATTATCAGAGAAGAAAGGATAAATAGTAGGTATGGAAGAAGCATAAGGACCCATTATGGTATTAAATTGCCGTATTCTTTTTCTTCCATTCTCTTCTTGGAATCTTAGTTTTATAGCATCTTTTTACACCCCAGAACAAAGAGAGCTACATTAAAGTTCAGCACCCACTTTGAGGATCTTTCTACTCCGATACAGTCTTTCTCTCATATCAAGTTTGACTCAAGATGGTGGACCCCCCCAACTCCTGGGCACCCAGAGAGATGAATGATGGAATAGGAGTATAACCTCATACTCTCCATAGCTCACACCCTAAGCAAGAACCTAGATTTCTTTTTCAGTCTTAAGTCATTACTGCTAGATTTATAACCTCAAGAGTAATTCTATATATGTGCCCAGGATTCACAATTCATAACTCAGGAAACAAGACCATCTGCTTATAACTAAAGATAATTAGAAGGAATATAGGGATGACGCAGAATTTTTTCTAGAATCTCAAAAAAGGGGTTCTGATCAAGCATAGGATGTTTCCAAGTGTTTTTCTCATTGTGCAATAACCAATGTAACTTGGGCTATATCATCTCTTCTCTAAAGCCTAAGAACTGATTGAAGTTGCTTTCTAAGCCCTATTTAATATAATACTTGGGACTTCCCTGGTGGCACAGTGGTTAAGAATCCGCCTGCCAATGCAGGGGACGTGGGTTCGATCCCTGGTCCGGGAAGATCCCACATGCCGCGGAGCAACTAAGCCTGTGCACCACAACTACTGAGTCTGCGCTCTAGAGCCCGTGAGCCACAACTACTGAGCCCACCGTGCCATAACTACGGAAGCCCAGGCGCCTAGAGCCGGTGTTCCACAACAAGAGAAGCCACCGCAATGAGAAGCATGCACACCACAAAGAGTAGCCCCCGCTTGCCGCAACTAGAGAAAGCCCTCGCACAGCAATGAAGACCCAACGCAGCCGAAAATAAATAAATAAATAAATAAATTTGTTAAAAATATATATATAGTAAAAATTACCCTGCCTACTTCACAGTAGGCTCCAAGGAGCAAATGAGATAATGTGTGTGGATATACTTTGAAGATTATAGAGTACAATTCAAAAGCAAGTTCTTCTTAATATTATTAAATAGCAATTAAACAGTCATTTATTAAATCATTCAACATTTATTTTCTAAATATTTACTGTTTTCAAGCATCATGGCATTTTCTGGGGCTATGAAAATGAATAAGACATATATTGGGATTGACATATATACACTAATATGTATAAAATGGGTAACTAATAAGAACCTGTTGTATAAAAAAATAAATAAAATAAAATTCAGAAAAAAAAAGAAAGAAGAAAATGAATAAGACAGTCTCAGAGGTAGCACACTCTCTAGCAGGGAGCAAACATGTGAAGACGTAATGCCAGTACAGTGGGATGTGAGGTGGGTACAGATGTTGTAGGTGCACAGGAACAAGCGTACCCAAGTCACCTTGGGAGGATAACCCCGAAAGAGAGGGCATTTGAAAGAAGCATCCGAGTGTGAGTGCCATCCTGCCAGCTGAAGTAGGGGAAGGAGAATGTTTCTGCCCCAAGACGCTGTCTGAGCAAAGACAGAAAGTGGCCAAGCTCACGCCAGGTAGAGATTTGTCCAAGACCTCCTGGCAGTTTTCTGGCTTATCTATACCTAGGTACACCCATCATTCTCAGCTTCCTGGTCTTTATTGGGTTTGCCACTATTTTAAATAATACCATGGACAAATATTCTTTGTCACTGATGGGGTTCAGGACATGCTACCCCAAAATATGGTACCCTCGCATATTGAAGATCTTAAGCTGAAGGAGTCAGGGAAAACGGCAGAAGCAGGAAGGTTGCTCTGACCTCCCCCCACCATCCTGCCCTTCTTCCATAAAAACAGGAGATAAATCTCCCATGTGAAAGGTACCCTGCCTGTACAAGGAGGAAGGAAGGTATCCTTATCACCAGAGACAGGTTGATTCAGGGCCGAAAAGGCTGTATAAACAAGACTTGCTACTTCATCATTTACTACCCCTGGCCCAAATCCCTCTGCCTTGTCAAGTCTTTACAAATTTATTGTTTCTTTATTTAAAAGGTATAAAAGCTTCCTTATTTGAGTCTCATATGCTTGTAGGACTCCCATATATATGAAATTAAATTTGTTTCTCTCCTGCTAATCTGCCTTACGTCAATTCAATTATTAGACCAGCCACAGAACCTAGAAGGGAAAAAGGGAAATGTTTTCCTCTCAGCATAATCTAATATTTGCTGTCATCCACCTTTCCCTCTTTAAATCCTTCATTCTGTTTTGTAAACTTTTCCTTCCTCTTTCCTCAGAAAGTATCTATAACCATTTTGTCTAACCTGCTTTAAGGGAAAGACCCAACTTTTCAAACTGGCTGCAGAACTAAAAGGTACTTTCCCCAACAATTACTACCTTTAAGTTTGGGACTATTATTAACAGCCAGTGGCAGCTAAAACTGTCCTGATTGTGTTTTTTTAGTAAAAGAAATTAATTGCATGCAGATACTTCCCTCCAAGTAGGGCAGAGCAATATTCCACACAAGCAAATAGTTATTTTCCCCTGAATAGGTGGAAATTGACAGTGTTCATCATAACTGCTCATTGAACATGGTTTCTAATTGCACGGTCTCAGCCATGAGCAAGTCTCTAGTTTTCATTCCAACCATGTTGTTCCAGAGGAATTTCTCTGTGTTTCTCTTACCTAGATGTGAATTCTCTGCCTCAGTCTCCCTACCCACTGGAGAAAATTGCCTCGTCCAGCCCTTGCTCTCGCTATGAGAATCTAGAATAAATGAACGTTTAGTCAGACCAGGTGACATCAGGGTCACATCTCTGGTATGTCGAAAGAGGAAAGCGCTTAAGATTTCATTCTGTATGATGTTTATTCTATCAGATGAGGAAAAGTGGATGAAAGAGAAAAATGAGAGTGTGGATCAGAAAACAGAAGCATCCTCTGTCAGGCTACAGTTTGGAAATAAAAAATGAATCTATCCCTTTTATAACCATCTACATCCAGTTAGGAGAGAGGCAAACCATTAAATCGCTAAGCACTTTATTTAATTAATCACTAGTGAAGAAGAAAAAAAACCCAAATAAATAGAGCAAGTGTCCTATTAACCTTCATTACTCATCACTCTCACTACAGTTTCATAAATTTCAGCACCCAGTACCTGCTGCTTCTAATGACATTTTAATGGCTGTTCACTCAGACAGTTTTGTTTGGAACAGTGGGAGAGAGTCAAGATTTCAGTAATGAGGTGAGAGTCCACCCAGGCTCAGGAGGAAGTAAGAGGCTGGATATCCCTCCGCAGTGCCCAACCCAGCAAGACATTCAGGCATCCTGCCTGCCACCCACGGGCTGCTCACCAGTTAACTCATTAGTGCTGTTGGCCCTGACATTTCCTATGGAAAAGGAAGACATCCTGACTTCTGGGGAGACCAGAAGGCCAGCTGAGGGGGCTGGAGATGGGAGTAGGAAGGCGGGATCCAGAGTGTTGTCTTAGGTACCACAGCATGTGCTAAGCAAGGTGAAGGTCCCTATGGCAACCCTCCAAGAGGCCAGAGTCTTCATCCCATACAGTGGTTTTCATGGATTCATCCACTCTTTCTTCAACAAGTAGTTACTGAGGGCCTACCAGAAGTTATACCACATCAGATGAGGGAGTAACCCGAGAAATAGGAGACACTGCCTCCAGGGAATAGGTGAACTAGTACAAGAGGCAAAGGGAGTGCCACGAATGGTGATAAAGGGGGATCCCAGGACGAAGCTGTGCAGCTGGCCAAGAGATCAATCAATTCAAGTCAGAGGTAAGAAGGGGGAGGACTTTTTCTGAGAAGATGAAGTTGAGAGGATACCTAATGTGTTTTGAATATATTGAGGGATTTACATAACTGGGAGAGAATTTTAGGACAAGTCAGTGATAAGTACCTTAAAAACTCAGCAAAGACCATTACTATAACCCCCCCCCCCAACCAAAACAGATTCCAAAAGTTATGCCACAAAAGAAATGTATATGGCTCAGCTGTGATTAGTATTTACATGGTCATAATAATGTAAATCCTGACTCTTGATTGGATCAAAATGACCATATAACTACACTGGGAGACTGTGAAGAAGGGCAGTTGGCTTGGGGAGGGTGGTGAAAGCTTAAATTCTCATCTTGCATAGAAGGAAGTCAATAGAGGATGTCTAAAATGGAGAAATCAAGATGTAGCAATACAAGCATGGTGGTTAGAGAAATGGAGCTACACCTCCCTCACCAGAAAAAATCAGCTAGAGGAGCTGAAAATTGTTGTTTCTGGACTGTGGGAAACGAAGAGGGAATAGTGGAAGACCCATGTATTTATAGCAAGCCACGTTGAACTGTTTGACTCCCTGAACTTGGTGGGTATATAACGTGGATATAAATAAAATGTTAAACAAAAAAGATAAAAGCAGCTCTGTGAGTCTCTATGTTGTATCTATCAAGTCAGTTTGCTAAATAAAATATGGAAATCCCAATTGAATTTGAATTTCAAATAAACATCAAAAACTTTTAAATCTAATTTATTTTTGGCAATAAAAGTTGTATATATTTAAGGTATACAATGTGATTTTTGATATATGTATACATTGTGAAATGATTACCACAGTCAAAATAATTAAAATGTCCAGAACCTCACGCGGTTACTCTGTGTGTGTGTGTGTGTGGTCGGAACACTTAAAATCTACTTGCTTAGCAAATTTCAGTTATACAATATAGTATTATTAACTACAGCCACCAAACCACATATTATATCTCCAGAACTTGTTCATCCTGCATAAAAGAAACTTTGTACCTTTTGACCAACATCTCCTCATTTTCCCTACTCCCCAGCCCCTGCCAACCACCATGTCACTCTCTGCTTCTATGAGTTCAACGTTTTTAGATTCCACAAATAAGTGAGATCGTGTAGTACCCAATAATTTTTTACTAGAAGTTATGTCGCAAATATTTCATGGGACATACACTAAAAAATTACTCACTGCGTATTTGAAATTCAAATTTAACTGGTGTTCTATATTTTTATTTGCTCAACCTGGGAACCCTAATCATGAGAATATCCTAATACTAGATATCTTGTTCATTATATCAGAGGCCACTTTATAAAGAACCACAGAACAGATTTCTTTAAGGTCTCAGTTCCAGAAAGAACTCCTGAGCAAAATGAATTTATTGTTTTTACTTCTGGACACTAGGAACCATGTAGAAAAATTGATCTGGACTAGAGATTTGTTATCAAAAAGTTGTCATTCTGATGAAGTCTACTCATTGGTCTAAAGCTGACAGACCCACCCACGAATTTGGTAATGAGGAAAATGGCGACATAAACCAAAGAGACAAACTTTATTATAAAAAAGAACAAAAACTAAACAAACAAACAAACAAAAAAAGCAAGCTCTCTGATTTTCTAAGTCAATTCCTTTTTGATGGCCTCAAAGAAGTACCAGGGCTGTCTGGACCAGAGCCTTCTTCAGCACCAGCTGGCTGGACAGTTGGGTCTGTGCTCACAGGGTGGTCCCAGGGGCCAGCCTTTGGGCCTCATAAGCCAACATCTTTCAGACAGCACAAAACTGTACCTGGGAATAAAACCTTCCCCTTCCCTTTTCACCACGTGAGCATTAGGCATGAAACCCCAGCTGGCCACTCATTAGATGCCAGGTTTTGCTGGTTTCTCTCTGTAGGAAGAGAGTATCTGTCATTGGGGAGGTGACATCCTCAGCTGCTGGAGAAGAGGAATAAATTATCTCTTTCCTGACATCCCCTGCCAGCTTGTTAGCGTCACTGACAACTGCTCAAAAGCAGTAGAGCAAGAGAGGTGGGAATGAAGTAGGGAGAAAAAAAAGTTGCCACTTTCAAGCTTACACTGGGCAGATTCTTATTTAGAGTAATTAGCAACAGTTTTGTTCAAATATTCTCCTCACCCCCTGGTTTCCTATACGACAACACAAAATGTAGCCTGCCACCCCTACCCCAGTCGTAGCCATGTACTGCTGCTCTGGCTACATCTCAGTGTGAAAGCATCAGGAAGGGCTGAGTATCTCTGAGCAGCACCTTTCAAAGGCTAAAGGGCATAGTGTAGGGGTTAAAGGGCACTCCCTGGGGTCAGAAGGGCCTGGGGCTTAAAACCTGACTGTATCACTTATTAGCTGAGTTCACTTTGGGCAAGTAGCCCCTTGAAGCCTCTGTTTTCTCATCTGCAAAATAGGTATAATGAGCCCATCTTCTCCCCAAGTCTATTGTGAGGCCTGAATATTAAAAAGCTGAATGGTGCCTGGCATAGAGTAAAGGCTCATCGAATGTTCTTATTAACCTGCACACCTAACCCTTTGAGCTCTGCAACCCTCCCCCAGACAACCATCCCATCATTACTGCCTTCTCAGCCCCACCGAGAGCAGCTGACTGATCAGTCCTTGCACTGTGGGCCACAGAAGACAAGGTGGGACATCTGCTACAGCAGCAGTGCTAGTTCCAGGTCTCAGGCCAGCTGGTATGGCAGGAAGTTTCAGCAGTGGAATCACCAAAGGGCAGTGCCCCAGGGCAGCACCTGCCTTCTGAAACACACCGGGCAGTGCACCGGTGGGCCCTTTCTTTCTGAGTCAGTGACTTGCTCCCATGATGTAGGTGAAGCTTAGTAGCCTTCACAGCCTCCCGGAGCTCATGGCAAGTGTTTTTTCTGGGGCACCTGATTGGAGACATTGTTGGGGTGGGCAGGGTATCAGGGAAGAGCATTTTATCCGTAAGCCTCCCCTCTCTGGGTGAGGGGACAGGGCCAGGAAGGAAAGGCTTATTCTCAGATCCTGTCAGTTACCTAGCCCAGAGTTTCCACAGCTGTTTCTTTGTGGCTAGAACATTACATTTCGTGGCAAAAACCATTTGCCCACTCTCCTATCCATTCACCCCTTCTGCCTTTGTGAATAAATCCCTAATCTTCAGCCGTGCACATGCCGTGCACATGTGTGACTGAAGACCAGTTTCCATCTTCCCTCGCAGTTAAATATGGCCCTGTGCCTAACTGCTGTCCAGTCAGATGGTGTCAGAAGTGCTAGGGAGCAACTTACAGGAAACTTCCTTGAAAGACAGCTAACGCATGCCCTTTGCCACTTTCTCTTTCTTTCTTATTCTTGAGGACTAAAATGTGGATATGAAGGCTGGAGTTTAAGCAGACTTTTTGGGGGAAGAAGCCAAATGCATATGGAAGAACAGATGGCTAGAAGGAGCCTGGGAGCCTGAGTCTTTGAGACTATAAATGGCCGCATTAGTTCTGGACTATCTCCGTCTGGACTTCTTTCATGATGGCAAGAACTAAACTATCTTGCTGAAGCCACTTTTACTTACATATTTATTTTTGTTGTACACGTTTGGACCTAATCCTACCAGATACATCTTCTTACTCAGAATTATAGCATCACACACCAACAGGGAAGACTCTTTGAATGGTAGTAGGACCAAAAGGTTTTCATTCTAGACAATCAAAAAATTTTTTTTCTGTTTTTAAATTACTTTGTTATTGTTTCCTTGTTATTGTTTTTGTTATTTATTTTCCCTCTTTTCTCATCTTCCTTTCTTCTTGTTTTTTTTCTGGGGGGGAGGGAGATTTTTTGCATGCCCATTCAGAACATTAAACAAAATTTCCCTTGGCTTCACATTCCTTTATTTTCTATTTTATTTCTGAAAGGCCAGTTTTTTGCCTGGAGATAAATGTTTTATGATTTTTTAAAAATTAATTAATTAATTTTTAGCTGTGTTGGGTCTTCGTTTCTGTGCGAGGGCTTTCTCTAGTTGCGGCAAGCGGGGGCCACTCTTCATCGCGGTGTGCGGGCCTCTCACTATCGCAGCCTCTCTTGTTGCGGAGCTCAGGCTCCAGATGCGCAGGCTCAGTAGTTGTGGCTCACGGGCCCAGTTGCTCCGCGGCATGTGGGATCTTCCCAGACCAGGGTTCGAACCCATGTCCCCTGCATTGGCAGGCAGATTCTCAACCACTGCACCACCAGGGAAGCCCCTATGATTTTGTTTTTATCCTCAAGTTGCCACCACATGAAAGATTTGTCATAAGTTTGAATTTAAATTAAAGGCTTTTCTAAATCTTTTCTCCCTGTCCTTTCTGTTGACGTACTAGCATCCTGTAGCATGCCTCTAGCAGCCTGCAAAGAAGGACACCCTGTAGAAAAGACCCTCACACCTGCTCAGGCCCAGCCATGACTGTTCAGCAATTGCGACTCAGCATTTCCCTGCAGCTTTGTCACTGCAACCATCTTCCACCTCCCCTGTCACTGAGCCCACGATGGTCTCACAGCCCAAGAAATCTACTCTCAGTCATTCTGAGGCCTGTCTAGTTTATTTTGACCATTTTCACAGCTGGCATCTGCTAAAGCCAGTCTACAACAGCTAATTAACCTAATTCAGCACAATTATCCCAGTCATGGTTACTAGTCCATGTCATATATCTTGGATCCCCAAGAAATCATGTCAGGCTCTTAAGAAACGGAGCTGTTATCGAACTTGAGCTTTTTCATCTCCTTATGCTTGGATTTTATAGCGACTGGTGTCTCGTCCACATGCCTGACTTCAGTCTCCCTGTAAGAGTCACAGTTTGAAGCTAAGGAGGGAGGAGTTTGATGACTACCTGTGTTTCCCAATTTCCCGGATGACAAGAATCACCTATCAAATCCTAAATTCTCCCAACCCACCTCGGACTCACCAAATCAGAATCTCCGGGGGAGAGTTTGGGCAGGTAGGGAAACACTGATCTAGATCTTTGTGAGCAAAAGCAACATAGATACGGCAAGGGAGCTTTGGAGTGTGGTTTTAGAGTTAGACTTCACCACCTTTGTCTCGGGCAAGTGATTTAACTTCTTAACCCTCAATTTACTCATCTCTAAAATGGGGGTAACAAGTCCAGCCTACCCGGCCTGTGGTGAAGGTTAGAAATCAGATCCATGTGAAACAGCTGACGCTTAGCAAGAGCTCAGATGATGGTGGCTACCAGCATTCTTATGGTGACAATGAATTTTATGAACCTGAAGAGGACTTAAACCTTCACCCAGGAGACTAGAGCTCTTCTAACTTCAGCGCCACTGGGAGCCGGCTTGGCAGCCAGGTAGGAGAGAGGTTTTTCCTCCTCTCACACAGAAACAACACAGCAGCCAGGGGAGTTCCACAATACACTCAAGTCCAAGAGGCCAGACTTTTCAGGCACTTTAGTATGCAAGGTATTTGCCCAGAAGGCAGGTAGGCAGGTAATTTCTCTGTGGGGTATAAGTTGGTGTATTGCCTTGTTCAAGCAGGAATCCTCTATTCACAGAAACCAGTTCCCATGTCAGGCCTCTGGGATCTTAAACCTGGTCCACAAATCCAAAGAGAAGATGTTTGTCCTAAATTATCTTAAATATTCTGTCTGAGCTTTTCTGCTGCTGGGCCACTGGTACCTCTACAGGCCTGGCCTAAAACCCTTCTTGGCCTTGGCCTCCTCTGCTCCATACATGCACTGAGGCCCAGACTCAAGAATTTGGGCTCAGAAGGTTGGGGAACTCCTAGGGAACCCGGCAGATCTGATTTCTTGTCTTTCTTTGGAATAATGTGGAGACTCCAGGGGGATCTAAACATTATGACTCCATCAGCCTGTTCTAATCTCCTGGCTGGCATGCAGCCAAGCAAATGATAGTTACTACTGTTTAGTAGCAAAAAGACGACCTTGGGGACACTTGGCTAATCATGAAGCTCTCCTTCATATGCACAAAGTACAGCAAAGAGTTGAGGGTAGGGAGAGAAGGGTGTGGGTGATAGCTATTGAGAGTTTTCAAAAATCTAGGCACACTGAGTGTTACATCATTTAGTTTCCACAACAGCCGCATGTAATGGGCTTTATTCCACCCATTTACCAATAAGAAAACAGATTTCTCAGTGAAGCAAATTGCTCCAGATCACACAACCAGTATGTTGAAGAGCCAGGATGCAGGTCTATAACCATTTAATCCCAAACCCATGCCCTCTACCCTCTACCAGGTTGCTTCTAACAGTAGACAAGAGGAGAGGAAAATTAAGAGATTCACTGACAAAATTTTTTAAAAAGACATTCCGGTACTTGGTTTAGATTTTACCTGGTTTCTCTTGAAATAAACCATGTCACATCACCTCAGGGTTATGGGCCAAATATGTAGGACCTCTTTAAAACTTAAGCCAAAGGCTGCCTATTCCTATAAGGCTTTTTTTTTTGGCCTCTAGAGCAGAAGAAGGCAAACTTTCTTTTACAGGGCCAGAGAGTAACGATTTTAGGCCTTGCGAGCCACGTGGTTTCTGTGGCAAATCGCCTCTGCCCGTACAGGTGAGAGCAGCCATAGAAATGATGTACACGAACGAGCCCTCTGTGTAGCAGTGAAAGTATTTACACCAACAGCTGTGGTTTGCCAAACCCTGCTCTAGAGGAACAAGGTTCTTTCCTACTTGTCTTCCAAGCTCTCCCCTGTCCCATCAAAATCCATGTGTGGATTGTGAATACAGTCCTATAAACCAGATGTTAGCTGATGCACTCTGCTCTCTGAGATTAAAATGAAACCACTTACAGAGGCAAGCCTGTGTGCCACCCAATCTCTCCAGGAGGAATGAACGCACCCTATTTTGCTAAAGTGGTTTAGTGCATGCATCGTCTTGCCTTCCCATATTTTTACCACCCCTATTCTACACCATATCATACTAGACATAGATCCTAGGCCCTTTCCTTAATAAACACACACACACACACACACACACACATTCAGTCATACAGAAATTTGTGCATAGTTGACTTTTTCCATGGGGAAATGGATATTGAATTTACAGTGAAACAATTCAAACTATTTCACATCAAATGTGTTCTTCTTATTCTCAAAATTCCTCTGGCTACTTTGCCCTTAATTTCTAGCCTCCTGCCATCTTTTTGCTTACCGTCTTCCAGAAACTTCTCCTGCTTTGTGAGGCAGAGCAATTCAGCCCTATCTCAACCCTTTTCTGTGTCCCACTAGGCATGGCTCTGCTGGGAGATGCACGATCTTCTCTTCCTCACCCTCTCACCAGCCTCTGCAAGAGGAAGGAGATGACCTGGAAATAGATCACCATCATCCTGAAACCACCCTCCCCCTTAAAATCAAAAGCTACTTTACTGTTTCAGTTTTAAGTGATCTTTTCCATCCTTTACACAAATTAAAAATCACTCTGTAAAGACGTTTTTTACTTTGAGCAACAGAAGTAAACTCTAACATAAATAGGAGAGGGGAGTTACTGGACATAAGTCAAGGAAACGCTGAAGGAATGGTTTCAGAAAGACAGACAAGATAGCAGCATGGGCCTCAGTGGGCAGGAGCCTGTGGTCTCCATTTCTCTAATGTACTGCCATTGAATGTGGCACCAGAGGGCTTTGACCGCATGTGTCTCTGTTCCAGATTGGATTCCAGAAAGAATTCTGTGCTCTAGTTGTCTGGGCCACATGCAATTCTTGTGATCAGGAGCCTGAGTACTGAGATGAGGAGCCCCATCAGAACCACTCAGATGTGGGGAGGAAAATCCTAAAGAAGGGATGCTGTACCCCCCTCAAAATCAAACAAACAGATGTCCACTCCACTGTGTTTCCAAAGACTTCTCAGCCCAAAGAACAGAACTACTAGTCAGAATGCTCCAAATATGTGTTACAGGCAAATGTGAGGAGATCAAAACGTTAGCTTTTTTCCATTAGCTGCCTCTCACTTTCCTAGCACTGGCTAAGGCAGTAAGTGTTTTCTAAGGTATAGGTGTGGCTTGTACCTAAGCCCTGGCTCCCCCCAAAAGCGTCTTGCTCTTTAACTAACAGACTCTCATTTATTCATGATTGCCCTACAAATTGTAGATAAAGGTGCATTATTATGCCATTTCACAGATGTGAACATTGTGACTCCATTTCTCTGACATGTCACTGACACACCTTATTTGTGTCAGAGGTGGGATATGAAATCGATCTTTGCGGCTTCAAGCCCACACTCTTTGGCAGGGTTTTTGATGAGAGATCTCTCGAATGTATAGGTCACCTGAATATCTCAGACTTCATCTGTTCCAGAGTATCATGGCCCTTTGCCACCTGCTCACACAGAAACCACCCCTTTGAATCCTCCCAGTCTCCCTCCCTCCCTCCCTGGGAGAGCATCTAACGAGTGCTCAGAAAAAAGTTGCTCGTGTTCTCTGCCCCAGCTCCTCATTGAGCGTCCTGGCCCCTCTACTAAGGGTGCCCCTCAGGAGGATACAAAGACACCCCTATAGAACTCAGGGCTCTTTCCCTGATGAACCCGAAGTCCTCAGGGTACCCGCCATGCCCAGGGCTGTGGCCGAGTGGCAACCAGAAGCAGTGTGGAAGGACAGCCTCTTATCCGACAGTGGGTTGTACTGTTCCTTGGCCCCCAAGAGATGCTGATGGCTCCCAGACATTGACAACGTCTTTCGGTGACACTAATCTCTCAGCTTCTGGCCCAGACCTCCTCTAGCTCACTAGCTCCCAATTCAGAGCCCTTGCAAGGTTTGTCTCATTGCCTAGACCTCAGTCATGTGGCACATTCAGGCTACAAAGAGGCCAGGACAATTGTCTGGACCTCTCCCCTCACACTGTGAAAGTCTTAAATACACAGAGAGGACTCAGAAGTTAGAAGGTCCAGAGCGGAGTCGGCGACGGCGGCGGCGAGAGTTTGGCGCGATGTCTCACACCATTTTGCTGGTACAGCCTACCAAGAGGCCAGAAGCAGAACTCATGCTGACTATGAATCTGTGAATGAATGCATGGAAGGCGTTTGTAAAATGTATGAACACCTGAAGAGAATGAATCCCAACAGCCCCTCTATCACGTACGATATCAGTCAGTTACTTGACGTAACTGGATGACCTGGCTGACGTCAGCTGCCTCGTTTACCGAGCTGATACCCAGACATACCAGCCTTGTAACAAAGACTGGAGTAAAGAGAAGATCTACATGCTCCTTCGTCGACAGGCCCAACAGGCTGGGAAATAGTTGAGTTTGGAAGCGTTAGGGGGATGGGGGTGGGCTTGGAACACAGGTGTGTACAGTGTGCTGTAGTAGAAGTTTTGTATTATAGTAATCCTGTTTCCATTTTGGTACACTCTAGCCAGGATTGAGTGTATTAGATGAAATAGGATCTTGTTCAATCTGAAACCCCCTTTGCCCCCTTCTCTCCACTCCTTTTTTTTTTTTTACTTAAACATTTTTATGATGATTTAGGTGGAAGTTGGTTTTTGTCAGTTTATGTTGTTTCCAGTCCTTCAGACTGTTCGTATCTGCTTTATAACATTCACTGTACTAACCCTTCTTCAAACCAGGGTGGGGGTGGTGACGCGGTTTAGTTATGTCCTCAAGACAAAGTCTTACTGAGAAACAAATAAATGTCCTTTAGTTAAAAAAAAAAAAAAGTTAGAAGGTCCAAAAAATTAAAATGGCAAACGTCCACTGGGATGCCACGTAGCCCCTCCGCTATCACTCTCACCCCCAGCTCTTTCACCAGATCCTCTTCACTCCTTTGGAAAAAACAAGCAAGCAAACAAAGAAAAATTTTAAAACCCTCTTTGCATATTAAGTGATGCAGTTCAATATTTGGGAGGAGGTAGAATCCCACACACCAGAGGACTCGAAGTTCCAGCTTTAGTTATGCCAGAAAACCCCGCCATTCTGAGGATAATGGACGTAATCATTGAGGAGGTCATAATTCATCGAGAAGGACAGGGATGGAAGCCCAAGGAAAGACAAGGAAGGCGCAGAGAATGAGGGGCCGAGGCCTTGAGGCTTAGAGTAGACACTCTCTACAGATGAGTTTCTCAAACTTGTAAAGGAAAGACTTCATGCTCTGAAGTCAAACAGAATCAAGGTTCATTCTGGCTCCACCACACTCTGAACATGTACAAGTTACAATCTCTCTGAGCCTAAGTTTCTTCATTTGCAAAATAATGAAAGAGAAAATTGCTGAACACTTTAAATAAGATAACGCCTGTAAAGTGGCTTGAAGAGTGTCGCTTAATAAATATTCCCCTTCCCGCTTTCCTCTGGGGAATTGAGATAAATAAGATTTCCATTTGTGCA
Organism: Globicephala melas; assembly: GCF_963455315.2. NCBI lineage: Eukaryota > Metazoa > Chordata > Mammalia > Artiodactyla > Delphinidae > Globicephala > Globicephala melas. The sequence continues at coordinate 22,056,761 of NC_083314.1, read as the reverse complement.
GTAAGCTACTTTGTATATTTCTTGTGTGACTTTACATATTGACAACTGGTTTATTAAAGTATCTTTTAAATATTGCTGTGAAAAAGCATCTATAATTACTTTTAATAAGAATTTTAAATGAAATTATTTATTTAAAGAAGAGCTTTTCTTCTAAGTGGAAATTGTAGATTAAAAGTTATAAAAAGAGTAGTCAATAGTTGCTAATTTAGTACATTGTAATACGATTTCTGGGCTTACAGGGAAGAGAGTAGATTAACTGTTGCAAGCACAGCACTACTGTGTCCGCCACTCTGCTGGATGCTTTGTATTTAAGCTTTATAACAACCCTATAAGAAAGTCGTCTCATAGATATAGGAACCTGAGGCATTAAGTAATTTAGCCAAAGTCACAAAAGAGAAGTTCGTCTGAATATGACATGCATCGTCAAGAGTTCAGCTGAGTTACTCCATGGTGTTGCTGCCTCTGCCTCCATTTTCTTCAGCAGGGCCTTAAGGGAACACTAGGCCGCTCATGCAGGCCTGTGCCCTAGAGCGCAGCCCGCAGGGTCCCAAGCAAATGTAAGTTCCTGATGTGACTTCCCAACAGCCCTTGTGACCAACAGTCTCCCCTGCCTCCCAGCTCCTGCCCCTTTATGTGCCCCTTGGATAACTCCACCCTCACCCCAGTGGAGCTTACCAAAACCCTGCTCTTTTGGTCCGAATTGACCAATCTGGCCCTAGCCCAGGAACTCCAAAGCCCTGTACACACAGATCCTAATAGAGGCAGGTGCTCCAGGTCCTGCCTTTCTCTCTACCTCTGCCTTGACCTCCCCATGTAGTCCCTTGAAATGTGGCTGGTACCTCCTTCAACCCGTGAGGACTAAACCTCTATCTCAGTTTCTCCTGTGGTCTGTTTTCAACCGAACTCAGCTCACTCTCCAGCACCACACACCCCACTTACCAAATGCTAATTTGACAAAGTACTATCACACATACTCAGGGTACTTCCACCAACCCACTTTTGCTCACTTAGACCATCGACACCAAGCAAAAACAGTAGTAGGTGTGTCCAATGGCCAAGCATTCACTAAGAGCTCAGTGACAACTGATAGGTTGTCTTCTCACAGCCCCATAGATTTAGCCAACAAGGAGACAATGAGCCCTGATAGACTTAGATGCTTTATTACTCACAGCACAGCAGTGTAAGTTTCCTATTTGCATGGGTTCCTTACTCCCCAAGTCCCATGGGAGCGATGCAGAGGTGGGCACACGTGAATACCATGCACAGAGTGGGCGTCTGATGCTGAGGAACCCTGAGCTGCCGCATCCCCCCCACCCGCTCAAGACAGGATCTTTGTTACCCTGCAATGTACACAAATCTCCCCTGAGAGGGGAAGAGACAGATCTTTATCTTTACTGTCTTGGACCCTCTCCATGGAGGGAAACATTCTCTCTCTCTTTACTATCCTGGAATGTAAATAAATCTGAGTAAATTGGCTGTTAATGCCTAGATGTGAAGACTGTGAGAGATTTGTAAAGAATTGTCTCCCATCCCCCCCAAAAGTAATGGGATGTCAACACACCACTGTTTTTTGTTTGAGTTTTTCCTTCATTTATGAAACAAATATCAACTCATTGATTCACTCATTCAAAATTGATTCACATATAACTAAGTGATTCTTATATGTACAGGTAGGCATGCTTGTTGCTGAGCATAAAACCAAAAGTAAGACAAATACAGTCCTTACCTTCTTGGGGCCAACATGTTGATTTTGGCCCTAGATCTGTTTCCACAGCAATCTTTGTCAGCTGATGCCCACATGGGCTGACCCAGAAAATCCAGCTGTCTCTGAAAGTAGGCCTGGGCAGTCCAACAATTCACAAAATCTTTTCATAACTGCTAAATGAACCTACATATAGACTCATCACCAAGGCAAGGAACTGAATGTCAGGGCGTACTGAGGTTCTAACACACATTCACTAAGTTTTATGAGTGAGTAGATGGTGTCATTGTTGATGGTGAGGAGATCCAGGTACAAAGGACTGAAAAGACAAGATGAGCAATCATTTTCTCCTTGAAATATAGATAATCTTAGACATAAAAATTCTTCAATTTCCATAATAATTACTAGTCCGTTTGTTTGTTAGATAATATTCCATTTTTTGTTGTATTGAAATTAATGTATGCTTATTGTTAAAAAAAAGCACTAAAAACATGCAAAAAGTGTAAAGGAATGAGTAGTCATGCAACATGATGCAACCTAAATAAAACTATTTCAACTTACTGGAGTAGTATTTTTCTGGTCGACTCAAATTCACATACCCACACATCTGCGGGGATTTTGTTTGTCTTTCTTTTCCTGAATTGGAGTCCTAGCGTTTAGTTTACTCCTTTTTTTCACTTAACACTTACAATAATATTCTTCCAAAACAATTTGAATAGCTTCACATTAGTTCATCATATAGATAAGCATTACTTTATTCAACCAGCGCCCCCACGGTTGTACCTTACCTTGATGATCAGCAGCTTTTTTTTTTTTTTTTTTCTTTTTAATTTGGCTATGTTGGGTCTTAGTTGCGGCACGTGGGATCTGTCATTGCGGTGCGCGGCCTTCTCTCTAGTTGTGGTGCGCAGGCTCCAGAGCACCCGGGCTCGGTAGTTGCAGCACATGGGCTCTCTAGTTGAGGTGCATGGGCTCAGCAGTTGTGGCACCCGGGCTTAGTTGCCCTGAGGCATGTGGGATCTTAGTTCCCCAACCCGGGATCAAAGCTGCGTCACCCGCATTAGCAGGCGGATTCTTAACCGCTGGACCACCAGGGAAGTCCTGATCAGCAGCTTTTTAAATACATTTTCCCCACATTTCTCTGTTTATTTCATTGGGATTGATTGCCAATAGTAAGATGATTAAATTAAAGGGTGCGCCCATTATTGCTGAACTGCCCTCCGGAAACACCATGCTATTATACATTCTACACCGGATTGTTTTGTCAAACTCTCAGCTTTTGAGGGCAGGCGGATGATACAAGTGTGAGGAGGAGGAAAGGGAAAAGGATGCAGGAAAAGACAGATTCTGAGGCAGACAGCAGTCAGATGTTTGTACATCTGGAAGCTTGTCCCTCCCCAAGTGCACTAGGTGAAGGCGCTGATCCACTTCCCCAAATATGGTTCCAAGAATAGACTCTGGTTGTCCAGCACTTCTGGATTCTTGCCCTGTGGCCCCCATCAGGGTCCTCAAGGATTCTCATAATAGATGAGGTCATTGACAAGTCAAGCCTTCAGTCTTAGAACTTCAGAGGGTTCCTCTCCCTTTTCAGAAATTTTCATGGCAGAGAAGTGTCATAGCCTCCGTCATGTTGCCCAAGACTAACTCTTTTTTTTTTTTTTTTTTTGTGGTACCTGGGCCTCTCACTGTTGTGGCTGTGGCCTCTCCCGTTGCGGAGCACAGGCTCCGGACGCGCAGGCTCAGCGGCCATGGCTCATGGGCCCAGCCGCTCCGCGGCATGTGGGATCTTCCCAGACCGGGGCACGAACCCGTGTCCCCTGCATCGGCAGGTGGACTCTCAACCACTGCGCCACCAGGGAAGCCCCAAGACTAACTCTTTAAATAGTATTCAGATGACAAAATTAAGTTTTCAGAGCATCTTTGTTTTTCCTTCCCTTTTCCTTCCTGAGTTTAATTTCAAAAATATTCCGTACTCACTTTAAAAAAATTGGAAAATGAAGAAAATAATACTAGAAAATAGATAATGCATAGTCTTCATAAGCACAGTCATTGTTAACATTTCAGTATTTTTTTCTGCCAGGCTGTTATTCATATTTTTTCCTTTTATAAAATTGTAATCGTACTCAGCTTTTTTCCACTGAACATTGCCATGAGCATTTTTTATTTTTTAAAGAAGATGTTGGGGGTAGGAGTTTATTCGTTTATTTATTTATTTTTGCTGTGTTGGGTCTTCGTTTCTGTGCGAGGGCTTTCTCTAGTTGCGGCAAGTGGGGGCCACTCTTCATCGCCGTGTGCGGGCCTCTCACTATCGCGGCCTCTCTTGCTGCGGAGCACAGGCTCCAGACGCGCAGGCTCGGTAGTTGTGGCTCACGGGCCCAGTTGCTCCGCGGCATGTGGGATCCTCCCAGACCAGGGCTCGAACCCGTTTCCCCTGCAGATTCTCAACCACTGCGCCACCAGGGAAGCCCGCCATGAGCATTTTGCCATGATATTACATAACCGACATAAACATTCATTTTAATGGATGCAAGATATTCCAGTGAGAACATGAACCATAATTTATGTAGCCATTTCCTGTGGGAAGACATTCAGGATATTTCTGACTATAAATAATCCATGTAGACACTTTTGCGTATAAAGCTAATTTCATAGTTAACTTTGCTCTGAGATATTTTAGATACAAAATAGTCATAATGGCTAATAAAAATGATTACTTATTGAGCACTAACTATCTCCAGAAATTTTACTTGCATTACTCCTATTCTCAATGGCTTTTTCAGGTAAATAGTAATATCCCCATCTCAGACATTAATTTATTCTAAGATGTAAACCTAAACCTAGATCCTTTTGTTTCAAAATCCCTTTCCTTCCATCCAAACATACTGGTACTTTATTATAGCAAAGAGTGTAAATATTTTTAAGAATCTTGACACACACCATGTCCTACTACTTCTGCCATCTTTTCTCCAACATGGAAATTTTTAATTTTCATGGATCTGTTTATGTTTGTTTGCATGATTGTTGGACCTAGAATGGTTTTAGAAGTTTATACTGTGTTAGTCTGTCCCTCTATTCTAAGCTTGGCAAGTTGGTAAGTATCTTTTCTATTTCTTCTGTAGTTTAAATTTCTTATATTTAATGCCTTATTCCATCAAAAGTTCAGTTTAGGATGTGGTATGAGAAGAATTTTCTCTCAAATTCCTAACCACTTAAACTAATTCCATTTATTGCAAATATTCTCTTTCCTGTTAAAAGAGATTAGATTCTTGTATGTAATAGAATGTGTTTCTTGGAACTTCCCTGGTGACACAGTGGTTAAGAATCTGCCTGCCAGTGCAGGGAACAAGGGTTCAAGCTCTGGTCCAGGAAGATCCCACATACTGTGAAGCAACTAAGCCTATGCACCACAACTACTGAGCCTGCGCTCTAGAGCCCGCAAGCCACAGCTACTGAGCCCGCACACCACAACTACTGAAGCCTGCATACTCTAGGGCCCACATGCCACAACTACTGAGCCCACCTACTGCAACTACTGAAGCCCGTGTGCCTAGAGCCTGTGCTCCACAACAAGAGAAGCCACCATAATGAGAAGCCCACGCACTGCAACAAAGTGTAGCCCCCACTCGTCACAACTAGAGAAAAGCTCGCGCGCAGCAATGAAGACCCAAGGCAGCAAAAAAAAAAAAAAAAAGACTGTGTTTCTTTGCTTTCTCCTTTCATTTTGCTGTGTGCCAGACACTGTACTAGGTCTTGGGGATACAGTCGTAGAAGATAGCAGATTCACTAAACGCCAGGTCTTAGTTGTGGCATGCGGGATCTTTAGTTGCAGCATGAGGACTTCTTAGTTGTGGCATGCATGCGGGATCTAGTTCCCCAACCAGGGATCAAATCCGGGTCCCCTGCATTGGGAGTGTGGAGTCTTACCCATGAGGGAAGTCCCGTTCCTGGACTTTTGTATAGTTTGGTCTGATAAGTTTGATTGAAGGATAGAGCCAAATATAATTTGAAAAGTGAAATTACTCTTGGCCATAACCTTGGGGTCTAGCAGTTACCTGCAAAAGCCTTGACCTGCTGAGTTGCCCATTTCATTGGCCACTCATTCATGAATATTTATTGAGTACCCTTATGTGTCCTGCACTGAGCTAGAGTGTCTTAAAATATAGGTTTTATTATTACTCAGGTATGGTGAGGCCAACAGATCAGGAGATGACTGCCATTGAAAAGATAGTCTGTTACTTCACAGTTCCCAAGAGGAGGGAACCAGCCATGCCACAAAGGGCCACAGAGGAAGCACCAAGGTCAGTTAGCAGGCAGAGGGAGAGGGAAGAAAACATGGGCGAGAGACTTTATTGTGGTTTTTGTGGGAAGGAACAGGTAAGGCATGGTAAGTAGGCTTAGGGTTGGCTAATTTGAATCATTTCAGTGGGCTCTGGGGTGTAGGGCCTATCTCTAGTTGTCTGGTACCTGGCCCTGGGTGATTAGGGCAGAGGGGTATGATCCAGGGTTTAATTGTTCAGTAAGAGCCCAAATGGTTGTGGTATATGAGCTTAGATTGGTTGGTTGGCATTAGAAACATGCAGGTGAATTTTTTATTATCTCTAGGAATTAGTTAGCCCAGGGAGAGGCAGTCTCTCCAGGATCAGCAAGTTCCCAAAATAGAAAAACACAAGAAAATACAGAAAATAAAAAGACATGATTAATGCAAAGAAGTTATAATGAGAAAGAGAGAGATGGTAAGCCATGAGAAGGGTCAGAGAAAGAATTTCATGGAGATACTGGGAAACCCTTCCTGATATTTCATTAATATCCCTTAGTAGGGACAGCAACAAGGCTGTTGAGTCCTTGAGTTAACAGAAAAAACATCATATGGCTAACATATGGCTAACCTCTGGGGGGAGTGAAAATCTTTCAGTCCTCTGATTTCACTCTTCCCTGAAATGGGCCAAAAGTAAAGAGGGATCCAGGGATTGAGCTGGAAACTTCTTCTTTCACAGACAGGGGAATGAGAAAGATGCTGTAAATCTCATAGTTTAATTTTTTCTTTATGACTCTTCTCATCAATGCAGCAATATCTTCACAGTCACATTCTGTCCCATGCTGGAGGAGGAACTCCTGTTGAGACACGTCTACAGGCCTGGATAGGACAGGCACTCTCCTAACGACTGGCCCCTTCTTCAGATGGTTTTGGGGACCCTCCATCTCTTGTCTCCTTTGTGACTCAGGGTGGGGTGGGTGATGGGGTGTGAACCTATTACTCAGGATGATTTCTGGAGTCTGAAGTAGTCAGTTTAGGTCCGTTCTCTTTTAGGGCTGACAGAAAATTGTTCTTGCTATATCATTTGATCGCATAGACCAGGAGAGTTCAGCACAAAATTCCAGAAAACACAGTTCAGTAAACTAAAGTGTTTGTTAGTGAAGAATGGGGCCCAGATGCCCAATTTGGGGGTTTAAAATAAGAAATCTAACCAAGTCTTAAGTTTTATTCATTTTTACATCCATTCATGTGGAAGAAGAGAGTGTCAGTGATCTTTTGGTTAATCAAAGAAAATTCACAAGCATTTACATCTTTCAGAAAACAGAAATATCAAAGTAAGCATTCTCCCATTACCAGGGTAACTAATTATTCAGTCACAACCATTAAGGATTGCAGGGTTGTTTGTATATTTTGGAAATTAAGCCCTTGTCGGTTATGTTGTTTGAAAATATTTTCTCCTAGTCCACAGATTGTCTTTTCATTTTGTTTATGGTTTCCTTTGCTGTGCAAAAGCCTGTAAGTTTGATTAGGTCCTATTTGTTTATGTTTGCTTTTATTTCTACTGCCTTGGGAGACTGACCTAAGAAACATTGGTATGATTCATGTCAGAGAATGATTTGCCTATGTTCTCTTCTAGGAGTTTTATGATGTTATGTCTTATATTTAAGTCTTGAAGCCATTTTGAGTTTATTTTTGTGTATGGTGTGGGAGTGTGTTCTAACTTCATCAATTTACATTCAGCTGTCCAGCTTTCTCAACACCACTTGCTGAAGAGACTGTTTTTTCCTCCATTGTATATTCTTGCCTACTTTGTCAAAGATTAATTGACCATAGGTATGTGGGTTTATTTCTGGGCTCTCTATTTTGTTCCATTGATCCATATATCTGTTTTTGTGCCAATACCATGCTGTTTTGATTACTATAGCTTTGTAGTATTGTCTGAAGTTGGGAGGGTTATGCCTCCTACTTTGTTCTTTTTCCTCAGGATTGCTTTGACAATTCTGGGTCTTTTATGGTTCCATATAACTTTTAGGATTATTCATTCTAGTTCTGTGCAAAAATGTCATGGGTACTTTTATAGGGATTGAATTAAATCTGTAGATTGCTTTGGGTAGTATGACCATTTTACTAATATTAATTCTTCCAATCCAAGAGCATTGGATATACAAACAGCTCATACAACTCAATAACAACAACAACAACAAAAGCCCCAATCGAAATATGGGCAGAAGTCCTAAATAGACATTTCTCCAAAGAACACATACAGATGGCCAGCAGGCACATGAAAAGATGCTCAACATCACTAATTATTAGAGGAATGCAAATCAAAACTACAATGAGGTACCACCTCACACTGGTCAGAATGGCCATCAGTAAAAAATCTGCAAATAACAAATGCTGGGGAGGGTGTGGAGAAAAGGGAACTCTCTTATACTGTTGGTGAGAATGTAAATTGGTGGAGCCACTATGGAAAACAGTATGAAATTTCCTCAAAAAAGTAAAAGTAGAGTTGTCATATGATCCAGCAATCCCACTCCTGGGCATATATCTGGACAAAAGTATGATTTGAAGATACATGCACCCCAATGCTCATAACAGCACTATTTACTATAGCCAAGACATGGAAGCAACCTAAATGTCCACTGACAGATGAGTGGATAAAGAAGATGTGGCATGTACGTGTGTGTCTGTGTATATATATAATGGAATATCTATATCTATATCTATACATACACACAATGGAATATTACTCAGCCATAAAAAAGAATGAAATTATGCCATTTGTAACAACATAGATGGACCTAGAAATTATCATACTAAGTGAAGTAAGTCAGACAGAGAAAGACAAATATCATATGATGATATCACTTATATGTGGAATCTAAAATATGACACAACTGAACTTATCACAAAACAGGAAACAGACTCATGGACATGGAGAACAGACTTGTGGTTGCCACGAGGGGTGGGGGGAGGGATAAATTAGGAGTTTGGGATTAACAGATACACACCACTATATATAAAAGAGATAAACAACAAGGTCCTACTGTATAGCACAGGGAACTATATTCAATATCCTGTAATACACCACAATGGAAAAGAATATGAAAAAGAATGTATATGTGTATATATATGTATATACATATATATAAATATACATGTATAACTGAATCACTTTGCTCTACAACGGAAACTAACCCAACATGGTAAATCAACTATAATTCAATAAAAAATAAATTTAAAAAACAGAATGGGGGGGGCTTCCCTGGTGGCACAGTGGTTGAGAGTCCGCCTGCCGATGCAGGGGACACGGGTTTGTGCCCCAGTGCGGGAGGATCCCACGTGCCGCGGAGTGGCTGGGCTCGTGAGCCATGGTCACTGAGCCTGCGCATCTGGAGCCTGTGCTCCTCAACGGGAGAGGCCACAACAGTGAGAGGCCCGCGTACCGCAAAAAAAAAAAAAAAAAACAGAATGGGGAATTGGTTAAATAAATAATGGTTAATCATTTATTGGTTAAATAAATGATTAACCTAAAAAAAATTGCAGGGTTTTTTCCTTACAAGTCTTCTTTGCCATTTGCAAGAATTGTTTTATGATTCAGAATAGTATTAATAAAACAGAGAACTTTTTATCTTGTGAGATTGTTTTCATCAGCAGTTGAAAAGGGGCACAGTTCCAAGACTAAGCAACATAATTCCACTTTTTAGCACATAGGAAAAAATAATAGATTGAGAATCTGAGTACTTACAGTATGGAAAGGAGAGGGTAGCCTAGGAATATTAACAAATATATTACAGGGCATGAGAAGTTTTTCAGCTATGCACTTAAAAGCAATTCCAATTTTTACTGATGTTCTTAAAGAATATCCCAGAGGATATAGCTCTAAACCATCGCAACGTGTCTTAAAATACTTTCTTTTTCTTCCCTCTCAATCTTGCTTCTGCACCTTGTTGATTAAAGCCTCTCTCTCCCTTTCATTTCCCGCTCGCTGCCAACCCTCCCCGATAACCCATCCAAGTGACTCTTGAGTCTTTTGGTTCCCCTCCTCCCCCCAGCTCCTGGATCTATTTTTTCTCTCTCTCACTAGATATTTGCTTCCTCTCTGATGGAAAAGCTCTGGCCTCTCCCAGTAGATGCTCCAGCCCAGGCACTGAGCTGACAACTTCAAACTTCCCCTTAGAGGGAGAGAGGGGGGAAGATTCAATGATTCTCTTTCTTTCACAGTCAGGGGGATGGGAAAGATACTGTACATCCCACAATTTAGTTTTTTTCTTTGTGACTCTTATCACCAATGTAGTAGTATCTTCAGGGTGTAAGTCAAGAAAGGGTGTAGGTCTAGAAAAAATGGCCCACAGAACCCAACTGTCATGCTTTTAGTCCAGACCTGGGACCCTTGGGTGTGATGGGTGAAGGTGCTGGGAGAGGGGAGAGGAAAGCTGTCAGTTTCCAGGGGTACTTTTTCAAATTACACATCTCCATGGAAATTCGGAGCCCTTTCAGCTAAGAATCACCTTGACTCTGCATTCAGTTCATCAGTAAATCTTGTCGACTTGACTTCAGAAAAAGTCCAGAATCTAACCACTTCTTAACACCTTTGCTGCCACCACTCTAGTCTAAGCCAGGACCAACTCCCACTTGATGACTGCAGGAGCAAACCTGTATTCATTTCCCATTGCCACTGTAAAAGATTACCACAAACTCAGTGACTGAAAACAACACCAATTTATTATCTTACAGTTCTGGAGGTCAGAAGTCCAAAATGGATCTCAGTGGTCTAAAATCAAGATGTCAGTAAGGCTGCTTTCCCTCTGGAGGCTCTAGGGGAGAATCCGCATCCTTGCCTTTTCTAGCTCCTACAGGCCACCTGCGTTGTTTGCCTCATGGTCAAGTCTTTCTCACACTGCAACATTCTCTCACTCTCCTGACTCCCTTTTTCACTTTTAAGGACACTTGTGATTACAGTGGTTCAACCTGGATGATCCAGGATGATCTCCCCATCTCAAGATCCACTGATTAGCAATCGTAATTCTATCTGCAACCTAATTCTCCTTGCCATGTAAAATAAGATATCCACAGCTTCCAGAATTAGAATGTGGACATATTTGGGAGGATCTTATTCTGCTTACCACATCTCTAACTCATCTCACAGCTTCCACTTTTGTCTCACTTCAATCTGTTCTCCACACAGCAGCCAGAGTGATCCCATTAAGCTATTTATCACATCACTTTGCTCTGCTCCCACTTCATAATCCCAACACCCCTCAACACCACCAAGGTTCTTATCAGCTCTATTAATATATTTGCTAATATTGAATGTTCCTATCATTTCTGGCATTGACCCTACTGCATTCTGTGTGCTCATGTTTCATTTAGAACGTCTTTGCCTGTGTTCAGGTTGGTCTTTCGCTTTCTGTGTTCTCTTCCTTTGGTTTTGCTTTGGAGAATAGACGGAGGGCTATGCATCTTCTGTAGCTCGGAGAAATGGAAACAGCACAGAAATCATATGTTCCTTAAAAATTTGAAAACATTCCATGCCTTTTAATTTTTTTAATTTAATGGAGCCTAAAATGATTAAGTATAACAAACATTAAGCAGTAAGGTGACAAAGTCTCACAGAGCAAGCTTTTCAAAAATACATGTAGTTTATTGCCTTTCTCCTTCCCATTCTGTTTATCCACTTAGTCTAACCCAAAGAGAACAGAAAAACTTTGATTACGGTGCTCCTTTCTAACCCATGTCCAGCCCTATCTTAGAATCTAAATCCTGAGGTCCTCACACTGCCAGAGTTTTAAGCTGGCTCGGTGTCCAAATGCCCCGCACTTGTTGACCAGTTAGCTGACCCATTTCACAGGCGGCCTGTTCTCCCTGGTTAGAGTGAGGGAGTTAATTGAAGAGAAGGCCTGGAGTCACTTCCTAGGACTCTGGAGTGGCTGGGAAACACTGCACCGGTCCTTTCCCCCACCAGGAGTCCCCTACGTGCACCCTCTGACAGGCCAGAATGAAAATGGAATTGGCTCTAATTCTCCCAACACACGTTAAGACAGTTCAGGCCGCTACGATAATATACCATAGGTTGGTGGCTTAACAACAGACATTTCTTTTTTTTTTTTTTTCGGTACGCGGGCCTCTTACTGTTGTGGCCTCTCCTGTTGCGGAGCACAGCCTCCGGACGCATAGGCTCAACGGCCATGGCTCACGGGCCCAGCCACTCCGCGGCATGTGGGATCTTCTTGGACCGGGGCACGAACCCGTGTCGCCTACTTCGGCAGGCGGACTCTCAACCACTGCGCCACCAGGGAAGCCTAACAACAGACATTTCTTCATCCCAGTTTAGAGGTCAGGAAGTCCCAAATCAAGGGACTGCAAGGTTGATTTCTGGTTGAGAGCGCTCTTCCTTGCTTGTCAGCTGCTGCCTTCTTGCTGTGTGCTCAGTGGCAGAGAGAGGAAGGAGCTATCTGGTCTCTTCTTATAAGAACACTAATTCCTCAAGACCTCATTGAAACCCATTTATTTGTCAAAGGCCCCAAGTCCTAATACCATCACATTGTGGGTTAGAGCTTGAGCATATGAATCTGGGGGGACATAATTCAGTCTACAGCAGACAGCTATCTCTAGGCAGAAGGAGGTCATTTTCCACTTCGGTCTAATAAAAGAATCAAATATTGTCAGCCCCCTCTCCCCCACAAGCCTCTTTTATTTTAATTAAAAGCTACTGATGAGTTTGCATCCTGTTATTCTTCTGAACATTGCTTCAGCCAGTTTTTCCAATCCATCTCTACAAGAAAGCCCTTCAGAAACCGCTCTCAGGAAGGGCCTGAACCCATTACAAGAGGGACTCCCGTGTTAAATATGTAAACATGATTTTAGAATTGAGACTGCAAGTTCACTCTGTATCTCAGAATAAGCCTTTCCTGCCCTGAAGAGTTGATGGGAACAGTTCTGGAAGGCTTGACTGCCAAATAAGCCGAGGGTCTTTGCTGATTCGCTAAACCACATCATGGCTGTGAGTACCAGGCTTGTTTGTGTTTCAGATGTCCCAAGACTAGGAGAGAATTAGCTACACGTACTGTTTCCATGCATTCTCCAGTGCTGGCTACAGAGGGTGGGGCATCCCTACCACAGCGCGAAGGGAAGCATTCCAGTCCCCGCCCCCCGCCCTGACCCTGCATTCAGCACCGCAGCCTCAGAGGTGTATCAACCATACAAGAGGAAAGACACTCAACACAATGCTCCCAGATGGTCAGAGTGGCATGGACATTCATAGCAATGACCAGTGGCATAGGACTGCCCTGTTACGTAGCTCAATATTTTTCCTCTCTCTTTTGACATCTTAAATCAATTAGAGACGTTACTACATATCATAAAGGGATGGGGATAACCAAAAGCCACACAAGACCATTAGCTTCATTCGGTTACAGTGACAGCCTGTGTAAGACCTGATCCCCAGCCCCAGGCAACGTACAGTAGAGTTAGGGAAACAAGAAAAACACAACAGGAGGTTATCCATACAAGTAAAAACACAACAGGAGGTTATCCATATAAGTATTTAACATATCATATACCTGGCACATAATGTGGATTCAGAGAGCCTCAGCTGTTGGTATCATTACAGTTGTTATTGTTAAGATGAGGCTATTGTTAGAAGCATGAGAACAATGTTGACAAACACTCCTATCCTCACTGCTTCCATTTTCACCTTGTAAGGGGGCCAGGAGGACTGACAATGAACCAGTGCTGTATGGTCTCCAGGGACAGTTTATACGCTCTGAGCTGTCCGGAGTATAAAGAGGCAGAAGTGGGGACCAAGCCAAGACCTGAAGAAATGCCAAGAGTCAGGGCCAGGGGAGCCAGAGCCAAAACCCAAATCCAAATGCTGCTGGTGAGCAGGAGACGAAGCTGCAAGTCAGGAGCCTGGTAGAACCAGAGCAGAAAAGAAGCCCGTTTGAAGCAAATCAAGGAGGATCCTGGGAGGTTGTTCGAAAGGATGCTGGAATAGCCACAGTGCACCCTGACGGGCTGCTGGCCACGGCCATGTCTAACCATCAGAAAGCTAATAAACTCTACTGTAAACAATACTATGTAGGTCACTGGTTCCCAGCATGGGGGCCTGAGGTCGAGAAGCAGCGGCATCACCTAGGAACTTGCTAGAAATGCAATGCTCAGCCCCCACCCCAGATCTGCTGAATATGAAACCTTAAGGGTGGACCCCAGCATCTGCAATGAGGAACTGCAGTAAGACACACTTTTAAAATCAGCATTTCTCTGCCTTTAGCTGTACCCTAAAATCACCTGAGCAACCCAGCCTACATCAAAATCTTTGCGGGACAGAGCCATGGAGCATTTGGCTGTTTTTTTTAAAATGCCCTGGGCAATTCCGGTGCTGGAAAACCACTAGCTTCAAAAACCTTCCTAAGGAGAAATCCCTTTATAAATGAAGGGTATTAATATATCGTCATTGTTACCTGGGCTGGAAACAGTGGAGAGACCGCACGTTCCAATTTTATCGGCCCTCTTCTCTGGGTTTCATGCAGCCTTAAATGAGATGGCTCATTGGAAGGACCTTTAACATTAACTGGTTGTAGTTAGGGAGGCTTTCTTCCCTCCTGCCCAACAGATTACTCCTCGAGCGTCCGAGTAGAAACTATAATCCTTTAAAGTCAGTAAGGGCAAGCTTTCCAGAAACCTGCGATCAACAGAACCAAAATGCGTGTGTCATCTCACAAATGAGCCGGTAAAGACCAAGTGCTTTTCCAACTGAAATGAAAATTAACTCTGAAGTCAATACAGGTTCATTGTGTTCATTGTAATGGAAGATCTGCTTACTAATTTCATTTGGGGCTTAAAGCTTTACTGTCTGCTCAGCATTTCAATCTTTTTTTCAGTTTTTTAGGCTTCTCTACTGAATTTTAATCAGGAATGTTATTAGGCCCTCTCTGGTTTTTCCTCTTTTCTTCTCCCAGTTCCTCCGGGCTCTTCCCCTCCTCCTTTTCACAGGATCTGACAAACACCATGTAGATTTCATGTGAATTACACATCCTTGGGACTGTGGCTTCCTGTGTTAAGACCATCTGCAGTGACCTCCAGCCATAATTGCCATTATAATTAGATGTAATTATTTGCTAAGTGCACTTACAAATTTACCAGAGGGGCTAGATTAATTGCCATTCATATCTTAAAGCTTAAAGCTTCTCGTCATGTTAAGGGGCCACTTAATTCCTTCCTTCTTTGAAACTAATTAATCCACAAGCAATATGTGCTTAATAGTCTCTTGAATAATTACCAAGCTGGTCCCTTCTTTGCTAAGCTCAGCCCATCTGAGGCAGTCACGCAGGGTCCCAGGCACAGCACGACCCACCCAGATCCCTGTATGTGGAGATGCCTCCCCTGTCATCTTCCTCTGGCTCCCTCCTTGCCAGCAGGTGAACCAAACCCCCTCTCTTCACAATAATGTTTCTGAACATTTATTTGCCTCTTTTTTGAATGATGAGGGACATGGAAGCAGAAATAACCTCTCACTCCTACAAAGCCAGATGTTTCATGTCTAACTCAACTTCTCACTGAGCTGCAGGGGTGACTGAAGGAGGGCTGGTGGTAGGGGACTGCGCCGGCTGCATTAAATCCAGAGCTGTATGCAATTAGGCGGGTGGTGTGAGGATTTCTGGGAAGCTGCCTGTTTTAGTGCTGTGGATTAATCTGCACCCACTTCCACTCCCCACCCACCAGGGCCTTGCACTTCACAGCCATCGCCAGCATCCCCATATTGTAAGAAAAGCTCACATTTTGGTTCACAAACACCTGCGCACCTCATTTGCACTGGGAACAATTCAGTGATTTGACTTAGGAGGTATCCTCTGCATTTTACAAATAGCAGAAATGAGGCTCCGGGAGTTGTAGTGACTCGCCCCAGGCAAAACTCAGACTCTGACGCTTCCTGACTGCAGTTCCTTGGGGGAACTACACTGCCTCACTGGGGCACCTTAAAATCTTCTGGAAATACCTTCTCCTGAGAGCTGGTGCTGGCCCGCCCACCCACCAGCCTCCACGTTCAAAGTTCCAAATTAGAGATGCCCTATTTGTTTGGGACATGGGGTCTGAGTTAAAATGTACTGCCCTTGGAAGGATAGCACCTTAAGTTTCCATGGAAGGCTAATAATACCTTGATTAGACTTTATACTGAGACTGCCCTTTACTATGTGGAGACTGAGGGTCTAGGAAAGAAGAGGGCAGTTTTGCTGAGGACAGGAAAGGAAAGGTGGGGTGAAGCAGGCCAGCCCCCAGAACCGGAGCACTGAGAACACTCTGGGATGTGGGGTGGGGGACATGAAAATGGACAGAGACCAGAGAAAGAGGAGGTATCAACTCCACACCTCATAATTGAGCTTAAGGGCAGCCCCATCTCCTAGAACCAACACGTGCTACCTGACTTAAAATTTCTTCCTTTCTCAGGTCTAAAAGGCCAGGGACACAGCCCATCTCAAAGAGGGACAGGCAGGACAATCAATCAGGAGCCCTAGATCTGTCCTGCACTCAGATTCTGCACCTCCACCCTTTGTCCAAGACGGACACTTTTCCCATGATTTGTGCTAACACAGCAGAAACCTGGACTCTGTTATGGGATGAGGCAAGGTATGAAGTCACAAGACATTCATTGTGGTTAGGCTCCTTCAGAAAAAATTAGGATCTTAAACAGGCTGACACTCTTCTTGTGCCCCCTTCACTTCCTCTGCAATCAGTTTCTGTGTGGCGTCATGTCTTACTCTCCCCATTCAAGCATAAACTCCGGGGGGAAAAGACTATTTCTCTTTTCATGTTTTCTTACCCAGTCCCTACCCAGCATAGATTTCCAAAGCTAATAAAGTCTGCCTTCTATGGAGAATAGTATGGAGGTTCCCTAAGATACTGAAAATAGAGCTACCATATGATCCAGCAATCCCCCTCCTGGCCATATATCTGGAGAAGAAGAAAAGTCTAATTCAAAATGATACACACACCCCTATGTTCATAGCAGCGCTATTTACAATAGCCAAGACATGGAAGCAACCTAAATGTCCATCAACAGATGAATGGATAGAGAAGATGTGGTATATATATACAATGGAATATTAGCCATAAAAAAGAATGAAATAATGCCATTTGCAGCAATATGGATGGACCTAGAGATTATCATACTAAGTGAAGTAAGTCAGACAGAAAGACAAATACCATATGATATCACTTATATATGGAATCTTAAAAAAATGATACAGATTAAATTATTTACAAAACAGAAACAGACGCACAGACACAGAAAACAGTCTTACACTTACCAAAGGGGAAAATAGGGGAGGGATAAATTGGGACTTTGGGATTAACAGATACACACTATTATATACATAAAATAGGCAACAGGGACCTACTGTATAGCACAAGGAACTATATGTGATATCTTGTAATAATCTATAATGGAAAAGAATCTGAAAAACAATATATACATAAGATATCTGAGTCACTTTGTTGTACACCTGAATCATTGTAAATCAACTGTACTTCAACTTAAAAAAAATAACAAAGTCACCCTTGAGTGCTCTAAAAAAAAACCTTGATTAAATACGTGGACAAAAAATGTCCATAAGCCCTTAGCCACTGCAGCCGCCCCCAACTGTGCACCCTGAGGGGATTCAAGATGAAGAAAAACAGGATACTGGCCCTAGAGAGTTAAGTTACATGTCAAAGGAATGATTTCAGTGAGCCCAGACTCTTGCATTTTCCCATACATAGGAAAGCACTAAATTCATTAACTTGAGATGTCTGGTTTTCTTTAATTAACAGTAATCTTTTTTTGTTGTTGTTGTTGTTGTTGTTGTTGTTGGTACGTGGGCCTCTCACTGTCGTGGCCTCTCCCGTTGCGGAGCACAGGCTCTGGATGCGCAGGCTCAGCGGCCATGGCTCACGGGCCCAGCCGCTCCGCGGCATGCGGGATCCTCCCGGACCAGGGCACGAACCCGTGTACCCTGCATCGGCAGGCGGACTCTCAACCACTGCGCCACCAGGGAAGCCCTAACAGTAATCTTTTGATGTTGCAACGACCTGGTTTTTGTTGCAATACCCCCTCTATATCCTGCTCCTCCCTTACCTCTTCAGAGCAGTCCCTCAGAAGCTGCCTCCCAGGCTTAAGTCCTCAGCAAGTTTCCACCAAATAAAACACAATTCTCAACTTTTAGGTTGTAAATTTTTTTTCAGTCGACAAACAGATGAAAGCAAAGGCTGGCAGAATATTCCACCCCAAAATATGTCACTTTGGTATAAGAATTATTTTATATTGAAGGCAGTTGAGAAGAAGCAGATACAAGAAAAACTCTTTGCCTCCCCGCCACATTTGCCTAAAAGCAGGACAGAAATTTACAAACATGGCCCCCTACCCTCTCTACCAGGAAAGAAAAAGTTTAATCACCCCTCACCCTGAACAAATTTAAACGCTTATCAATGGAGAAGGCATGGACCTAAATCTGTATTACAGTCTCTTGTTACCTATACTTTTCCTGGTCACCTCCTCATATCTGCCCCCTCAACACACGCACCTTTCTTTCCTTTGTCTTTAGTAGAAGATGCTATATAAGATGGAGTTTTAAGCCACCTGTGAGAGTTACTCATTTTCCCTTGGGTATCTCTCATGTATACATGAGTTATACATGTTCTTCAAAACAACATTCAGCTAAGTAAATTTAAAGGTCTAACTGGCTTTATTCAATAATTCATGAATCAAGCAGCATCCCATCTAGCAAACAGAATGGAGCTCTGAGGAGGTGTACAAAATGGAAGGATTCTATAGGTAGAAGGCAGCAGGAAAAGGAAGTTTCTAATAACGAGTGGATTGTTTCAGTCAAGGTCACCTTCCTATGGGGGGTGGAAGGAGTCTATCAGGTGGATTACCTCACTAGAGCTGACCAGGCAATTCCAGATTGACTGGTTAAAGTTCACATTCCTAGGAGAGGCTGACAGTGCAGTTAGATTAGGTGTTATGTCTTTGTTGGCTGACCTGGGACTTAGCACAGGTGACTCCATTGTGGGCCTGTTGTTTCTTTCTTTTCTTTCTTTTTTTTTTTTAATAATTCCTCCCTTTTGATCAGACTCTCAGCTTACACGAGAGATGAAAATTTAATGCATTAGCATCACTCCCAGCTACTGGTCTACAGTTCCTGTTTCTTTTATTGATCCGCTGTGTGTTAGTCACAGGTCTTGACATTTTTTGCTGAATCTCTGTGGTCTTCACAGGTCAGAACTTCAGATTCACATTTTGTAAGTTGGTTATGCTCTTTGTTCCCTTTTTGACATTTCAGCCTTAGGGAGATCACTTGCTTGGTGGTTAGCAGTTGCAAACATGCATTTAAAGATTTCGAGAAAATAACAACGCACTGGGGGAGACACCTATGATCATTATAAGCAGGATAATGCCCAATGTTTGGAGTGTACTTCAGAGCCGTAGTCTCCAAACCAAACCAATCAAAATCAAATAAGTCCAAGAAAGACCCCATTTTGAAGGAGTCACCTTTTTAAGCCAGTGGCTTGCTCAATGATCTTGTGTAACCGAGTTTCATTTCCCCAGAAGTGTTAAACCAGGAGCAGCAGGTGATGTTGGCCACAGCACAGACACCTCCTTGCTCAGCTAAAAGATAATCAAGGATAATATCCTAATATCAGGAACAACTTTGGCCAGAGAGTCTAAGGATTTTTGTTGGGCAACTATTGCTTTAGCAGCGGATTCTGCAATATCTTCAAGAGTTAAGGAAAGTTCCTGATCATAGACTCATTGGCACTTTCTCCTAGCCAGGGCACTAGGGATCTGCCCAGGAAAGCTAATTTTGAATCATGAATGCCTCTGGGTAATTCCCATTTTGAGTCTGTGGCTTAAGACTGGAAAGGTGACAGCCATGTAGGCCAGTAAAAGTAAAGGACATGTAGACTGCACAGGTGATTTTATTCTTGTTATCCTTGCTTTGTGTCCCTTTCTTTGTACAGAGCCTGGAAACAAGTTCCCCAGGTTTGGGGTTGTTAACAAGAGACAGGGAAATGGACCCCAGGGTCAGGAAGTCTGACAAAATAGAGAGGGGGCTGTGTTTATTCCAGATAAACTGAGGCATTGGAAATCAGGGAGAAATTTGTAATGGGCAGAACTAGAAGATTATGGTGACATTGGGAATAGAAGAAAAATTGGTCATAGTGAGGACCACAGGGTCTCCAGCATCTTGGACATATCAGAGTTTTCTATGACAAATCCAGCAGTCTGAAAGATTACCCCCACTAGCAATGTCCAGGCAGATGGCATTATTTTTACAGGCTAATGCCAGAGTAAAGGAAAGAAAGAAAAGAAGAAAGGGTTTTATGTTTAATTAAAGTGGGAAGTCTTGATCCAACATCTTGGGTAGAAGCATTCTACGTCAATGTCAGTTACTTCTCTTCCTCATCAATTGATTCAAATCTCCAACCTCGGTATAAGATCAGATGTCAGGTGGAGCTTCCTATATCTGTGATATGTGTAGCCAAGGTTCAAGTCCCTGAAGTTTAGCTGCCATCTAGATAGTGAGGAAGACCTGGCACAGTCCCTTCCAAGAAAAGTCAAGGGTAATCTTTGTTTTCAGCGATTCCCAAGAGGGGTGGGAAAAAATTGGCAATGTTAGTTTGGAGAGCTATAGCCAGATATCTGAGGAAACTAGAAGAATTTAGGGCCCAGTCCAGCCATAGGTATATGGCAAAACTTCAAAGACAATAAACATGACCAGAATCCAACATAGACAAAGGTGCAAACAATTTTTTCTCTCTACAATTACCTTATTATTATTTTTTTTTACAAAAGATAATCACAGTAAAACTAATTTGTTTGCACTAAATTTGGCCTGATTATCTACACAAGTACAGCAAGAACAGTGATCAACTGCGTAAGATCCTTTTAAGACTGCTTTGCTGGGGCCTTGTAAGCAAAGTACCAGGTCGATTTCTCCAAGGGGCCTTATTGTCTCTGTAAAGCCAATCTTAGTTCCTTAAAACTGTCTGATCATATCTGAGTCTATGCACATCTCTCTCAAAGATGACATTCCAGCCAAAGCCTTAGTAGTATAGCCAATGTTTCCAATTGTGTCTTATTACAAGGAGAACAGATCCTTATTGAAATTACACAAGTAACTATCTATGTTGCCGTGAAAAGAATAGACAAGAGTTTCTGAATTCTGGAGTGATCAGGTAAGGAGTAAAAGTAAATGTTTCATCTTCGTTTACCAAATAGCTATAGGTCATATGTAGCTTAAGAGAAAAAGTTTCCAAATAGCTATAGGTCATAGGTAGCTTAAGAGAAAAAGTTTCCTTAAATCTGGAAAAACAAAGCATTAAAGAACCGGCAATGTTTCAAACAAGAAGTCATAAAAATTATAAGCATCCTCCACAGTTTATACAGTCCCATGTTATTAATTCTTGTTCCGCTTGAATCCAGTTTTTCCATTAGTTCTGGAAATTCTAACCCAGTTTGGTTTTATGATCTTAAAGTTATCAGAAACCTGTGCTTGTCAACATCTCTTCTGTGAATCTCCTTGAAGATGCCCATACAAATACAACATAAAGAAGACTTACTAAAACTTATTTGGCAATGATTTCCATGCAACTTAACATATCAAATAAGCCTAATTAGTTTAACATCTCTCTTTTTATAAGGAGAGAAAACAAATCTCTTGAGATGTTCCAGGGGCCTTCTGAAAAATCCCAAAGTTATATCAAGGTTAAAAAGAAAAAACAAAAAACCAACACTTCATTTAGAATCTGATTTGGGGAAGTTTGTCAAAAATACCAAAAGATTTTAACACACTTGGTCAAATAGGATCTCAAGGCACTGTGAAACAATACTTAGTCATCCTTGAGAGAAAAACTCAAATTCTAATTTTGCACCAGCTTAGTTTTGATATTAAAAAGTATTTAAATTAATTAAATTCATTCTAATCGTAGCCAACGTGACCGCACATTAAAATTTCTTTCCAAAGTTTCCTTTTCCACAAACCTTTTACAACTTTCTTTTTTACATTCAGATTTTGTCCTGTTCTTCCTCTTTCCCATCCTGAAAGAAGCAGCCTCACTTTAGGACAGAATTACTTTCTTTTTCCTCAACAACAACAAAATGTATCTCCATTCTTCATACTGATCTCTGATGGCCTCCACCTGCAGCGGCTTCAAGCAGGATTTTGGTTCCCTGGCCAGAGATTGAAGTTAGGCCGTGGCAGTGAGTGTGCTGAATCCTAGCCACCAGACCACGAGGGCCAGTAGCCAGTGACAAGGCCCTGGCCCGTTGGCTTTGTAGAAATGAATTTCCACAAAAAGACGGAAAGCAGTGAAACAAGTCAACTGTTTATTTGGAGGAAAAAGAGTACGTGTGAGTAGACTCACAATGGCATGCTCAGAGAAAGAGCTGTGCCCTTGCAGTAGTTTGAATCACTTATATGGGGCATTTCTTCCAGGTTTCTTATGGTCAGTCATCTTGCTTTGCCTGGCTCTGCGTTCGTATTTGGTTTATCTCAGGGTCCTCCCATGTGTGCATGCACATCTCTTAGCCAAGATGGAT
Source organism: Globicephala melas (assembly GCF_963455315.2). Lineage (NCBI taxonomy): Eukaryota > Metazoa > Chordata > Mammalia > Artiodactyla > Delphinidae > Globicephala > Globicephala melas. The sequence continues at coordinate 22,034,228 of NC_083314.1, read as the reverse complement.
TCCAGCGAAGAGGCCTATGGGTAGGTTGACATCACCTACTGTGAGGTGGTCCCCCCTCCCTTTTTGGATGCTGAGGAGCCTTTCTATGCATGTGTAGTCGGGAAGGTCTCCTTGACCTTGAGAATGAGAAATATGTGGTCTCTTTACCTTTTATCTGGGCAGCGCTCAGCTCCTTCTTGCTCCTGTCCCCTGACAGGGGACAAACTCCAGCGGCTCAGCCTGGGACCCATCTATCTCCTGCCTTGATACCTTCTTTTACCACAAACACGCATTCTATTTTCCTTGCCTATGAAGATGTTTCCCTAATTATCTCTAGTGGATTTAATTACGTATATTAGAATGTTAAACCCTTAAAATCTAACTTCTATTAAAAATTAAGAAGTAGGCAATTGTAAACCACCTTTAATACTAGCATTCTGTGACTTGGCAAATTTATAAATACCTTTTATAATTTCTAGAAACATATGCTTTCTCACAGTAAATTTTTTAGTATGTCACAAAACACGTTTACTAAAGGACACAAATATCTTTAGTTCCTCTGAAAAAGGAAGACAAAAGTGGATAAACCTGTGTTCAGTACTTAATGTTTCAGTATTTTATCTTATTTTAAAATGATCTAGATACTTAATGAGTTCCCATTATTTAACCTAACTCAGCAGAACTCTAAGATTTCAAATTATAAGATTTTAGAAATTACTTTTATTCATTTATTTATTTTTATTAATTAATTTATTTTTGGCTGTGTTGGGTCTTCACTGCTGATACTTAATGAGTTCCCCTTATTTAACCTAACTCAGCAGAACTCTAAGATTTCAAATTATAAGATTTTAGAAATTACTTTTATTTATTTATTTTTGGCTGTGTTGGGTCTTCGCTGCTGGGCACAGGCTTTCTCTAGTTGCAGAGAGCGGGAGCTGCTCTTCGTTGCGGTGCACGGACTTCTCATTGCGGTGGCTTCTCTTACTGCAGATCATGGGCTCTAGGCTCACAGGCTTCGATAGTTGTGGTGCACAGGCTCAGTAGTTGTGGTGCGCAGGCTCATTAGTTGTGGCGCACAGGCTTAGTTGCTCCAAGGCATGTGGGATCTTCCCCGACCAGGGCTTGAACCCGTGTCCCATGCATTGTCAGGCAGATTCTTAACCACTGTGCCACCAGGGAAGTCCAGAAATTACTTTTATTTTTCTTTAACTTTTTTATGCAGCAGGTTCTTATTAGTTACCTATTTTATACATATTAGTGTATATATGTCAATCTCAATCTCCCAATTCATTCCACCACCAACCCCCTGCTGCTTTCCCCCCGTGGTGTCCAAGCATTTGTTCTCTACATCTGTGTCTCTATTTCTGCCTTGCAAACTGGATCATCTGTACCATTTTTCTAGATTCCACATATATGCATTAATATACAATACTTGTTTTTCTCTTTTTGACTTACGTCACTCTGTATGACAGTCTCTAGATCCATCCACGTCTCTACAAATGACCCAATTTTGTTCCTTTTTATGGCTAATATTCCATCGTATATATATCTTCTTTATCCATTGTCTGTCGATGGGCATTTAGGTTGCTTCCATGTCCTGGCTATTGTAAATAGTGCTGCAATGAACACTGGGGTGCATGTGTCTTTTTGAATTATGGTTTTCCGTGGGTATATGCCCAGTAGTGGGATTGCTGGGTCATATGGTAATTCTATTTTTAGTTTTTTAAGGAACCTCCACACTGATCTCCATAGTTGCTGTATCTATTTACATTCCCATCAACAGTGCCAGAGGGTTCCCTTTTCTCCACACCCTCTCCAGCATTTATTGTTTGTAGATTTTTTGATGATGGCCATCCTAACCAGTATTGAGGTGATGCCTCGTTGTAGTTTTGATTTGCATTTCTCTAATAATTAGGGATGTTGAGCATCTTTTCATGTGCCTGTTGGCAATCTGTATGTCTTCTTTGCAGAAATGTCTGTTTAGGTCTTCTGCCCATTTTTTAATTGGGTTGTTTGTTTTTTTAACATTGACCTGCATGAGCTGTTTATATATTCTGGAGATTAATCTTTTGTCCATTGATTCATTTGCAAATATTTTTCCCATTCTGAGGGTTGTCTTTCCATCTTGTTTGTAGGTTCCTTTGTTGTGCAAAAGCTTTTAAGTTTCATTAGGTCCCATATGTTTATTTTTATTTCCATTACTCTAGGAGGTTGGTCAAAAAAGATCTTGCTGTGATTTATGTCAAACAGTGTTCTTCCTATGTTTTCCTCTAAGAGTTTTATAGTGTCCGGTCTTACAATTAGGTCTTTAATCCATTTTGAGTTTATTTTTGTATATGGTGTTAGGGAGTATTCTAATTTCATTCTTTTACATGTGGCTGTCCAGTTATCCCAGCACCACTTATTGAAGAGACTGTCTTTTCTCCACTGTATATCCTTGCCTACTTTGTCATAGATTAGTTGACCATAGGTGTGTGGGTTTATCTCTGGGCTTTCTGTCCTGTTCCATTGATGTATATTTCTGTTTTTGTGCCAGTATCATATTGTCTTGATTACTGTAGCTTAGGGAGTTGGTAATAGTGTGATGTTTCATGGTGCATCTCATTGCATGGAAATTTTCTTAATGTTTGTGAGTGACCTAGTGTTAATCTAACTCATTTTCCATGACCAACTTATCCTAACGTGAGAGTCTTTGGGAGGTGGCAAGCACTCTAACAGCTTTTCAAGGCTCGACCCAGGCTCACCAATTTTTGTAGCTTTTTGGCTTCCAAGATTCCCACTGGAAATAGCCTTTACCTACCCAAAACCCACTGGACCCAGTACAGCTGAACTCAGTTGAATTTTTAAGTCAGACCCACTATGACTCTGGACCCGGTCCATTTTTTAAGTCAGACTCAGTTCAGCTCTGGCCAGTAACCACCAACAGTTCCCAATGTGAAATCTGGGAATTTGGGAAACCAGCAGACCCCAAAGAATAGAGACTGCAGAGAATCCACCATGAAATATAGAGAATCCCAACCAATGGGGAGTTGTGATTGCCACCAGTGGTTCCCACTGTGGAATCTGGGGAAGAATTCCAAACAAATGGGGAGCTGCAGACTAAACTGCCAGCAGCTCCCAGCATGGAATCTGGGGACAGAGCCAAGAGCTTTGTTTTCCAATCAAATGGGGAACATTGGAAAGCCAGTGAGATCAGGAACTTGACTCAAAAAGAGCCTAGCTCAGAACCAAGAGGAACTTACCCATGGTCCTCAGAAACAGCAAGAAAGACAGAAAACTCAAAGAGTTCAACGCGTACCACACCTGCATTTCTCATTGTCCCCAAAGCCATCAGAAATCTCCTTCAATCCCACTGCTGCCACCAAATCTATTAAGAAACAAAATTCAACAGAGTAAATTTAAAGACCTAATTGGCTTTATTCAGTGATTTATCAATTGGACAGCATCCTAACTAGCAAATAGAATGCAGCTCCAAGGAGCTGTACAAGTTGGAAGGTTTTTATAGAAGCAGACAGAAAAAGGAAGTTTCTATCAAAGAGTGCATTGTTTTAGTCAAGGTTACCTTCCTATGGGAGATGGCAAGGGGCTATCAGGGGGATTACCTCATTAGTGCTAACTAGGTAATTCAAGATTGGTTAAAATTCACATTCCTGGGAGAGGCTGAAACTGCAATTAGGTTAGATATTAAGTCTTGGTTTGCTGACCTGGGACTTAGCACAAGTGACTCCATTTTAAGGCCATTGTTTCTTTTTTTCCTTTCTTGTTTTTTAAACAATATTAATAAATTTCAGTTTGTTTTTCTCTTGTTAATCTGTCTTTTGTTATAGGGGCCCCAGCTGGAACTTTGAAGACTAGAATAAAATTATTTTTCCTCCCCTACAAAAGAAATGAATAAATTTAAGCTCTCTTCCCGAACACTGGACACTTTGGTCATGTCTTATGGAGGGTAGGGACTGGGTTTTATCTCTCTCTGCATCTGAAGCACTCACATGATGCCAATAGGCAATAAAGGCTGTTGAAACATCCATTTGATGCTGCTGATCCATAAACCTTGTCTCATCTTCACAGTTCCTCAGGCTTTCTGTGGAGCATTTGTGTTGTGTGCATGCATTCAGGGTCTGGGGGCTTGAGTCCTTCACTAGGAGGCAACTGACATTCTCTGTGCTGCGGTTCACCTGCTTACTGCCACCACAATCTGATGCTTCCATTGCTTCTACTCCTTCCCATGTAGCATCTTTTCCTACAGCTCCCAATGTCTAAACTCTTTCCTTTAGATGCTTTTTCCAGGCTGCTCCTCACTCTCTTACTCCCAGACTGACTCCTCTCCACCACCTCAGTTTATCTAAATCCTTTGCTAATCACTCAGGCTGCACTGACAGTGGAGGCTCCATTTTTAAACTCTTATTGCTTTTACAGTCTGAGCCCCATGGTTTAGCCCTTTCGTCAGTGGTGAGCTCTATTATCTTTGGTTACTTATGTTCCACAAAAGCAAGATGAACTTCCTTATCCTCTAACCCTCCCTCCAGCAGGGGGAACAGAAAATGTGCTCAATTAATAGTAACACATTTATTTTCATGCATTGGGCCTACAAATGAGAAGGAAGTATATACGATCATGAAATATTTCTCAAAGGTGGGTCTCAAATCACCTAAGTCATATTCTCCTCCACAGGGAGTAGATGGGACCTTGTTAAACATTCTTACTCCTGGCTCTTGCCTCAAGCCCAGCAGGCTTTTTTTTTTTTTGGCTGTGCTTGGTCTCAGTTGCAGCACTGTGGCACACAGGATCTTTAGTTGTGACACGCAGGATCTTTTAGTTGCAGCATGTGGGATCTAGTTCCCTGACCAGGGATCTAACCTAGGCCCCCTGCATTGGGAGCATGAAGTCTTAACCACTGGCCCACCAAGAAAGTCCCGCCCATCAGGATCTTTGAGGGTGAGTCCAGGATCTGAGTTTTAACAAACTACCCCAGGTGATTCTTATGTTTACCAGTTTGAGAGCTAAAGGAATAGTGGTTAAGCCTGGGACTTGGAACTGACTGACTTGGAACTGACTTGGAACTGGGGTTGATTCTTGGCCTATTTCTTTCTCTGTGCTTCACTATATCATGCATAAACTGGAGGCAAAAATAGTCCCCACCTCAAAGGATTGTTGTGAAGATTACTGAAGAAAAGTACTTAGCATGGGGTTTGGCACTGAGTAAGTGCTCAATAAACACGCACTTTTTTTTTTTAAACATCTTTATTGGAGTATAATTGCTTTACAATGGTGTGTTAGTTTCTGCTTCATAACAAAGTGAATCAGTTATACATACACATATGTTCCCATATCTCTTCCCTCTTGTGTCTCCCTCCCACCCTCCCTATCCCACCCCTCTAGGTGGTCACAAAGCACTGAGCTGATCTCCCTGTGCTCTGCGGCTGTTTCCCACTAGCTGTCTATTTTACGTTTGGTAGTGTATATATGTCCATGCCACTCTCTCACTTTGTCCCAGCTTACCCTTCCCCCTCGCCATATCCTCAAGTCCATTCTCTAGTAGGTCTGTGTCTTTATTCCTGTCTTAGCCCTAGGTTCTTCATGACCTTTTTTTTTTTTCTTAGATTCCATATATACGTGTTAGCATACGGTATTTGTTTTTCTCTTTCTGACTTACTTCACTCTGTGTGACAGTCTCTAGGTCCACCCACCTCACTACAAATAACTCAATTTCGTAAACAAGCACTTTTGATGAAGGAAATGTTTCTTTACAATCCTCGATGTTTCCTTCCATGTGGAGGGAGCTCCATTCACATAACATTCCTGGCACATCTCTACCCCATCAGTCAGGGTGGAGAGGAGTGATACCACAGTGATCAATGTGGCAAGAGCAGAACGACCATGCCTGTCCCAATTGCTTCTTTTTCCTCTTAGGAATGAACTAGCCCCAAAGAGTACAAACTCTCTCTTGTTCCTCCAGAGACAGACTGTCCTTGTAGGAGAATGGGAGTGGGGTCTCAAGGAAGGAGGTGGGGGTAGAGGAAGAAGCCTATGCAACCCTGATCCACCTTGATGTGCTCTTCCCAGCCCCAGCTCTGCTAAATCCAGAGTTCAGTAGTAGGAAGCTGTAGTGACATGTCTCCGGTTACTGTCACTGCCAGTGACCCAATGGAGACTTTGTGTTTCCCATCTCCTCCACTCTGGGCTTTTCAGGTTTAGAAGTCCAAGTTTGGGGTGTGTCGGTGGGGGGGTCCATTCCCACAAGAGAATATAGCAAAAGAACTGCTGAACTGTAAGTAATGGCTACTGCCAGGACACTTGGGTTTTGCTGTGCCAGGGAACTTGACAAGAAGTAGAGTTACCACCTTGGCAGGAGAAACTGACCCTGACCAGTAGGAGGAGGCAGGGTTGCTGTACACGTGGGGGTACAGAGGAATCTGGTGCCCCAGGTCATCTGTTTTGCATCTCTTGGCATCCCCTTAACCAATTTTAATGTTAAATCGACAACTTCAGCAACCGTAGCCTGAGGACGGTATGGCGCCCAGGGACAAACGTCATCAGGGATGAGAGTCTTAGTCACACCACCTGGCCACCCACTTAGACCAGCAGAGGTGTTTTCTGAGGATGTGGGAGACTGAACATCAGTTGTGGCCTCAAGACCAGCTCCTGTGATGGGAGCTATAGTTTGTCCCACTAACACTTTTCTTATATGTCTGTGCCAGGAAAAGAGGTCTGCCAGCATCCTGGAGAAGCTGCTTCTAGAAACTGAATGAAGAAGTAGATTCATGCGGACACTCTTGTGAGCTGCCAGGGCTTACTGTGAGGACCAAACGACTGTTCCCCTCTCTGCGTGGGTGCTGCTGGCGGACAGCCCTCAACCAATAGCCCACTCTGGGAATTGTCCTTGACAATATCGCTGTCTTCCAAAGTCATGCCCTTTGCCAGAGGCAGCCTGAACCCTGTGACTGGCCTATATAAAAGTATAAAGACCCAGCATGCTCCAAGGAGTAGGCTGAGGCCTCTGATAAGACCGCATCATTGCTGCTTTTCTCTGCCCACCCTGCTTTCTTTCCGCTTCCGCCTGTGGTTGTAGATCCTGAGAGAACTCCCTAAAGGACCTCCTGCAACCTAATCTCCAGCTCAGATGTTGCTTCCCACCATCCTGCAACAGACACCCATTTTGCTCTCACTAAACAATGTTCTCCAATCTAGTCTTTATCCACAACTAAGATGATATCTGGCCTACATCTACCTTACTCTTTACCTTATTTCTTTTTATTATTTTTATTTTTGGCTGCATTGGGTCTTCGTTGCTGCACACGGGGCTTCTCTAGTTGCAGCGAGTGGGTCCACTCTTCCTTGCAGTGCATGGACTTCTCATTGTGGTGGCTTCTCTTGTTGCGGAGCACCAGTTCTAGGCACACGGGCTTCAGTAGTTGTGGCATACAGGCTCAGTAGTTGTGGCTTGTGGGCTCCAGGGCGCAGACTCAGTAGTTGTGGCACATGGGCTCTAGAGCGCAGGCTCAGTAGTTGTGGTGCACGGGCTTAGTTGCTTGATGGCATGTGGAATCTTCCCAGACCAGGGATCGAACCCGTGTGCCCTGCATTGGCAGTCAGATTCTTAACCACTGTGCCACCAGGGAAGTCCTCTTTGCCTTATTTCTGATTCAGAATATGGACAGGATTGGAGGCACTATTTATTGGACTGCTTTAAAATCTTAACAGCCATTATTATCAGAAAATCCACGAAAGGCCAGTGCACAGAGGCAAGCAGGACACCAACCCTGTCACTGTCATGTGGACCATCATTTACAGAACAAGAACCAGGCCAAGGGCCTGGGGTTCAGGGAAGCCAGGAATGGACTCGACCACAGTGAGAGGGAATTTAATTTCAGGCTTTATCCTCATAAGCAGCCTCACTGTAGTACCTTTCAGCCAAGTATCAGGCCAAGAATTTCCTGACAATAATAAAGGACAGGGGAGAATCGGGAAGATGGCGGAAGAGTAAGACGCGGAGATCACCTTCCTCCCCACAGATGCACCAGAAATACATCTACATGTGGAACAACTCCTACAGAACACCTACTGAACGCTGGCAGAAGACCTCAGACCTCCCAAAAGGCAAGAAACTCCCCACGTACCTGAGTAGGGCAAAAGAAAAAAGAAAAAACAGAAACAAAAGAATAGGGACGGGACCTGTACCAGTGGGAGGGAGCTGTGAAAGAGGAAAGGTTTCCACACATTAGAAGCCCCTTCGCAGGTAGTGACTGCGGGTGGCGGAGGGGGAAGCTTCGGAGCCGCGGAGGAGAGCACAGCAACAGGGGTGCGGAGGGCAAGTGGAGAGATTCCCGCACGGAGGATCAGTGCCGACCTGCACTCACCAGCCCGAGAGGCTTGTCTGCTCACCCGCCGGGGCGGGCGGGGCTGCGAGCTGAGGCTCGGGCTTCAGTCGGAGGCAGGGAGAGGACTGGGGTTGGCGGCGTGAACACAGCCTGCAGGGGGTAGTGCGCCGCGGCTGGCCGGGAGGGAGTCCGGGAAAAGTCTCACCTGCAGAAGAGGCAAGAGACCTTTTCTTGCCTCTTTGTTTCCTGGTGGGCGAGGAGAGGGGATTAAGAGCGCTGCATAATGGAGCTCCAGAGACGGGCGCGAGCTGCGGCTAAAAGCGCGGACCCCAGCGACAGGCATGAGAATGCTAAGGCCGCTGCTGCCACCACCAAGAAGCCTGTGTACGAGCACAGGTCACTGTCCACACCCCCCTTCCGGGGAGCCTGTGCAGCCCGCCTCTGCCAGGGTCCCGGGATCCAGGGACCACTTCCCCGGGAGAACGCACGGCGCGCCTCAGGCTGGTGCAACGTCATGCCGGCCTCTGCCGCCGCAGGCTCGCCCCGCACTCCGTGCCCCTCCCTCCACCCCCCCTCCCCCGGCCTGAGTGAGCCACAGCTGCCGAATCAGCTGCTTCTTTAACCTCGTCCTGTCTGAGCAAAGAACACATGCCCTCCAGCGACCTACACGCAGAGGCGGGGCCAAATAGAAAGCTGAGCCCCTGGGAGCTGTGTGAACAAGGAAGAGAAAGGGAAATCTCTCCCAGCAGCCTCAGGAGCAGCAGATTAAATCTCCACAATCAACTTGATGTACCTGCATCTGTGGAATAGATGAATAGACAACGAATCATCCCAAATAGAGGAGGTGGACTTTGAGAGCAAGACAGATTATTTTTTCCCCTTTTCCTCTTTTTGTGAGTGTGTATGTGTATGATTCTGTGTGAGATTTTGTCTGTATAGCTTTGCTTTCAGCATTTGTCCTAGGTTTCTATCCGTTCTTTTCTTTTTCTTCTTTAAAAAATTTTTTTTTCTTAATAATTATTTTTTATTTTAATAACTTTATTTTATTTATCTTACTTTATTTTATCTTCTTTCTTTCCTTCCTTCTTTCTTTCTTTTTTCTTTCTTTCTACTTTTTCTCCCTTTTATTCTGAGCCGTGTGGATGAAAGGCTCTTGGTGCTGCAGCCAGGAGCCAGTGCTGTGCCTCTGAGGTGGGAGAGCCAACTTCAGGACACTGGTCCACAAGAGACCTCCCAGCTCCACATAATATCAAACGGCAAAAATCTCCCAGAGATCTCCATCTCAACACCAGCACCCAGCTTCACTCAACGACCAGCAAGCTACAGTGCTGGGCACTCTATGCCAAACAACTAGCAAGACACGAACACGACCCCACCCATTAGCAGAGAGGCTGCCTAAAATCAAAATAAGTCCACAGACACCCCAAAACACACCACCAGACGTGGACCTGCCCACCAGAAAGACAAGATCCAGCCTCATCCACCAGAACACAGGCACTAGTCCCCTCCACCAGGAAGCCTACACAACCCACTGAACCAACCTTAGCCACTGGGGACAGACACCAAAAACAATGGGAACTACGAACCTGCAGCCTGCAAAAAGGAGACCCCAAACACAGTAAGATAAGCAAAATGAGAAGACAGAAAAACACACAGCAGATGAAGGAGTAAGATGAAAACCCACCAGACCTAACAAATGAAGAGGAAATAGGCAGTCTACCTGAAAAAGAATTCAGAATAATGATAGTAAAGATGATCCAAAATCTTGGAAATAGAATAGAGAAAATGCAAGAAACATTTCACAAGGACCTAGAAGAACTAAAGATGAAAGAAGCAACAATGAACAACACAATAAAAATAAATTAAAAATACTCTAGATGGGATCAATAGCAGAATAACTGAGGCAGAAGAACGGATAAGTGACCTAGAAGATAAAATAGTGGAAATAACTACTGCAGAGTAGAATAAAGTAAAAGAATGAAAAGAACTGAGGACAGTCTCAGAGACCTCTGGGGCAACATTAAACGCACCAACATTCGAATTATAGGGGTTCCAGAAGAAGAAGAGAAAAAGAAAGGGACTGAGAAAATATTTGAAGAGATTATAGTTGAAAACTTCCCTAATATGGGAAAGGAAATAGTTAATCAAGTCCAGGAAGCACAGAAAGTCCAATACAGGATAAATCCAAGGAGAAACACGCCAAAACACATATTAATCAAACTTTCAAAAATTAAATACAAAGAAAACATATTAAAAACAGCAAGGGAAAAACAACAAATAACACACAAGGGAATCCCCATAAGGTTAACAGCTGATCTTTCAGCAGAAACTCTGCAAGCCAGAAGGGAGTGGCAGGACATATTTAAAGTGATGAAGGAGAAAAACCTACAACCAAGATTACACTACCCAGCAAGGATCTCATTCAGATTTGATGGAGAAATTAAAACCTTACAGAGAAGCAAAAGCTGAGAGAGTTCAGCACCACCAAATCAGCTTTAAACAAATGCTAAAGGAACTTCTCTAGGCAGGAAACACAAGAGAAGGAAAAGACCTACAATAACAAACCCAAAACGATTAAGAAAATGGGAATAGGAACATACATATCGATAATTACCTTAAATGTAAATGGATCAAATGCTCCCGCCAAAAGACACAGACTGGTTGAATGGATACAAAAACAAGACCCATCTATATGCTGTCTACAAGAGACCTGCTTCAGACCTAGAGACATATAAAGACTGAAAGTAAGGGGATGGAAAATGATATTCCATGCAAATGGAAATCAAAAGAAAGCTGGAGTAGCAATTCTCATATCAGACAAAATAGACTTTAAAATAAAGACTGTTAGAAGAGACAAAGAAAGACACTACATAATGATCAAGGGATTGATCCAAGAAGAAGATATAACAGCTGTTAATATTTATGCACCCAACACAGGAGCACCACAATACATAAGGCAAATACTAACAGCCATAAAAGGGGAAATTGACAGTAACACATTCATAGTAGGGGACTTTAACACCCCACTTTCACCAATGGACAGATCATCCAAAATGAAAATAAATAAGGAAACACAAGCTTTAAATGACATATTAAACAAGACGGACTTAACTGATATTTATTGGACATTCCATCCAAAAATAACAGAATACAGTTTCTTCTCAAGTGCTCATGGAACATTCTCCAGGATAGATCATATCGTGGGTCACAAGTCAAGCCTTGGTAATTTAAGAAAATTGAAATCATATCAACTATCTTTTCTGACCACAACGCTATGAGACTAGGTGTCAATTACAGGAAAAGATCTGTAAAAAATACAAACACATGGAGGCTAAACAATACACTACTTAATAACGAAGTGATCACTGAAGAAATCAAGGAGGAAATAAAAAAATACCTAGAAACAAATGACAATGGAGACACGACGACCCAAAACCTATGGGATGCAGCAAAAGCAGTTCTAAGAGGGAAGTTTATAGCAATACAATCCTACCTTAAGAAACAGAAAACATCCCCAATAAACAACTAAACTTGCACCTAAAGCAATTCGAGAAAGAAGAACAAAAAAACCCCAAAGTTAGCAGAAGGAAAGAAATCATAAAGATCAGATCAGAAATAAATGAAAAAGAAATGAAGGAAACGATAGCAAAGATCAATAAAACTAAGATCTGGTTCTTTGAGAAGATAAACAAAATTGATAAACCATTAGCCAGACTCATCAAGAAAAAAAGGGAGAAGAGTCAAATCAATAGAATTAGAAATGAAAAAGGAGAAGTAACAACTGACACTGCAGAAATACAAAGGATCATGAGAGATTACTACAAGCAACTCTATGCCAATAAAATGGACAATCTGGAAGAAATAGACAAATTCTTAGAAATGCACAACCTGCCAAGACTGAATCAGGAAGAAATAGAAAATAAAAACAGACCAATCACAAGCACTGAAATTGAAACTGTGATTAAAAATCTTCCAACAAACAAAAGCCCAGGACCAGATGGCTTCACAGGCGAATTCTATCAAACATTTAGAGAAGAGATAACACCTATCCTTCTCACACTCTTCCAAAATATAGCAGTGGGAGGAACACTCCCCAACTCATTCTACGAGGCCACCATCACCCAGATACCAAAACCAGACAAGGATGTCACAAAGAAAGAAAACAACAGGCCAGTATCACTGATGAACATAGATGCAAAAATCCTCAACAAAATACTAGCAAACAGAATCCAGCAGCACATTAAACGGATCGTACACCATGATCAAGTGGGGTTTATTCCAGGAATGCAAGGATTCTTCAATATACGCAAATCAATCAACGTGATACACCATATTAACAAATTGAAGGAGAAAAACCATATGATCATCTCAATAGATGCAGAGAAAGCTTTTGGCAAAATTCAACACCCATTTATGATAAAAACCCTGCAGAAAGTAGGCATAGAGGGAACTTTCCTCAACATAATAAAGGCCATATATGACAAAACCCACAGCCAACATCGTCCTCAATGGTGAAAAACTGAAAGCATTTCCAGTAAGATCAGGAACAAGACAAGGTTGCCCACTCTCACCACTCTTATTCAACATAGTTTTGGAAGTTTTAGCCACAGCAATCAGAGAAGAAATGGAAATAAAAGGAATCAAAATCGGAAAAGAAGAAGTAAAGCTGTCACTGTTTGCAGATGACATGATACTATACATAGAGAATCCTAAAGATGCTACCAGAAAGCTACTAGAGCTAATCAATGAATTTGGTAAAGTAGCAGGATACAAAATTAATGCACAGAAATCTCTGGCATTCCTATACACTAAGGATGAAAAATCTGAACGTGAAATCAAGAAAACACTCCCATTTACCACTGCAACAAAAAGAATAAAATACCTAGGAATAAACCTACCTAAGGAGACAAAAGACCTGTATGCAGAAAACTATAAGACACTGATGAAAGAAATTAAAGATGATACAAATAGATGGAGAGATATACCATGTTCTTGGATTGGAAGAATCAACACTGTGAAAATGACTGTACTACCCAAAGCAATCTACAGATTCAATACAATCCCTATCAAACTACCAATGGCATTTTTCACAGAGCTAGAACAAAAAATTTCACAATTTGTATGGAAACACAAAAGACCCCGAATAGCCAAAGCAATCTTGAGAATGAAAAACGGAGCTGTAGGAATCAGGCTCCCTGACTTCAGACTATACTACAAAGCTACAGTAATCAAGACAGTATGGTACTGGCACAAAAACAGAAATATAGATCAATGGAACAGGATAGAAAGCCCAGAGATAAATCCACGCACATATGGTCACCTTATCTTTGATAAAGGAGGCAGGAATGTACAGTGGAGAAAGGACAGCCTCTTCAATAAGTGGTGCTGGGAAAACTGGACAGCTACATGTAAAAGTATGAGATTAGATCACTCCCTAACACCATACACAAAAATAAACTCAAAATGGATTAAAGACCTAAATGTAAGGCCAGAAACTATCAAACTCTTAGTGGAAAACATAGGCAGAACACTCTATGACGTAAATCACAGCAAGATCCTTTTTGACCTACTTCCTAGAGAAATGGAAATAAAAACAAAAATAAACAAATGGGACCTAATGAAACTTCAAAGCTTTTGCACAGCAAAGGAAAACATAAACAAGACCAAAAGACAACCCTCAGAATGGGAGAAAATATTTGCAAATGAAGCAATAACAAAGGATTAATCTCTAAAATTTACAAGCAGCTCATGCAGCTCAATAAGAAAAAAAACAAACAACCCAATCCAAAAATGGGCAGAAGACCTAAATAGACATTTCCGCAAAGAAGATATGCAGACTGCCAACAAACACATGAAGGAATGCTTAACATCATTAATCATTAGAGAAATGCAAATCGAAACTACAATGAGATATCATCTCACACCAATCAGAATGGCCATCATCAAAAAATCTAGAAAGAATAAATGCTGGAGAGGGTGTGGAGAAAAGGGAACACTCTTGCACTGCTGGTGGGAATGTGAATTGATACAGCCACTATGGAGAACAGTATGGAGGTTCCTTAAAAAACTACAAATAGAACTACCATATGACCCAGCAATCTGAGTACTGGCATATACCCTGAGAAAACCATAATTCAAAAAGAGTCATGTACCAAAATGTTCATTGCAGCTCTATCTACAATAGCCAGGAGATGGAAACAACCTAAGTGTCTATCAACAGATGAATGGATAAAGAAGATGTGGCTTATATATACAATGGAATATTACTTAGCCATAAAAAGAAACGAAATCGAGCTATTTGTAATGAGGTGGATGGACCTAGAGTCTGTCATACAGAGTGAAGTAAGGCAGAAAGAGAAAGACAAATCCCGTATGCTAACACATATATATGGAATTTAAGAAATAAAAAATGTCATGAAGAACCTAGGGGTAAGACAGAAATAAAGACACAGACCTACTAGAGAATGGACTTGAGGAGATGGGGAGGGGGAAGGGTAAGCTGTGACAAAGGGAGAGAGTGGCATGGACATATATACACTACCAAACGTAAAATAGATAGCTAGTGGGAAGCAGCCGCATAGCACAGGGAGATAAGCTCGGTGCTTTGTGACCACCTAGAGGGGTGGGATAGGGAGGGTGGGAGGGAGGGAGACACAAGAGGGAAGAGATATGAGAACATATGTATATGTATAACTGATTCACTTTGTTATAAAGCAGAAACTAACACACCATTGTAAAGCAATTATACTCCAATAAAGATGTAAAAATAAATAAATAAATAATGAAGGACAGGGACTTCCCTGGTGGTGCAGTGGTGAAGAATCCGCCTGCCGATGCAGGGGACACAGGTTTGAGCCCTGGTCCGGGAAGATCCCCCATGTCCTGGAGCAACTAAACCTGTGCGCCACAACTACTGAGGCTGGGCTCTAGAGATCACGAGCCACAACTACTGAAGCCCACACACCGCAACGAAGAGAAGCCCCTGCAAACAGCAACGAAGACTCAACGCAGCCAAAAATAAATTAATTGATTAAAAATAATAGTGAATGACAAGTCTTCAAATGCACCTGATAACCTCATCCTCTGACCAGTCATTAGCAATGGGGTCTAGTGCAAATAACATGGGCTTAGGACAAAAATGACCGCTGTCTGACTCCCGGTTTCCCTATCGTGATCTGCATGACCCTAAATAAGCTACTTAACTTTGCTGAGCCTCCCTTCCTCATCTATTAAATAAAATAAGAAGAACCTTGAAGAGTTGGTGCGAGGATTAAATAAGATAATGTATGTAAAGCTCCTAGCACAGAGCCTGGCTTTCAACAACTGACAGGCCTTAGAATTTTTCCATAAAGAGTTTTTAAGCATTTCAGTGTGATGAGTTATGACTGGTCTCTCTTAGCCAATTCATTTACCTCCCACTGTGCCATTTCTAAATAGGGAGACTATTTACACTTGGGCAGAACAAGATGTGAGTTTTTGGACAGCTATGTAGGGCAGGGAGACATGTAATGAGCATGGCTTATTTTTAACCACCACTTCTACATTTTGGATGTCACTATTTTGATACAGGTTGGCCCTTCCGGTAAAATGATATTTCCTGCTCACCTGCAATGGGTGAGTTATATAATGCCACTTGCTCTCAAAGGACAGAAAGCAATCAGCTCCAAACAAAACGAGGTGTTGAAGCACAACTTAAGGACATGTGAGAACAGGAGCCCGGAAGGCCAGGGATGGAATGGACAAGATGGTGACACGGCCAGGACTAGCATCTTTGCTGGGACAGTGCCACCCTAGAAATGAAGTCTCCTTGGTTCAGCTGCAATTCTTGAGTCATTTTCCCAGAGTCCATTAAAAGAAAGCAATGCCAGTGATTCAGGGAAATGCTTTACCTCAGGAGGAGGATATGCTGGAAGAAAATATCAAAGGGATTAGATAAATTGAAGTTCAAGGCTGCCACCAGGGAACACTCACTCCTCTGCCCAGCTCTTTGGTACCATATCCTTCAGGCTTCTGTTGGCAACAGAATCCTCGACTGGATAGCCCATTGGCAGACCCAGTGTGTCCCCACATCCTCTGGCTCCAGATTTGGAAAAATAAGAAAATGAGCCTGACCAAGAGAGGGAGCGAGAAAAGCAAGGGAACCTGCTAGGGCTCCTGGACCCCCAGCCCCACCTGAGCTGGCTCCTTGGTGAGTCTGTGGGGCCTTCAGACCAGACCCAACTGGCCTCTGGAAGGACAGACCCATCCAACCACCCAGAGAGTGGCCTTGCCATCTGCTCTGGTCTGGTTTTCTCTCGAGCACGCTGCACACCAAGCTTTCACCTGAACAAATCCAAAATCCCCCTGAATTTTGATTCTCTGTCCCCAACTTGCTTTCTCATCACCCTTTCACCATCTCTCCACCTTCTACCAAGAAACTGCTCTGAGAAAAGAAGTTTGAAGTGAATTTTCTTCTCTGAAATCTCCTCTGGGATGGTCTACTGGTTAATGCTCATCTGATTGCACAACGGAAGGTTTTGTCCTGTGTTGAAGGTATTCCCATG
This sequence comes from Globicephala melas, assembly GCF_963455315.2. NCBI lineage: Eukaryota > Metazoa > Chordata > Mammalia > Artiodactyla > Delphinidae > Globicephala > Globicephala melas. The sequence continues at coordinate 22,017,388 of NC_083314.1, read as the reverse complement.
CCCTGGGAATGGGGAGGGGCTCAGGTGCTCCAGAGGGCTCTGGTGACTCTGAGCCTCCTGCAATCACAGCCCTGGCCGTCCACACGTGGGACTGACCCCTCTGCTGCCCTCGCAGCCCTTTCCCTCCTGATTACATCAGTGTAAGCATCAGATGGGGTCCTTGGGCAAAACTCCCTATGGCAATAATACTAATAATGCCATCAATTGAGCATCACGACGCAAAGGGCTTCTCATCCATTATTTTATTTAATCCTCACAACACCCCTATAAAAGTAGGATTATTGTTTTTCCATTTTACAGATAAGGAAACCAAGATTTGTAAAGGACAAATAACTTGCCCAAGTTGTGTAGTTAGTAAGTGGCAGAGCCAAGATTCACCCTCAGTTCCCGTCGACTGCAGACCCTAAGCTCTTAACCACACTTAACTGTGTGGCGCTCCAGATGCTTCTGAGTACGAGGAGCCAGGCATGCACTTCAGGCCCAGTGCCCCTTCCCCCAGAGAACCCTCCTTAGTCCCACCCCTCACACCCTCCAGCTCCCCTACTCCCAGGCCACGTCTTGCCTACAGATGCCCTGCTTCATGTGCTGTTGTGTCTGCTTCCCTCAGCAGAGTGAGGATCTTGTATGGCCATTGAGAGCGAGGGCTATATCTTACTTGTTCTTATATCTTTGGACCCTGTGTAGAACCTGGCCCATAGAGGTGCTGAACCTAAAGGCTTTGAGGTTTGCCCAGAGACTGGAGCCACCGTGTAGGCCCTTGAGGGGTGCAGGGTTGAGGAGTTAAGTGGGATGAAATGGGACCAAAACTCAGCCTGCCTGGAGCTGCATCCACCCAGAGGGGGTGGCTTTGTTTTTAGTGCTCACAAAGGGCCCCATGAGATAACTCAGCCACTGTGAACTGAGAATTAACAGTTTGACAGCTGGAATCCACATCATACAGCTCAGAGGCTTCCAATCTAGTTTGGTTTAGGAAATCCAGTTGTTCAATGTCATTGATGGGGATGCTGTGGACTGAATGTCTGTGTCCCCTCAATTTTATATGTTGAAACCCTGTCCCTCAATGTGATGGTATTAGACAGTGGGGCCTTTGGGAGGTAATTAGGGTTAGATGAGGTCATGAAGATGGGGCCCTCATGAATGGGATTAGTGTCCTTTTAAGAGTCACAAGAGACTCTGGAGGGCCCAGAAAAAGGCCCTCCCCAGGACTCCGCCTTGCTGGTACCCTGATTTCAGACTTCCAGCCTCCAGAACGGTAAGAAATAAGTGTCTGTTGTTTATAAGACACTCAGTCTATGGTACTTTGTCATAACAGCCCAAACAGACTAAGACAGGATGTGCTCCGAGGTGCCTGGTTTGGGTCAAACCACTTAAGTTTTTCAAGATAAAGGTCTTGATTAGGTCAAATTTATTCTCCCTCATCTTGTCTGGGAACTTGAAGCCCCAGCGAGGAGCATGTAGCTGTGAGTTTTCTGAAGCAAAGCAGCTCAGGCCTGAGTCTCTCTCTCATCTCCCCTGACAGCTCAAGCTTAGTTCCTTTCAATTTCATGCATGAAAAATAGCATTTAAACTAGTAAACCCTCATCCCAGCATAGTCTTACATTATTCAAAACCAGAATAATGATCCTTTAAATAGAATGGTAGATTTGCTTCTCTGCCACCATGTCCTTACCTTCAAAAATGAGAACCAGCATCGCCAACAAGAGGCTATTTTTAGGTATTTCCATAGTTTCTGATGAAATCAGCTAAATATAAAAGGTGTTGGTTATTCATTTGATGACTTGTGCCAACTAGGAGTGGCAGGTGTCTCCTGGACACCAAGATAAAATTCAGCCTCTAAAGCTCATTTCGGCTGCCAGGTTAGCCCAGGCACCTGACACAGGGCAGAACACGGGTTCTGGGGCCAAACTCATCAGCCGGATGGCAAGCTTACCACCGGGTGACCTCACTTTCCTGACCTCAGTTTCCTCACCTGCTAATATGGGGAGTGTGATGGGACCTTGCCTGTAGGATTATGATGAGGGTTTAGCAAAATCATCCCAGTGAGGTACTTAGCACGTTGCCAAGCATGTCGAAATGCTTAAGTGTAATTAAAACCATTCCCTTTTTGAAAAATCGTCGCTGTCTGAGATACAATTAAAATTATTCCAGAGAGATCCGGCCCTTTTAAAAATGCTCCCAGCAGAGAGTTAGTCTTGTAAACTGTCAGGAATTGTGCGTGACCTGTCTTTTAGAAGCCGAGAGACTGTAAATAAATTCACTGTGTGAGCCTCAGACAGGGGGAAGTTGTGGCCCCACCCATTTTGTCACCCATTTGTTTTCCCAACTGGGAAAACTGGACAACTGGACGGAAGAATCAATCCATTTATTATTTTCACCCACTCACTCTCCTGCTTTTGTTCTTCACGGTGACCCCCAAGCCTGGTAAGTGGCACCGAGGTTCCTGCCGTGCCTGGGATTCTCTGAGCAACCAGACCATGTGGTCTTGGGTAAACGCCATCTCAGCTCAACTCGCCCCTGGAACTGATGGTCATGGGGGTCATCATCTTGGGGGTTCTGACCCCCCCGTGGGCAGTACTGGAGGGGAGCACACCTGAGCCTGGACCAGGTGAGCTGCTGAGTCAAAACGCAAGTACCAAAAGGAGGTACTCTTGGCCCCAGTTTGCCCAGGAAAGTCCCAGTTTTAGGACTGAAAGTCCTGGGCAAACTGGGGCAGCTGGCCACCCGAGGAGAATCCTGGAGTTCCCCTCATAGGTGGTGCCTGTCCAGAGGCATTGGTCATGTCAGGGTAGGCAGTAGCCCAACAGCACTGACCCCAAACTTTCCGATGGAGTTGTCATAGCCCTTCAGAGAAATCAGGGTTAGTCCCCAGCCTCTGCTATGTAAGACCTCTGATGTACTTAAGGATCATATTTATTTCATCCTTCCGTTTCTTCCAGATTGAATAATACCTGTCCCCTGAGGCTGTGCACTCACGTCATAATCCCCTTGTCACTCTCCTCTGAGCTCTTTCCACGATGGTCCCCAGCCTTTCTGTTTGGAACCAGAGAAGGACCAAAGGCTCCGGGAGTTGGGTTCCTCCTCTGGGTCAAACTCTCATCTTTAGAATCCAGGGGGTGTCATGGGCTGCAGTTTCAGGGCCCATGAGATTCTAAACCCGCCTCGTCCAAACCTGAGTGTTCATCACAGCATCCAGTTTAGCTCTGGACGTTCTTAGGGGTGTGGGAGGGTGAGATGTAAGGCAGAAAAATGTCTGACCCGGGGTGAAACCAAGTCAGAGTGGGGGCACTTTCTCCAGAGCACCCCCTTCTTCTCTTCCTTACCATCCCTCCCCCAACCCCACTCTCCAGGGCTCTTAGCAGCCCCCTGTGAGGGCACCTGCCCCCGTGACACCTCCCCTGAGAAGCCTCCCCAGCCCCTCCCTTCGGCCCTTCAGCCCCTTCTATAACCTCCTGGTGTTCTCAGAGATTGTACCACAAAAATTCACACAATAACTGTCTTAAGACTATACTCTCAGGGAGCATTTCTATAGTTTGTTACCAGAGGAGTTTCTCTGAACATGTAGAGCACAGAGAATGCATAGAAATAAAGTCCCATTATTCCGGGGGAAAAAAAGACTTTCTTGTTCTGTTTCTTGATTGTTTCATGTTAATTTTGTTTTCTCAATGCGATTTCAAAGCCCTTTAGGAACAAGAAGCTTATCTCATTTATCTTACTCCCTTTTCTTCTTCTTTTTCTTTAATCTTCACAGCATCTCTCAAAGTCTCAGGAAGCTAAAAAGCTCTCAGTAAATACAATCAGAGGATGATGAATGAATCCTGAATACACCATCGCCCAGCACGACACCTCACGTGCCAAAGCTCAACAGGTGTTTTGCTGAATGAATGAGTGAACGCTCCCGCCTTGGAAATGTATCCTACTTATCCACATTCCTCTATTCACTGGCTTGGTGAATAAGAATTCACCAGAAACAATACAAATATAAAAAGATGGAACGAGACAAAAATATAATACAGTGGGATGTAGCACTTGGTAGTTAAATGATTTCTCTACTTTTTATGGGGGAAATTCTGGCTCCTTAACCTCTCATTTATTGGCAAAGGGAGCTGAATGTATATTTGAAATACACATCCACTCCTTCCTCTGGGATTTTTACTTGTGTAGCCTTTCAAAAACCTCCTGCTTCTTCAGTAGTTGTAAGGCAAGCCACGAGATTGCAAGATTTAATATGAAAAAATAATAGCATACATTTAAACTGCTGGTATTCTGAGAAAAAAAATCTTTTATAGCAGTTTTCATGCTTTTAGCTGCTGTCTGAACATTGCACAAGTAGATTTCTATTTACCAATGGTGGCAATTAACGCAAAGTCTTAAGTTTAACAAAACGATTGCTTATTCCAGCAGATATGTGAATCCATTTTCCTGCCATGCTTAATTTTTCCATCTAGTTTGGTGCGTGGTTCCCACAGCCTCAAAAGGAACAGTCTCTGTTCTGTAACCTAACTGTACTGTCACCTAACTGGCAGTGACCAGAGCGATTTTGCCTTCAAAAGAAGTGAAATGAACGACACAGAAATTCTAGCCAGGTAACCTTCAACATCCCTGTTCTCAGTCTCTTCATCTATAAAATAGGCATATGACTTTGCAATTGAATGTAATCTTATGCAATGCACTTAACCTTGAACATAGACTATAACTGCTCAAGAAATGTTAGCCATTGCAATAGTGATAACTATAAAATATATTAAGAAAGCACACATTGTTGTTATTATTGTCGTTGTTCATGTGGTACTGAAAAGTATGTGGGGTTGGAGCCTGAAGTGACCATATTAGGCCACAAACACTTGTACACGGAAAGGAACTAGAAAGACGCAGGGTTGAAAGAGACCACAGCTTCCTACCTTCCTAGTTCTGCTTCCACTAGTTTCTTGCTCTCAGATGTTCATGGAATTGAATCTGGTGCCCTTAAGTACATGCGCTATGGAAGCCACCTCCAAGATGGCCATTGACGATCCTCACCCCTACTAGCCACACCCACACGTACTCCCCTCCACCTCTGAGTCTTGGTCATAAAATACATTGTGATTTCCCCTTGTCCTGTAGATTACTCCAAAGCCATGCACCACATTGTGAGAAGGGACCCACGTTATGAGGAACTGAGGCTTCCTGCTAATAGCCATGTGAGGAGCATTTCCAAAGCAGATCTTCCATCCCAGTCAAGTCTTCCCATGACCACAACTCTGGCCAACATCCGGACTACAGCCTCAAGAGACACCCTAAGCCAGAACGACTCAGCTAAGCTGCTCCCAGACTCCTGGCCCTCAGAAACGGTGAGATAATGAATGTTTATTGTTTCATGAAACTAAGTTTTGGGGTAACTTGTTACACAACAGTAGATAACTTAGTACATGCCTTATTGCTTAAACTTGATTAAATGCTTTTTCGTACCTTGCAGTACAAGATCTCAGGCCAAGACACCTACGTTAAAAACTTTAGCTTAAGAAATAGAGGTGCAAACCTAACTGTAATTGTTGAAGTTTTTCATTTGCTTTTTCTGAGGTACATGAAAGCTGACCCTAGTTTTAAGGTAAACTACTTACCTGCCTATCTATCTGCCTATCAATCATTTCCCATCACTTATTCAGCTATCCATGCCCTGTCTTAAGACTGGGGTTTTAAGATAAAATATACATAGATAAATAATACATAGTAGAGGGGGAAAGAATCCATTTCCTTTCTAGAACTCCTTTTGGGAAGTTTTCTTTGGAAAACTGTGTTTGACCAACTGACTTGGGGTAAAAGTTGAGCCCCCAGGGAATGATTTATTCAGTGGGAGACTGTAGGGTGTGTGTGTGTGTGTGTGTGTGTGTGTGTGTGTGTGTGTGTGTGTGTTGGGGCAGGGAGGGTTGGAAGTCTCATATATTTTTACATCTTTAGAAGAAACACAGAAGGGTGAGAGAAAGGGAGAGGAAATGGGTAGAGGTCAAAGGCTCCAGGGTATGACTCTTCCCTTTGCTTTTCCCCCATCTTATATAAAATCACTAAACTCACAAAATAATTAAGACATATGAATTGGAGAGATAGAAACCAGTGATGGGGCAAGGCTTTGTGTTCACACTAAAGTATTGGAATAAGGACTGTCCAGGCAGCCCCAAAAGCACAGAAACAGAGAAGGAGGAGTAAACATCCAGCACACAAATCAACTCTGGGAAGGGCTTTTAGATGTTCAGAGAGCTATAGTACTGGGGGGTTGAGGCACAGGTGAATCTCTGAGAACCACTAAGGACTCAGTGGGCATCAGATGGATGGATGGAAGGATGGATGGATGGAAGGATGGATGGATGGATGGATGGATGGAAGGATGGATGGATGGATGGATGGATGGAAGGATGGATGGATGGATGGATGGATGGTTGGATGGATGGATGGATGGATGGATGGAAGGATGGATGGATGGAAGGATGGATGGATGGATGGATGGAAGGATGGATGGATGGATGGATGGATGGAAGAATGGATGGATGGATGGATGGATGGATGGAAGTATGGATGGATGGATGGATGGATGGATGGATGGATGGAAGGATGGATGGATGGATGGAAGGATGGAAGGATGGATGGATGGATGGAAGGATGGATGGATGGATGGAAGGATGGAAAGATGGATGGATGGAAGGATGGATGGCTGCATGGCTGCATGGATGGGTGGATGGATGGATGGAAGGATGGACGGATGGATGGAAGGATGGATGGATGGATGGATGGGTGGCTGCATGGATGGAGACAGAGGTAGAGAAATAAACAGGTGTGAGCTCCTTGAAGGCTGAGAGCATCAGCTACATTTTATTCATCTTGATATATTCAGGGCTGTACATGGCAGATATTTTATAAACCCTTATAGAATAAATGAATGAGTGAGTGATATACAAATGAATAAATAGATCATTAACTTGCAAGTACTGATCTTCTAATATATGCACTCTATCTATCCATTCACTGTTACAATTATCCTGAACCTTATGAGTTTATTTCATAAGCTTACATGTATGTCAAGGCTGAAGAAGATATTCCATCAGCTTAAGTATACTTACATTAAAGCAATGATTTAGTGCTCACAGAAGATATAATCTTTCCTTCTGGTCCACCAGACAAACAATTATGTTCCATCTTCACTTTCTGCCATCCATCTGGGGGCAGGGGAGTGGGAGAGGAGATTGTAGAATGGATGTAACCTGCTAATGCAGCAATACATCGCCAGCCTGAGTAAGGTGGGAGCTACTACAAAGGAACTGGCTTGGGCTGATAAATGTGTCTGATTCCCCTTCTCAGGTTTCTCCAGGATTCTGGAACTGAACATACCATTCGGCTCTGCATATCTGAACAGCTCTTGTCATTAGCTAGATGTGAGAGTCTTCTGCCTGTGAAGTTCTAAATCAGGCACAGACTCTGTCCTCTCTACACACATCCACACACAGCTCTGCTGGTCTGCACTGGAGCAATATGGGTCTGCCAACTGCTGCAGATTAATTTGATTTAGGCATCTTTTTTTCTAACCACACAAAGAATTTCAATAAAAAGTAGATCATTCCGATAACAGCTGTCAGTTCCAGCGCAGTCCTGGTAATTATCACCTTGTCAGACCTTGAAATCCTCCTACATGCTATGTCATGGTTCTGAGTTCATCTGAATTGATGAATTATTTGCGGAGATAATGAAACCTATCAGATTACCTTTCAACTTCATTTGAAATGAAATTAACTGGCAAGGAGACCATAATGACTTATGGAAAGACATTCTAAGCCTTAAAATCGCAGACTGAGTTCCTCTCTCCTTTACTAAGTCTGCCGTTCCTTCACCCTTTTCTCCAATTAGCCTGCTACTTCCTTTTTCTTCTCATTGGAGGCTTAGAAGGGCAGGAGACTGGAGAGGTTAGATCATTAAAAAAAAAAAAGAAAAAGAGTGTGCGTGATGTGTGTATATGTGTGTGTGTGTGTGCGTGTGTGCGCGCGCGTGTGTGTGTAGACAAGCTGCTGGTTCTAATTTCAAGGGGTGGAATTTCACATCTTCCTGCTTTTTTTCTCCCCCTGTCAACACGCCTCACTGCTAGTGAGGTTTTAGGAGGCAATCCTCAAAGATGAAAATCAAACAAGAAGGAAATTATGAATAGAATTATCCTCTTTTTCCTTTTCTTTCCCTTTTCCCTTTCATTGCCTAGAAATTAGACTTACAAATGCATAGCTCTAGCCCAGAACTTTCTCCTCCGACCCCTCTATCTTACTGCCTTTTAAATATTTCACCTCAATGACCAATTGATATTCAAAGCCAACATGTCTGTGGTGGGGACTGCTACACATTCACCAAAACCCACCTAGACTACATTTCCCAATGTTCCATGTGGGTGGGTATGGCTTTATGACTGAGTTCTAAGCAAAGGAAAGTTGGGAAGTGATGTGTACCAGTTCCAAGTCTGACCCCTTCCAAAACCTATCGTGTGACTCTCCCTGTTCTTCTCCCATCTGTTGACTGAATGGAGAGAATTCTAAAGACCTGGAATAGGTGGAGGAGCCACAAGATGGGAGGAGCCACAAGATAGAAGGAGGCTGGGTCTCTGAATGAGCTCATGGAAGCCTGTCTGACCAGGAACTCCTGCAATGGACTAGGACATGAACCCGAAATAGACTTCTATTGTATTCAGGGTTCATCTGCTACCATATGTTTTGGTTGCCCTGGCGTGAGGGCCAGACCAACTCCCAACCCAAAATTTGGTTTGGAGACTGATGATGCCACACATGCACAAGAGGGCATGAAGAGATCTATCACTCACAGAATGAGTCTTTCGGGGGAAAGCAGGGCCGGCTCCCAATCAGGTCTAAAGATGGCTTGAGACAGGGAAGAGGGGTGACTGGCTTGGGCTTTTATCGTGGTTAGTGGATGGGACTAAGGAGGGCTCTCAAACAAGCCGGGTTTTTTGTGGCTGGAACTCTCCTCTGGTGTCGAGTGAGGGAGCATGAAGACTTTCTTATCGGCTTGCCCAGATGTGGGAGGAAGGGAAAGGGAGCCTGATGAGGCTTGAAAGCTGTCAGCAGTCAAACATCAAAAATGGAGCCAGTCTCTATCACACCATAGCTGGAATCACCTTGATCTATACAACATCAAAACCGAACACATTACCATCCATTACCCAGCACAGTCCTGACCTCTCCCTTGCATCTCTTGGGACCAGACCGACCAACCGCTCAAAAGCTGGACATGAACAGAGGGCAACCTTGTAGAAGTGATTGGCATTAAAGTCACTCTCCCTGAGCACTTACTCTGCTCCCACCTGCTCCCTTCCCCCCACAGCCCCAGATGGGAGAACTTCCCAGGGGTTGAGGACAGAGCAGGAGCCACGAAGGCCCTGTTTCTGCCAGAAGAACCACACAAGGGCTAAGCTGACGATGGGCTTCAGACACCTGAGCAATACCCAGGGCACGGCGCGTGACTTCCTGTATGTTCCTCCCCACAGCTGCTTCCATGAGCCAGACTCTCTCAAGACGATAAACAACAGTCAAAGAAAGACCTGGCTTTATTTCCCTCAAGGTTTTCTCGACTGTTACAGGTGCAGAAGGTGATGGAGTTCAGTGTTAGTCACTATGTGACTCTGGAGGCCCAGCTGTCTTTGCTCCTTTGAGTCTATGTTTCAGTGATGGGGAGGAGAACGAGCCCAGGGATGTTTGCAGCGGGAACCAACCTGCAGGCGCTCTGTCTAAGCCTTTGCCTATTCTCCTGCTACTGAACCCAGAAAGATGTCTCCAGGTTGCAGGCCTCCCCACTGTCTTAACACTCTTCCCTCCTACATTCCTCATAGGACACTGATTCCTACTGACCGTAGCACTTATCTCTGCCTCCTGCTGGTTCCAAAAGCAATCCAAAATTCAATTCACTTCAACATATATTTACTGTGGTCTATTAAGAACTAAGCCCAGCTCCAGAACTATTGAAATAAATACCTATCCTCAAAGAGCTTATAATCTATCAAATCCTGAACTCAACCTACATTTACGTTATGTGGATTGATGATCACTAGTGGTATTACCCAATGTGGAGCAAGCCCGACTTTTTCACATTACTTGCAATGCTTAGTTCCATAGGTGGAACCTATTCCATCCCATAGTACATACTCATCTCTCAGTCACCATGAGCTCATCTGTCCCATGCCTCTCTCTGAGTCTCTTCTGCTACATTTCACGGAGACCGTCATCCCTCGTGATGCTCGTGACTGCAGGGTTTGGGAAAGTCTGCTGATGCGCTCAGCCCAGTTCCCCCAGGTACTTGACCACAGAACACACCTTCTACCTGACACCTCTCCAGAACCCTCCCAGGGAACAACTGCTGCAGCTCCATACGAAGAGGAAAGAAGGGGGGAAGGTTGCTTCCACCCAAATCCTGCCCTCTGCCCACTTGGAGCCTTTGGGGTTTTTTTGGGGGGGGTTGTTTTGTTATGTTTTGTTTTTGGCCATGCCACACAGCATGCAGGATCGTAGTTTCCCAACCAGGGATCCACCCCGTGCCCCGTGGAGTAGAAATGTGGAGTCTTAACCACCGGACAAGCAAGGAAGTCTCTCTTGAGCCTTTGGTTCTTTGAAAAGTCTTTTTGTTGTTGTTAACACCTTTATTGGAGCATATTGCTTTACAATGGTGTGTTAGTTTCTGCTTTATAACAAAGTGAATCAGCTATACATATACATATAGCCCCATATCTCCTCCTTCTTGTGTCTCCCTCCCACCCTCCCTATCCCACCCCTTTAGGTGGTCACAAAGCACCGAGCTGATCTTGTGCTATGCGGCTGCTTCCCACTAGCTATTTTACATTTGGTAGTGTATATATGTAAATACCACTCCCTCACTTCGTCCCAGCTTACCCTTCCCACTCCCCATGTCCTCAAGTCCATTCTCTACGTCTGCGTCTTTATTCCTGTCCTGCACCTAGGTTTTTCAGACCATTGTTTTTCTTTTAGATTCCATATATATGTGTTAGCATACAGTATTTGTTTTTCTCTTTCTGACTTACTTCACTCTGTATGACAGACTCTAGGTCCATGCACCTCACGACAAATAACTCAATTTAGTTTCTTTTTATGGCTGAGTAATATTCCATTGTATATATGTGACACATCTTCTTTATCCATTCATCTGTCAATGAACATTTAGGTTGCTTCCATGTCCTGGCTATCGTAAATAGAGCTGCAATGAACATTTTGGTACATGACCCTTTTTGAATTATGGTTTTCTCAGGGTATATGCCCAGTAGTGGGATTGCTGGGTGGTATGGTAGTTCTAATTTTACTTTTTAAGGAACCTCCATACTGTTCTCCATAGTGACTGTATCAATTTACATTCCCACCAACAGTGCAAGAGTGTTCCCTTTTCTCCACATCCTCTCCAGCATTTATTGTTTGTAGATTTTTTGATGATGGCCATTCTGACCAGTGTGAGGTAACACCTCATTATAGTTTTGATTTGCATTTCTCTAATGATTAGTGATGTTGAGCATCCTTTCATGTGTTTGTTGGCAATCTGTATATCTTCCTTGGAGAAATGTCTAGTTAGGTCTTCTGTCCATTTTTGGATTGGGTTGTTTGTTTTATGATACTGAGCAGCGTTAGTGGCTTGTAAATCTTGGAGATTAATCCTTTGCCAGTTGCTTCATTTGCAAATATTTTCTCCCATTCTGAGGGTTGTCTTTTCATCTTGTTTATGGTTTCCTTTGCTGTGCTAAAGCTTTTAAGTTTCATTAGGTCCCATTTGTTTATTTTTGTTTTTATTTCCATTTCTCTAGGAGGTGGGTCAAAAAGGATCATGCTGTGATATATGTCATAGAGTGTTCTGCCTATGCTTTCCTCTAAGAGTTTTATAGTTCTGGCCTTACATTTAGGTTTTTAATCCATTTTGAGTTTATTTTTGTGTATGGTGTTAGGGAGTGTTCTAATTTGATTCCTTTACATGTAGCTGTCCAGTTTTCCCAGCACCACCTATTGAGAGGCTGTCTTTTCTCCATTGTATATGCTTGCCTTCTTTATCAAAAATAATGTGACAGTATGTGTGTGGGTTTATCTCTGGGCTTTCTATCCTGTTCCACTGATCTATATTTCTGTTTTTGTTCCAGTACCATACTGTCTTGATTACTGTAGCTTTGTAGTATAGTCTGAAGTCCAGGAGCCTGATTCCTCCAGCTCTGTTTTTCTTTCTCAAGATTGCTTTGGCTACTTGGGGTCTTTTTTTTCCCATACACATTGTGAAATTTCTTTTTATAGTTCTGTGAAAAATCCGACTGGTAGTTTGATAGGGATTGCATTGAATCTGTAGATTGCTTTGGGTAGTATAGTCATTTTCACAATATTAATTCTTCCAAGCTGAGAACATGATATATCTCTCCATCTGTTTGCACCATCTTTAATTTCTTTCATCAGTGTGTTATAGTTCTCTGCATATAGGTCTTTTGTCTCCTTAGGTAGGTTGGTTCCTAGGTATTTTATTCTTTTTGTTTCAGTGGTAAATGGGAGTGTTTCCTTAATTTCTCTTTTAGATTTTTCATGATTAGTGAATAGGAATGCAAGAGATTTCTGTGCATTAATTTTGTATCCTGCTACTTTACCAAATTCATTGATTAGCTCTATTAGTTTTCTGGTAGCATCTTTAGGATTCTCTGTATATAGTATCACGTCATCTGCAAACAGTGACAGCTTTACTTCTTTTCTGATTTGGATTCCTTTTATTTCTTTTTCTTCTCTGTTTGCTGTGGCTAAAACTTCCAAAACTATGTTGAATAATAGTGGTGAGAGTGGATGACCTTGTCTTGTTCCTGATCTTACTGGAAATGCTTTCAGTTTCTCACCATTGAGAACAATGTTGGCTGTGGGTTTGTCATATATGGCCTTTATTATGTTATGGTAAGTTCCCTCTATGCCTACTTTCTGGAGGGTTTTTATCATAAACGGGTGTCGAATTTTGTCAAAAGCATTTTTTGCATGTATTGAGATGATCATATGGTTTTTCTCCTTCAATTTGTTAATATGGTGTATCACATTGATTGTTTTGCGTATATTGAAGAATCCTTGCATCCCTGGGATAAACCCCACTTGATCATGGTGTATGATCCTTTTAATGTGCTGTTGGATTCTATTTGCTAGTATTTTGTTGAGGATTTTTGCATCTATGTTCATCAGTGATATTGGCCTGTAGTTTTCTTTTTTTGTGGCATCTTTGTCTGGTTTTGGTATCAGGGTGATGGTGGCCCCATAGAATGAGCTGGAGAGTGTTGCCCTCTCTGCTATAGTTTGGAAGAGTTTGAGAAGGATAGGTGTTAGCTCTTCTCTAAATGTTTGATAGAATTTGCCTGTGAAGCCATCTGGTCCTGGGCTTTTGTTTGTTGGAAGATTTTTAATCACAGTCTCAATTTCAGTGCTTGTGATTGGTCTATTTATGTTTTCTATTTCTTCCTGGTTCAGTCTTGGAAGGTTGTGCTTTTCTAAGAATTTGTCCTTTTCTTCCAAGTTGTCCATTTTATTGGCGTAGAGTTTCTTGTAGCAATCTCTCACGATCCTTTGTATTTCTGCAGTGTCAGTTGTTACTTCTCCTTTTTCACTACTAATTCTATTGATTTGAGTCTTCTCTCTTTTTTTCCTGATGAGGCTGGCTAAAGGTTTATCAGTTTTGTTTATCTTATCAAAGAACCACCTTTTAGTTTATTGATCTTTGCTCATTTCCTTCATTTCTTTATCATTTATTTCTGATCTGATCTTTATGATTTCTTTCCTTTTGTGAACTTTGGGTTTTTTTTGTTCTTCTTTCCCTAATTGCTTAAGGTGCAAGGTTAGGTTGTTTATTCGAGATGTTTCCTGTTTCTTTAGTAGGATTGTATTGCTATAAACTTCCCTCTTAGAACTGCTTTTGCTGCATCCCATAGTTTTTGGGTCGTCGTGTTTTCAATGTCATTTGTTTCTAGGTATTTTTTGATTTCCTCTTTGATTTCTTCAGTGATCTCTTGGTTAGTTAGTAGTGTATAGTGTAGCCTCCATGTGTTTGTATTTTTTACAGGTTTTTTTTCCTGTAATTGATATCTAGTCTCATAGCGTGGTGGTCTGAAAAGATATTTGATATGATTTCCATTTTCTTAAATTTACCAAGGCTTGACTTGTGACCCAGGGTATGATCTATCCTGGAGAATGTTCCATGAGCACTTGAGAGAAAGTGTATTCTGTTTTTTTTGGATTGAATGTCCAATAAATATCAGTTAAGTCCATCTTGTTTAATGTGTCATTTAAAGCTTGTGTTTCCTCATCTATTTTCATTTTGGATGATCTGTCCATTGGTGAAAGTTGGGTGTTAAAGTCCCCTACTATGTTTGTGTTACTGTTGATTTCCCCTTTTATGGCTGTTAGCATTTGCCTTATGTATTGAGGTGCTCCCATGTTGAGTGCATAAATATTTACAATTGTTATACCTTCTTCTTGGATTGATCCCTTGATCGTTAGGTAGTGTCCTTCTTTGTCTCTTGTAATAGTCTTTATTTTAAAGTCTCTTTTGTCTGAAAAGAGAATTGCTACTCCAGCTTTCTTTTGATTTCCATTTGCATGGAATATCTTTTTCCATCCCCTCACTTTCAGTCTGTATGTGTCCCTAGGCCTGAAGTGGGTCTCTCGTAGACAGCATATGTACAGGTCTTGTTTCTGTATCCATTCAGCCAGTCTATGTCTTTTGACCGGAGCATTAAACCATTTACATTTAAGGTAGTTATCGATATGTATGTTCCTATTACCATTTTCTTAATTGTTTTGGGTGTGTTATTGTAAGTCCTTTCCTTCTCTTGTGTTTCCTGCCTAGAGAAGTTCCTTTAGCATTTGTTGTAAAGCTGGTTTGGTGGTGCTGAATTCTCTTAGCTTTTGCTTGTCTGGAAAAGTTTTAATTCCTCCGTCAAATCTGAATGAGATCCTTGCTGAGTAGAGTAATCTTCGTTGTAGGTTTTTCCCTTTCATCAGTTTAAATATGTCCTGCCAGTCTCTTCTGGCTTGCAGAGTTTCTGTTGAAAGATCAGCTGTTGACCTTATGGGGATTCCATTGTATGTTATTTGTTGCTTTTCTCTTGCTGTTTTTAATATTTTTCCTTTGCATTTAATTTTTGATAGTTTGATTAGTATGTGTCTTGGCGTGTTTCTCCTTGGATTTATCTTGTATGGGACTCTCTGCGCTTCCTGGACCTGATTGACTATTTCCTTACCCATATTAGGGAAGTTTTCAACTATAATCTCCTCAAATATTTTCTCAGTGCCTTTTTTTTATTCTCTTCTCCTTCTGGGACCACTGTAATTTGAATGTTGGTGTGTTTAATGTTGTCCCAGAGGCCTCTGAGATTGTCCTCAATTCTTTTCATTCTTTTTTCTTTATTCTGCTCTGTGGTAGATATTTCCACTATTTTATCATCCAGGTCACTTATCCGTTCTTCTGCTCCAGTTATTCTGCTATTGGTTCCTTCTAGAGAATTTTTAATTTCATTTCTTATGTTGTTCATCATTGTTTGTTAGCTCTTTAGTTCTTCTAGGTCCTTGTTAAACATTTCTTGTATTTTCTCCATTCTATTTCCAAGATTTTGGATCATCTTTACTATCATTATTCTGAATTCTTTTTCAGGTAGACTGCCTATTTCCTCCTCATTTATTAGGTCTGGTGGGTTTTTATCTTGCTCCTTCATCTTCTGTGTGTTTATCTGTCTTCTCATTTTGCTTATCTTACTGTGTTTGGGGTCTCCTTTTTGCAGGCTGTAGGTTCGTAGTTCCCGTTGTTTTTGGTGTCTGTCCCCAGTGGCTAAGGGTGGTTCAGTGGGTTGTGCAGGCTCCCTGGTGGAGGGGACTGGTGCCCCTGTTCTGGTGGATGAAGCTGGATCTTTTCTTTCTGGTGGCAGGACCACGTCCGGTGTTGTGTTTTGGGGTGTCTGTGGACTTATTATGATTTTAGGCAGCCTCTCTGCTAATGGGTGGGGTCGTGTTCCTGTCTTGCTAGTTGTTTGGCATAGGTTGTCCAGCACTGTATCTTGCTGGTCGTTGAGTGGAGCTGGGTCTTAGCGTTGAGATGGAGATCTCTGAGAGAGCTTTCGCTGTTTGATATTATGTGGAGCCGGGTGGTCTCTGGTCGACCAATGTCCTGAACCCGGCTCTCCCACCTCAGAGGCACAGGCCTGACACCCAGCCGGAGCACCAAGACCCTGTCATCCACACGGCTAAACATGGGAAAGGAAATAGTCACCCAAGTCCATGAAGCACAGCGAGTCCCATACAGGGTAAACCCTTGAGTCAGGTAAGCATTTGCTTCACCTCTTCTTTCATGTATAGCAGCTCTTCTAACTTCTCTTATTTCTAGCTTCCCAAGGTGCCCATGATTCTCAGAGCCCCTTTTTTCTTTCCCTTTGTGCTTCATCTAGTTTCACTTGCTCACAGGGAGTCATGGGCAGAGGCCTCACACCAGCCTTTCAGACCAGAGCTCCTGGTGCAGAGCCACGCTGCTGACCCCTGAGCTCAGGACCACGTGCAGAAGCACCCTGCGCAGTCTTCTTGAAGCTTCTCTGCCTAGTCCTGTGAAATGGATTCTAGATGCCCTGCTCTGGACCCACTCATCCCAGAGTTGATCTGTTGCCTTCACGTGAAGGTTACTGAAAAGAAATGTCAAACAGGACAGGGTCAAGTGCAAAGCCCCACAGCACCCCTTTCAGGACAATCTTCCACTTTGCAGCCTGCTGCTAATCCATGAACCAGCACTCTTGGGTTCCCTCTGTTTAGCTCCCTAGAAAGTATTATAATCCAACTGGCACTGAACATGTGTGTCTGGCTGGGGCTGGGCTCCCCCAAACTGTAAGGCTGAAATGTGCAGTGGGGGTCCCCAGTAACCCAGACCCAGATGGCTTGTGTCTCAAATGAAGAATGCGATCAGGCCTCATTTTTCTTATTTTAGCTAGAGGTGCTTTTGGGTCTTTCCTGCTAAGTTTTCCACTGCACTTGTAACCATGTTAGGTAAGGGCTAGATCTTGTGGAACAGTTATTTGAATCTAATCATGAAATATTGATTAATACAAAGAACCGCTAATTTTAAAGACTGGTTGCCCAGGGTGCAGGGTTCTGAGCGGTCCCTTGGGGATCTGGCCCATCTGCCAGGCATTAAATTATGCTGTGGTCTGCACCCCACTGAGAGGGATCTCTGTACCTTGTAGAGTCTAGAAAGTTTCCTCAACATCAAACTCACTCTCAATTTGGGAAAATAAGAACAGCATCACAAGACCCGTCCTCTGATGCCACTAACCAACAACATTTCCCCGGAAGCCTCTAGTGCTACCCTGCTGCTTTCATTGATGCATTCAAGACAGACTATCCCAGGCATGGGGGCTTGATGGATGTGCTCCTTTATAATTTAATGTGGGGACTGGTATTTAACTGGTTTCTCCTTTTCCCTACTTTTCCTGCTCTAAAATGTCAGAAGTTATTCCTACCAGAAAGATGATGTTGCTTTTCTCATGTGCTAAGCATTTCTGAAAAGGACAGATGGGGTTTACTACTCAGACCCCTGTTACGACATTTGAACAGAAACACTGCCATGGCATTTTAGTCTCCCTCCCTGGCCATGAGGTAGTCATTCCAGGAAACAAAACAACCTCTGACTGTTGGGTCTCTAAACCAAAAGCTGTGTGTCTGTCCCCTGAGGTACCAGGGGCCCAACCAGGAGACTGGCTTTTGGAGGAGAGAGCGCATGCAGAAGAATGGTCCCTGTAGGCTGGCTGGGAGGGGCCACCCATACTGTGAACAGCCTGTAAAGCCGAGCAGAGAAAGGAGGAGCAGAGCAAGGGTTCCTGAGTTTATACTGTGTGCAAAAGCACAGCACCAGGCCCCTTACAGGCTTATCTTACTCATCCTTAGACCACATTAGGAGGTGGGAACATAGCAGAGTGCAGTCTGTATTCCCCCAGTATCCAGACTAGAGGCATGGGCCTGGCTGCATGGGGACCCTGGAAGCCTCCTGGGAAGAGACCCATCCTACAGCAAGAATGATGGTCCCCAAGTTAATTCAAGGGTAGTGAGTCTAGGGTCAAAGTATAACAGTAGGTTCACGCTCAGCAGAGTGTGCTGCACTTGTATCATCTCCAAGCCCAAGCCCTAGCCCTCATGGCCTACAGTGCACAAAACTGAAAGTCTCCTTTTCTATCACCTCTAGGGGACAAAAAGAGCTTAAGTGGCAGTACTGCTGGCATCACTGCTGTGGGTGGGTGGCAGTTCTGGCCACGATGGCAGTGGCTCCTTCAGGGTGGTGAACAGTGGGTTCTGGTGCCCAAGCCTTCAGGGGTACTGGTCCCAGGTGCCACTCTGGTCACTGGCTCCCAGTGTAGCCCGACAGTGTGCCAGAGCTGGGAACAGTGTTTACTGGTAAATGTGAACAAGGTGTACTAGTGAATGTTTAACAACTAGCACCAGAAGGGGCGGGTAAAGGAGAGGGAGGGGTCTCATCTGTAGCATTTGCCATTTTCTGTGGTGTAAATACTCCCAGCATGGCCGATTTCAAGCTATTAATGGGACACCACTGAACATAAAGATGGGAGGAGGTGCACAGTAGAGCACTGTTATACAGAGTTTCTACCGTAGATACAATAGACATAGCCTCAAGAGCACAGATCACAGCAAAACGTAATAAAATAATTAGGAGGTGATGACTTTCGACTATACGTTATCTTTGTTTTAATTTAATTAATATAATTGTAAGCTTACATAACCGGTTTTAATAATAGCTGTGTTTAACAACCATTGTGCAAAAATTCCATTTAGCGAAATTTAATGATTGGCTCTCATAAGCCTGTATGAGCCAGCTTGGGCACACTACTAGCTGAGGAGGAAGAAAATGCGGGCCGAATGAAGCAAAAACCTTCCCCATCTTTCCCTAGAAACGCCTGGCTGTGTCCTGAAGAATCACTTCTCTGCTCGGCTCACGCTTCCCTCTGCCTGGATGAGGCAAGTCACGGGGCACGTTCCAAGATGCCTCCTCGAACACCTACAGTGATGACAGCCTTCTGCCTAAGCCTCGGCAGCAGAGGCAGCCTTGAGATCTAAACTTCATTTACCAGAGCACGGTTTGAAATAGAGCAGCCCAAGTCCAGGAAAAGAGAAGGTTATGAAATGGATCTGTACAATGACACAGCGTGAGTGCAATTAATTGTTGTCAAAGCATTTTGTTGGCTGCATTCTCTCTTACGTAGGAGAACAAAACTGTCATAACCGTGACAATTTTATTCAACATTGGTGCAATTACCAAGCCTAAAAATAGGAAGCAGAGGGGAGATTTGCTTGAGAGGGCTGAGCTCTGTTACCCATGTCCGCCCCCAGGATGGAGGGAGGGGAGGAAGGAAGCTAAGATTCATTGAATCTTGCCATGTGCTACTATGAGAAGCGTTTTACCATTTTATGCGACATAATCATCCCTTCAACTCTGTGAAGGGAGGGGGAGTAGACAGAGCTCTAAGGACCAAGATCTACTGAGCATCCAGTACGAGACAGGCTCTCTGTACAAACTCTATGTACATAATCACTTTATCACAACCTCACTCAAATGGAGGTATTATTACCTCCCATTTTACAGATGGGAAAGCTGAGTCTCAGAAAGTTGAAGAAACTTGTACAAGATCCCATAGCACAAATGCTTCTGATTACCAAGTCATTTACGGGGACTTGCTGGCTGTGAAACCTGTGAGGTGAGCAAACCCACACTTCCCGGCAGTGCCTCTCCTGTTCTCCCTTCTCTGTCCCCTTTTCTCCTCTTTCTCACATCCCATTGCCCTCCCTTACAGGAATGAACAAATAGTCAAGGCTAGACTTCGGCTGGAGTCTAGGCTCCATGACTTCCTAGGAATTGTGACATTTGCTCATTTGTTTAACCTCTATAAGCTTTAGTTTTTCAACTATACATTGGAGACAGGAAGAGTGCCTACCTCATAGCATCGCTGTGGGGATTAAATGAGACCTTGCACGTCAAGTGCTTTGTACAGCACCTGGCATAGGGCGAGTACTCAACAGCAGTTGTTATCATGATTGGCCAGAGAACATGGCATTGAAAAGAGGTGTCATGTCCCAGCATGACCTCCACTCAGGACATTACAGATGAAAACATGAGGAGGGTAGCAGGGTCCAGGGTCTTCACTCCCTTCCCACATGGCCAGGTGACTTCCTTCCCAACAGAGGACCTTGCCCTGGGTGGGCACCGGGCAGAATAAGGATAGCGAGGAAGGTTCACCTACTACAAAGAGTCAGTGCTTACCATGTGAGGGCGCTCTTCTAAGTTCTCTGCAAATGTGAACTCATTTAATCTTTACAGCAAGTCAGAACAGTGGGTACCATCGTTCACTTCATTAATGAAGTGAAAAGTAAATTTAGCTCCCCCCCCCCGATTCTGCTCTGACCCTTTGGGCACAGTCATGCCAAGCCTATCCACTCTGCCTCCCTAAGGCAATGGGAACCAGGCCACCAGTGCCACCCTCACATAATGTGTGTGCCCCCCCGCTTCCTTGATGCCCACATACATGCTTGGTAGGATGAGCTCTCCATCACCCAAGGGTAATATTCACTTTGTGATTTATCCAGGGTGTGTATCTCCTGCTTCACTCCCCTTCCTCCCTTCGGTCATTTCTGTGGGACAAACAGTGAGCAACAAAGATATCCAAGAAGGAAAAATTTATGTGTGAAGAGGCAGACCTGGGGTTAAATTCCAGCTGTAGCTATATACGCACCCCTTACTAGCTCTGGGTCTCTGCAAGCAACTCATATTCCGGGACTTCCTTCATCTATAAAGTGGAGATAATATCGACGTCATGGTATTGTTATGAGGATCAGACAAAAGCACACAAAACATATAGAATAATGCTCAACACCTCAATTTTAGCCATTGTTATTATTTGGCCATTTATTTGTAGCCTCGAGCTCTGGTCTGGCTGATTCACCCAGGGAAGACTCATCCGTCCCGAGCCTCCCTGTTTTTCTGACCTGTAAATTGGGGGTGAGAATATGCAACCTGCCTTGTAGGATCAGTGTGAGAGTTGGAAGAGGTCCTGGCGTAAATCCTGGTACATAACACGGCTCCACCAACTGTGCGGATTACTCTGATTCTTATCATCATAATTAGCTTCTCCCAGCAATTGAAAATTGGCTCAAACTCCCAACAACCACTGGAATTATCTCCCAGTCACAACTCGTGGGAGAGAAATATTTGGATGTTTCTCTGTCATAAACATAAGAACTGCCCAAGAGACACTTGACACCTTTAAAGCTTTTAGAGGACCGCCTTAGAGAAGAACCTCCCACAATAAAGCAAGACTGAGGCTAGCACCTGAAGGAAGATATACTTTCTCTATAACTCTCTTTTTAAAATACTCTCTTTCTCTCAAAAAGTTAATGCTAATCAAACCTTAACAGAACCCTAAGCTACTTTGTCAGCTCTTCAGTGTACCAGCTTCCATAGGAAGTCTGTGACTCAGGTCTATGAATGGTGTTTGTGTAACACGTATGCTCTGTTTAAAACGGAAAAACATGGGGTTTTTAAGGTCAGACAATCTGGGTTCAAAGGCAGGTCTGGGACTGCTGTGTGACTATAGGTAAGTCACTTACCCTCTCTGAACCTCAGCTTCCTCACTTAGAAAATGAGAAAAAGAATAGTATCAACTTCACAGGATGGTGAGGAAAGTCAAATGAGATACAAAAGCAATCTGAAAAGTGCTGTGTAAATGTGAATTGCTATTATTTACTGTTAAAAGAAATGATATCAAATTTAATGCTCAATTCCCAGTAAATGGAGTACCTCAGGAAGTCAGTATCTCTGTGTCCTCCTTTTTAAGTTTGGATTTCCTATTTCCATTTTAACAGTCTTTGCATACTTGTGCCTGCTATTATAAGCCACTTCAAACCTTTTTGGAAGGAGGCAAAGTATAAAAACAAACAAGAGCTCCGCGGTGAGAAGTAACATGGACCGTTTACCCTCCGACTTCAGTTGCATTTTCAAGATGGCGGTGGGGTTAGATTTGTTGCCTGCAGCCTGGAATCCAGAGCTGGCTTCTCTGGATGAAGGTGGCTGGTTGTCTCAGGAATGGAGTCAAAGACGGAGCCAACCAGCCCTAAAGGAAACTCTCCACCACAACCACAGTTACTCGGCCAGGACGGTGGGTATTGGCCAAGGGGAAGTCTGCTCCCCAAAATATTGCCTTGAATCCTCCGGTTCCATACCTTCAACCTCAGAGCAGAAGTCTACATTTTGTTTTCGGTAGAAGTTTTAGAAGGAAAATGCTTTTTGGAAACTTCTCTGTCTACCTACCAGTTTACCATCCATATGGAGATGAAGCCAGCCTGTAATGCGTTTAAATGAGACAGCCAGGTAGGCGAGACACTCAAGCGGTCGCTGCGTTTTAAACACAGCGCATGTGTTACACAAACACCGTTCATCAACCTGAGTCATGGACTTCAGGTGGAAGCTGGTATATGTATAAATAGCCTGTGTATGTCAGACAGAAGAAAAGAAGGGAAGTTTGGGGAATAAGGTCAGAATCATGGTGCCCAATTTAAACATAATAAAAATCTCAGCCTTGTCATTATTTACAACCCCCGAGTACAACTCCTACCCAAAAAGGAGAGAATGTCGAATGGAAAATTCTAAATGAGCTAATGTCCTTGTGTTGAACCGAACAGCACGAATGATGCAGCATCATAAATGAAGCTGTAATTATGTCGTCTCACTTCTCGGCTGCCGGATGCCCACAGTACAGAGCTGCCACTCCAGCTTTTTCTGGCCTCAGAATTGTTTTGGGAGCCTTAAAAGTCAGTAGCTTTGACTAGTGTTGACCAATTGATTTGCATTCAGCGACTCTGTGATAGTTTGGGATGACAACAGAAGAATACAGTTTGTGGTGGTGAAGAAATAACACCTTGAACATGTCATCAGTGTTTTAAAAAATCATTTTTTCCTATGATTCCCCGCTTCCCATCTCACCACCCCCAAGCCCTGACTTTGGCCATAACTCTTTACCAACGTACTGTCCCAAATTCAGCTTGTGATGTCACTAACATCCTAAGCTGGGCTCTTACAAAGCACAGCAGGAAAATAGACACACCCCTGCAGGCTCAGGGCTGGTTATAGCCCAAGGCAAGTCTGCACACCTTCCAGGCCCCTCCCATTGAAGTGAAGGGCGTGGCCAGGGCTTGGAAGAAACACGAGAGTCTCAGGTAGCCGGTGACGTCCTTGAGGACTTCAATCAGTCCCACAGATACAGCCTTGACCCTGGGTCACGCTGTTCCTTAGCAGGCACCTGCCAGCCATCCAGCCTCCACGCCCACGGCCCAGGAACGCAGTGTGAACTTCAGGGAGCCATTCAATAAAGTGGATTCAGGAAGCCGCAATTCTCGCTCAGAAGAGGTTTCGCGTTTCGTCACCCCTCGTGCCCCCGCTGCTCAGAAGGGATCTACAGCCCGAGTGTGGGGTGTGAACGCCAAAGACTGACACACAGGGTGACAACACGTGCGCACTCGGCCGCTGGCTGCTGCATGCTTCCGGCTCCCGATTCAGAGTGTCTGCCCGTCTCTGTCACATCCCCACACTGGTCCCTTCTCCCATCACCAGCAGAAGTGGACTGCGCAGCCTCGGGCCTCTCCCATCCCAGTCTCTGAGGATGTGCGTGGTCTTTGAGTTAAGAGCTCACTAAAGTGTAGATCATGCTGGATGCAGAAAGAAGAGGAAAAGAAGGCATTAGTGGGAGCCCACAGAAGACCTCAGACGGCCCTCAAAAGAGGCACCTTCCAAACGCCAGACCCCTTGCTTCTTTCTCATTCCTGTCACGAGAGCATCTTGTCTACTCCCCGGACTCTTCCCCTACTACTTCCCACAATGTTGGACTAAACGCTATTACGAGACCATACTGTGTTCCTCGGATGAGAGATGTGATTGCTATCATTATTCTCATCAGGACGATTATCGTGGCCATTATTCCTCTTTCCTGCAATCGCAGGGCAGGTCCCCAGGGGTGGGAGGGGTGCAGTGGATTCTTTATGCCACCAGCTGCCACATGGCTGTGTCCAGGGGCTCCCAGATTATGGTGGATGATACGGCAGTGCTAGGGAAATGATGAGCATGACTATTGTAAGGTCTTTTGTGTGAACACAGGCCCTCTGGGCACACGAACTGGATGAATTTTAATTGGGTAACTCCCTGGCCCTACTTTTTCTAACAGAGCCCAGGCATTAAACATGCATTACGAGCCTGTGTCCTAAGGTGGAGCCCCAGCACTACCAAGGAGGGGGTCACGCATCCCTGTGCTCTTAGAAAGGGCTGCAGGCTAATTCTGCAACAATGAAGAATGTTCCACACCAAAATATACACTCTATCCATTTGGCAGAAAGAAAAACAACCACCTTTTCACAATATAGAGAGAAGAAAGGATAATCTAAGAAACAAAACCAAAGGCGAGAAACTAAAGTGTTTTACTTCTAAACCTCTCCAGCTGCAAAGCCCGGACAAGCCCCCCTGAGTAGCTGAAGTTCTGCCTTTGAGAACTTGATGCACCTCATGGACACAGAGCCTCACTGGCCAGGCCTGGCGCTAGAGGGGTCTTCTTCCACATGGGGAAGTACGGGGGTCAGCTGAAAAGTGGATTGCTCAAGGTCACACAGCAAGGCTAGGAGCCACGTCCCAACACCAGAGCGAGTGCTCTTTCCACTGTAACACGCAGCTTCCCTGTATTTGTCTACTCACTTTCATTTCCCTCATTCATTCAATATTTATTGAGCGCCTCCTGCGGGCCAGGCGCCATTCTTGGTGCTGGGAAACAATGGCGAGTGTGCAGCCCCTGCCTCGAGGGAGTGTACGGCTAAGCTGTAGCGCAAACAAGGGTTTAGTGAGCACCTACTGTGTGCCGGGCACTGCAGATACAGAAGGGAATGAAACAGTTGAGGCCTCTGCCATCAAGTTAACCATAAACAACCTAATCTGAGTGAGAGAAATGAACAGAAGGGGACGCAGGCATGATCCAGAGTAAATGGATAGGAGGGTGGTACCACGTAGGCAGATAATATCATCCTGGTTTACACCCTTGATTTGAAAAGATCTTTATATTAAGCAGGCAGAATCCACACTAGACTAACCAGCTTCTATTATTTTTAGTTTTAATATTAGCATCAGTATTCGTATTAAGTAATCCCCATCCCATGTAACCTGCAAACGTCTCCTGGTCCACAAGGCAACCTGAGAAGCGGGTGGCGCTGGACGCTGGGATGCTTCGCACAGCACAGTGGGAAGACAGCCCAGAATCCGGGGCCAGATACTTTGCTAACTATCCGCTAGGACCTCGGACACATTTCTTAATCTCCATGAGGTCCTTAGGAGCCCCTCAGGAACCTCAAACTGTAAAACACCAACCCCACCTTTATAGGGTTCCCAGCTGCTGTCACTTGAGTCTCTATCATTGTGCTCAGCTCAGAGGCAGCTCTCCATGCACGTGGGTCCCCTTCCGTCCCTATAAGAGTGGCCTGGGCTGAGAGTCCTGGCTCTCCACAAGCCTGGATCTAAGGGGCTGGGAGCCCCTGAGGTGGGAGAAACAGGATCTTTGAGGAGCCCTGAAGAGCTCCAAGACGTCAGGTTCAACAAAGAAGGCAGAACCCTGGTTGCCACCCAGGGTCCCAGCTGAGGCGGGAGGAGCAATTGATACCCATTCTGTTTTGGAAACAAAGTAATTAACACATGTAACCTAAAGGCAGCGCCAAACTGAACAGAATGCCTGGAACATCATCAGTTACAGGAAGATCACAGTCATCTAACGGGCAGAAGCCCCAATATGGCCGCCACAGCCCAGCAGACAGAGAGCAGAGGAGCTCTCTATCTGTAAATTCCTATGACCCCTAGGCCCTGTTCCCTCCGGCGCCTTAGGCTCCAGCAGCTGCTGCAACAAAACTGAAATGAGGAAGCTTGATCTGCCTCAGTCTCCACCCAGACTAAGGAGGATCCCAGGCTAACGGGGCAGGAGCCAGGGAACGCACTGCCCTTATTCTGCTGGCTTTGAGGAGGGGCAATGCTGTCTCTGGGGACAGGCCCCTCAGCCCATGACTCAGCAGAGGAGCTGTGTGCAGCCCCGCAAAGAGGCTGGGCACACTCCGGGGAAGAAAGTGAACCTCCTTGTTAGCGCGAGGTGCCAAATCGCTAAGCCCGTGAGGGTTGCCCATGGCAGGAAGCAGCCTGAGAAAGCTTTAGTTGCTAGAAAGTTCAGACTTAGATCAGGGAGACTTGGGTCAATCTGCTGGGCACCTCGGAAAGCTCCGGAGAGGCTTCGGAGGCCCTCAGGCTCCTTGCAAATTGAAGCAGGCGTTGTCCCAGGACACTCCATCCAGGAAGAGGAGGGAAGGGGTCACCCTGAGCCTGAATCAACCCTTGACTCCAACAAGAATGTGGTAGAATATTCCGAATCCCCTCCAGGGCCGAATTATTCCAGAGGAGGTTACAGCCCTGAGGGTTATAGGAGAAGACTCGGGGCGTCTGAGTCTTCTGGACGCTGGGGGTGCAGAGGGGAGACGAGGTGGACGCAGGCAGCAACTCCAGAGTGACGCTTGGCCCCAAAATTCGGAATCAGCATATCTAAGCCCAGGAATCTGCACTGTTAAGAAGCACACCCTCCTCAACCCCTGATTCTGATACAGGAGGTCCAAAGACCACACTTCGATAAAGACTTTTCTAGAGGTTTCCTAAGACAGCCAGCAGTTAAGAGCTCAATCTTTGGGACAGGACCTGAGGGGGACTTCTCACTGCGTCACTCTGAGCTGTGACCGTGGGAAAATGATCTAACGTCTCGGACGAGGTTTCCTCATTGGTAACGTGCAGATAATGATAGCCTTTAGCTCATACACTGAGCAATACGTATCGCGCTCTTTGCTCGAAGAACGGCTCGTTTCTAAATGCTGGATAAATGCAGCTGCTTCCCACGCTGCCCCAGCCTAACCTGAACCCCGAGGCAGCCTTGGAGTCTAACATCCCCAGCCTCCGCTTCCTCACCCGGCTACCGGCCACCCGGCCACTTTGGAGACAGTGCTGGGGTACCTGGAGATAGCATGGTCTGGTGCAGGTAGCAACAGGAGAGCAAGGTGACAGGTGAGACACCCCAGAGATGAGCCCAAAGAGGAACAGGAAGGAGGAGAGACATTTTCAGAAAAGACACTGTCTGGGGTATCAAACCACGAGACAGTCTGTTTATAGCTATCTGCTTAGTTAGGATGTTCTGAATAAAGAGGTGAAAAGAGGGGAGATTCCTGAAACAGAATTACAAAGCCAGCATGTTTTAATTAATTAGAATGGCGTTACATAATATTAGGAGAATTGTAAGTATAAGCACTTAATGGCCCAACATGCCCATTTGTGAAGCATTGACTGCCATGGGGGGGGTCTCTGTTGTGGTCCCCAAGACTGCTTTCACACAGACTAGGGGGCAACGAGGCTATGTATCCGGGGCCACAGGTGACCTGAGTGTCTGAGCTGTGGAGTTGCTGGGGGCAGGGTGCCCCATGCATGGGGAAGGAGTCACCAAGTGCACCTCACCAATAATCTCCTAAGAGGGGTTGGCACCATGTAGCCCAAAGGATGTTCCTATCAGCCAGCAAGGCCTCCAGCAGGACCTTCCACCCCTCCCACTTCTTTACACAGAAGCTCTCTCTCCTGAACCAGTTAGGTGGCTGGCAGCATCCTTGACAGGCTGGGACTCCTACCTGCAAAAGCCGGAAATTTTCTCCATTTGCTGCAGGGGTCAAACCCACAAGAAGGGGCAGAAACTCACCAGTAAAGGTAGTAGAAGAAGGAGAGGAGATAGAAGGCCAGCTTACACCAGGCCTCCTTCTGACAGTAACTCAAGGTGTCTGCGTTCATGACCACCGGCGGGTCGTAGGCTAATTCGGAGCTATCTGCCGGACAGTGGAAGTACCTGCAGAGAAAGCGCACGGCATCATCGGCTCTGAGGCTTGGACAGGACATCTGAAGTCGTCTGGGCTGAGTCCCCCTGATGCCAGACTTCCAATCCGAGGAATCTCTGCTAAGCAGCTGTCTGCCTTCTGCCAGAATCACTGTCCAAATTACAGCCCAGGCACTGCTAAAAAGTCGCTCAGCCACTGTCTTCTAGCAGGTAACGCCCAAATACTCAGATCCACCAGTATCAGGTACACCTCACACACAGCTGCTCTGACAGAAGGAAAACGTGTCCCATGGTGGTACCTGGGAGATACCAGGAAGAGCCTCCTTTCTCCAGGGATGTGGGTTGGGGGGGTGAGGGGGTAGCGGAGGGAGGCCCACAATGTGTATGGACCTGCGTTGCCAGTAGGGGCACAGGCGCGGGTTGATGTCAGTTGCATATCCGCTGCCTGGTGTCGCTGTACCACAACTCTACCATCAACATTAATTATTTGGATTAAACATTAATTACTTTTGGGTTATCCTCCTCCCAGACCCCCTTTTAGAATCCTGAATACTCTGGGAGGGACATCATATTCCCACTTGAGTGTGGAGTAGTTTACAGGTCATTTTCTTCTTTATGTAAGGACCCAGCACAGCGAACAGAATACTGGCCATCGCGGGGAGAGAGCAGCCCCCGAGGGAAACTGGGTAAGCCTAAGAGCAGTGGGAGGAGAGAGGTGAATGCAGACTTGGCCTTCTTCAAAGCATCACCTCAGCTCAACGTGAACCGGCCTTGCTTCGGGAAGGAGAGAAACTCTCCCACTGCGCTGTGTGAGACCTTGGGAAGTGGTCAGGTAGGAGGCAAGTCCTGTCCCTGAGGCCGTCCCTCTGGCCCTCACCAGATGGCTGCCCCCAGGGCCTCAGCCAGAGCCTCATTCAAAGCCAGAGAACAAAGTGCAGCTGAAATCGCGCAGCGGGCTGTTCTTTTTGTCAGTCTGGTAATGGAATCAGGAGGCCAGGTGCAAATTAATGGCTCCTGTGAGGCTCTGGGACAGGCCGTGATCCTCGAGTGAGAGCGAGGACCGGACGCGTGGTCTGACGGGCTTAATCACATCGGCTTTGAAGAGCATCCCTGTAATGTAGCAACTCACAGAGCTGGTATTTCAGATCCCTCTTCATCTGCTTCAAAGGATTGCACTGACATTATCTGTCATCCACGCTATGCAGAGAGGAAACCGCAAGCCAGATTCAATGACATCTGCCAGGTCTCAGCCCTCCAGGCCACTCACCTCTCCTCTGCCCAGGAGCAGATGTCACAACCTATTTGCTTTTGCTGTGGCCTTGTTCCCAGGAGGCCTCATTAAGTGGAGGAAGGGGTGGCAGGGTGGCTGAGTGGCCCAGTGGACAGAGCCAGGGCCCTGAGGCCCACCCGTCCCCAGACTGAGACTCCTCACGTCAACTGTTAACCTCTCTGAGCCTCAACTTTCTCATCTGCAATATGGGACTGGAACTGCCTACTCCAAAGGGCTGTTGTGACAATTGTGTGAGGTGATGGGTCCAAAAAATCTCCAAGAACAGGTACTGAACAAAAGTTCTGCGGTTCTACTTGTACTTAAACAAACTGGGAGCTAGGGCAGAGGGGGCTTTATCTGCACTAGAAACATCGCTCGGCTGGACCTTTGGAAAGGAGGGGAAAGCGGAAATGAAATAGAGGGGTTTCAAGGACTCTGATTTTTATTTTCTTCTTCTCTTTTTTTTTTTTTTTTTGTGGCCTCACCGCGCAGCATTCAGACCAGGGATTGAACCCGTGCCCCTGCAGTAGAAGCGCTGAGTCTTAACCACTGGACCACCAGGGAAATCAGGACTCTTATTTTTTAAAGGACATTTGCCCTCCTCACTCCTTTTTCTTTCATTTTCTGAGTACGTAACAAATTACCAGAACTAGGCTAGACACTGTCAGGGATTCAAAAAAGTAAGACGAGCTCCCCACTGGCAAGGAGACTGCAGTCACTCCCTTCTTTTACACGGAAACATTCCAAGTTTAAGGACACGGCTGGCTCTCCTGCCCTCCCTTTTGGAGGAGTGATAGCCCTAAGAAGCAGTGTACCAATCAAAGTTTTGTAAATTAACCTCATTTCTGATACCTTGGGTTGACAACACACTATTTGAAGGACCTCGGGATAAATTCATTTTAGAAGAGTCAGCCCCTAGGTGACAAGGACACGGCCTGCAATCCACAGAGAGGTGGCCCTGCGATATCCCAGCTGAGCGATTCTGGGCCACGACGTAACCTCTGTGAGTCTCTGTAACCTGTGTGTGAAACAGGGAGAGGCAACCCCAAAGCACCCGTTTGTGGTGGATACCAGAGGAGGTAGGCGTGGAAAGTCCCTGAGTGGGTAGGCGATACATTTCAACAGCATTATGTTTCTATTTGACTCCTCTCTAAATTCAGATTTTAGGTTACCTTTACAGAGAAGGACTTTGTTATGTAACTGAATCGTCTTATTTCCTCCCTCAACCTGTGTCCCGCTCTTGGTCACCTCCCAGCCACCCAGCCTAGACACTCCCTCTCCCTCACCTCCTGCATCTAATTACTGGCCAAGGCATGTCCAGTTTACCTCTCCAAACCCTCTCCTTCTCTCTCCATTCCAACGTCCAACGTCAAGCCTCCAGTCTCTCCACCTGGAATTTCACCAGAACTTCCTAACTGGATTTCGTCCTCAAAGTTTCACCCTCCAACCCAGCCTTCCCACGGCTGTGAGGGTCACCTTCCTAAAACTCGGAGCAGGCACTGCCACCTTCCTCCTCAAAACTTCTGAGAGGTATCCCTCTCCTACAGAATAAATTAACTCCAACTTTCTATCAAATCATTTCAGACCCTCCTTACCTGATCCCCAGCTCTCAACCCCATCTCTGCTCCCTTCTATCTGAGAACCCCACATCCAAGCACACGGAGCAATCACTGTTCCCCAGACACACCAGGTGCTTTCTTACATCTGAGCAGGCCAGTCCCTTAACCTCGAATGTGGTTTTCCAGATTCCCCAGTGTCACACTTCCACTTCTCTACACTCCTACCTATGTTCCTTATATATCTGGTAAGAATCGATTTCCCTCTACCACTAGGGTATATGTTCCTTGGGGGTAACGGTATTATTTTACTTTCATCTTGGAATCCCCCATAATGTCTGGCACGTAGTGTGTGTTCCATATGTTTGCTGAAGGAAGGGGTGAATGTTCTAGATGTGACTAAATACAGGCTATATTGTATGCTGTAATCACAATGATTAAATATTTGGGGGACGAAGGGAAAGTGTGGTTAACTTATTTGCACACCTGCATTCTTGACTACTTTCGTATTCCCTGCCTCCTATATACCCAACATGGCGACTCTCTTTTACCTATATACCCACATGGCGACTCTCTTTTACCTAAATCACATGATCTGATGCACGGTCTTAGCAGGGAAGAGATTTAAAATCAGAACAGTCCCAGAAAATCCAGCCCATATGGTAGGTGGGCTATTTTTATTAACATAGAATTCATCTGTCAAAAAACTTCACCTTTTAAAAGGATACAATTCAGCAGTTTTTCGTATATTCATAAGAGTTGTAGAACCACCACCAGTATCTAATTTCAGAACATGTTCATCCTTTCCAAAAGAAAACAGTGTAGTCGCACCTCACGCCCTCTCCCTTCCAGCCCCTAGCAATCACCAATCTACTTTGTGTCTCTATAGATTGGCCTATTCTGGACTTTGCATATAAATGGCCTTTTGTGACTTGCTTCTTTCACTTGTAATTTTTTCAGGCTTCACCCATGTTGTAGTGTGTATCAATACTTTATTGCTTTTTATTGCCCAATAAGACTCCAGTGTGTATCAATACTGTATTGCTTTTTATTGCCCAATAAGACTCTATCGAAAGGATATACCACATTGTGTTTATCCATTCATCTTCTGATGAACATTTGGGTTGTTTCCTCTCTGCGGCTATTGTGAATAACGCTCTAGCTGCCTTTAACGCTGATCTGTGAGAGCTGAGGCTGTGGTTAGTGGAACCTACAGGAAGGGCCTTCCCTTACTGAATTATTGTCTGAGGGCAGCTTGCAAAGAAGGCTTTGAGGAAAGGGTCACCAAGGGAAGGGACGAGAGGAAGGCACTAAGTGGCCGGTCCATCTGGGGGGACATCGTCTCTGGAGGGCAGGCTGACCAAGCAGAAAAGGGGAAGGATAGGGCAGTCCCAAGCAGACTTACCTCCAGAAGTGATAGAAAAGTAGAGGGACATTCAGCCCCAGGGTGAGCCACTCCTGAGCGCACAGGAACATGATGCAGAAGAGGCTGTGGATGGAGTATTCCGGCAGCACCAGCTGAAGAGGGAGCAGAGACACAGGCCTGCGTTAGAGGGAGGAAGAGTCACTCCTGCATCTATAGCGGCTGACGTCCGCCTGCCTGGACACTTCCTCTGACATGCTGGTGACACAGAGGTCCTTCCCGCAGCATCACAGAGTCACTGCCCCTGGACTGTGACCCATCTCTGGTAAGTTCTCCTCTTTAAGGTACCGGAGCCATGCTTTATACCCAAAAAGGACACAGGCCCTCAGCACCCTACTTACCAGAATAGGGCACTTGCTTCAGGGGGTCACCTGTGGATGACCACAGGTGGGAAGAGCGGAAGAGGCCATCCAGCCCCTGTGACGTCTGGCCCAAGGCAGGACCCACTGGAAGAAATACTGATAGACTTTCTAGTGATTCTGTAACTGCCCTGCTCGTGTTCTCCTAGGCCCTGTGTATCCTCCCATAGAAACTCACAAACCTAAAGCAAATATGTATATACTGTTCAAACACAGGAGCGTTGGGAAAAAAGTGAGAAACAGCATTTTTCTTGATGCTGCGTGGATGAAGAGGAACCCAAGAGTAAGAACATGTAGTATATGACAAAAGAGGGAAAGTTTAGCCTCTGGAGGAAGGGGAAAGAAACCAGCCCAGACCAAGAAGGGTCAGATAGTGGAAGGCAACCAACAGGAAGACTAAACTCCGTGAGCCCAATCTACCTGCACTGATGTAAAAAGAGCTCAACGTGATTGAGAACCCACCCCCCAAGGGTGTTTACATCTTAACAGAAATCAAAGTTGTAACAAAAATCAAAGTGACTGTAAAGGAGAAATTTGGTCCCCGGGCCAGTAACAAGGAAACCCCAAAATAGAGATATTAATGTACCATCTTTCCCAAACAGATAGGAATAAATATTTAATGAATGAATAGTTAATGAATTAGTTATTTCATTAATAGTTAATATTTAATGAATTAAGTTAATATATATATTCATTATGTGTATATACATATTCATATATATATGGGGGGATAGCCTCTGTGTGTCATTTAGACCAGCGGTCCCCAACCTTTTTGGCACCAGGGACCAGTTTCACGGAAGACAATTTTCCATGGGGGGATGGTTCAGGCGCTAACGCGAGCGCTGGGGAGCACTGGGGAGCAGCAGATGAAGCTTCCGCTCACTCGCCCACCGCTCACCTCCTGCTGTGTGGCCCGGTTCCTAACAGGCCGTGGACCAGTACTGGTTTAGACCACGCTGAATGCTTCGCTCTGTCTAGCAAATTCTAACCATCCTTCAAGGCCCATCTCAAACAGCACTTTCTAATGGAAGCTCAGCCCATCCTACCCCACCTCACCTCACCCCACCCTGCAGCCCCACAGCATGCTTTCCGACCCTCACTCAGGGGGACTTCCCATAACCTGTCCGCGATGGAGTCATTACCTTCTTTCCTACCTCTCGACACACACGGATCTACCCCTAGTCTATAAGCCACCTTGGCCAAACTCTATTCTTTTCTCATCTCCATTTGCAAAGTGCTTTTTTGTACTTAGCAGAGACTGAACAAGTATTTGATAAAATGAATTGAACTGACCAAGTGCATACGTTTGGAGCGTGGTTGGCTGGCATCAGGATGCAGCCTGTGGTCACAAACCAAGATTTCTCTGGGGGGAAAACAAACTGCCTTGAACTCTTCTATTTGGGGAAAGAACATGACTTTGGTCTCATTCATCTCTCACTTTAGTCAGATGAGCTAACTGCCCCAGATGGGAAATACAGTGGGGGACATACATTTGAAATAAATACATGCAGAGGCACAGGTGTTAAGAAATGCATTTTGTAACTAAGTGGCATCTTCTTCATTCTCAAGTCCAGTGAAGAATGAATTGCATTGGTCTGCCTCTTAGAATTCTCGGGCAATAACCCTGGACTCAACGTACAAGAGCCAGCGGTCCAGAGGCAGTGGCCTCAGTGGGTGAACCGGCACAGCTAGCCCGTGAGCCTCAACGACCTGGTGGGAGGGGGTACGTCTCAACATTTCTCCTCACAGGACCTTGCAGCCATCCTTTCCAACCCCATCTGCGGCCAGCCAAGACACCACCTTACCTCCTCCCGTTCGAAGAGAAAGCCCCTGTTCTCAGCCTGCCAGCCCCAGGGGGTAGAGGCTGTGACCTCTCCTATGCACATCTCTATACATTTTTTAATCATTGATTTCAGCCACTTAGGCCGAGGTAATTAACATGTTAAGAGACAGCCACCCCAGGCCTGGATCATCCCTGTCTCACAAATCTCTGATTACAATTTGGATCTCAGGTCCCTCTATTCAGCACCACTGTTTCTTCTCTCTTCGAGGCTTGATTTATAGCGGAAGCTGCAACCTGCTGAGCAGGGAGGATTTGTCACTGTCACCACACTGAGGAAAACTGATTAAGGGAGGCCAGCTGGGTCCAGAGGTGCCCCACCTGCTGGGGGTGGGATAAAAGCGGCAGAATCCAGGCTGCTCTTCGGGGTGGCTTCTCCCCAGCTGCCTCTTCCTATCACTGAGCAGCGCATACTTGCAGGTGGGAGGGCGAGGGTGCCCTTTACGTCCACACGTTGTTTCTCTCCCGCTTCCCCAGGCAGTCCCTGTCTCAATGGCAGGGGAGACTTATGGACCCAGTGAACCTTGGCTGGGCCATGAGCACCAGCCTTGACCAGTGGGCATTACTGCTTCCCTCCACACACTTCCCGTATCCGTCGTCGGGAAGGTGGGGCCAAAGGGCTGTGAGCAGAAACGGCTGGAGCATTTACCAGCCGAAGCAAAGCGCTCCAGGCTCTCTCTCTCTGCCCTCTGACACGGCAAAACGCACTTAGGCTGGAGGGTCCTCCAGCATCCGGAAGCCATAAGTGAGGAGAGGCGCGCTGGGGCAGCCGGTGATGGACACCAAACATGAACAAGAAAGAAACTTGTGGGGTGTTCTGGGGTTTTTTTTTGGCTGCCCGGGGGGCGTGCGGGATCTCAGTTCCCCGACCAGGGATCGAACCCGTGCCCCCTGCCATGGAAGCGCGGAGTCCTGACCACTGGACCGTGTTCTAAGCTACTGAGATTTGGGAGTTGTTTCTTAACCACAGCGTGATTTAACCCATCTTGTCTGGTACAAAATGAGTAATCAGTGAGAAAAGCAAAGCGGTAATCATCCCTCTTTATCCTTCCCCGGATCAGCCAGCCCGCCTTTCCTTTCACAAGCACTGGGCATGCTGAGGCACGGGCTGAATGACCACCAGGCGGGCATAATGCTTATTCATTCGTGTGGGCAGTTGGACTAGCTGTCCCCTCCCAACCTTGCTTATCTCGGTTATACAAAGACCGCCCCTGAATCTCCCCGGCCAACCACAGAAACACTGAGGGGAGGACCGCCCGCCCGCCCTCCATCCTGAGTCATACCCTCACACTGCAGAACACTGTTTCCTTGTCTTATGACAAGCTGTTGGAATGGTGCCACTCTCATTCTTTCACACAACAGAGGGACTGTTTCACGCAGGCCACAGTCTATTGAATTCCCGTGTCTTATTATGCCCTGCTTTACAGAGTTATAAATACTAAATAAGAGGTCTCAATACAGGTATTGTGGGGTTGCTGCAAAGACTGCAATTCACTCCAACCAGGGGGGCTCACAGAAGGTTTTGCGATCAAGGCGGAATCAAGGGAACTTGAAAGGATGAGTAAAACCTCATCATGCGAGGAAGCCAGAGGTCAGCATTCCAGGAAGAGGAACCGTGAGAACAAAAGCAGAGAGGTGACAGTCACCACCTGGGCGGGTTCTGCACAAGCCCATCGAAAACGGCCACTCACTCATCATTTAATGGATTAACGCCAGGCCTGATGTGGGTCAAGTTCTGGGTAAATGTTCATTTCATTCCCCTCCTGCTGGGACTCAGCCTTCTCATCCCCTGGTGCTGGAGGCTTTGTGTGTCACCATCGTAAACTGAGGGGTGGGGGCCTGCCATGAGAGTATGATGACAACACAGCCTCCTCCCACTATTCCCTGCCCTGATGTACGCAGAGGTCCAATGTCAGCTGAAGCTCTCAGCGCACGCCAGCAAAGCTCAGACACTTGCCAGTGCAGACTTCAAAGATTTCACCCACTCCCCCGCTTCTTCTATCACTTCTAAGAGGATGCATGTGGCATCTGGGAAGGATCGCCTGTCCTGACTTCCTGCCCAGATTCTCGTCCTCAATTTTCATTTCCTGGCAGTCATTTCCATCCCAATAGCCCACAGCCACCGTGTGCTGAAAACTCACTCTCCTCCCAACACCTGTAACCTTTATCTCCTAAATTTCCGATTTCTGCTAATAATAGCTATCTCTGATTTCTCTGTCTCATCCATTTCCTCACCCGTCGGTTTCCAAATCTTGTCATTTCTTCTTCACAGCCACCTGGGTTTGTTTTTCCTTTTTTATTTCTACTGCCCCTTACTGGTCTGGGCCCCTGCACATACTCCCAAGGCGGTGCAGGAACATTCTAGCAGGTTTCTGTCCCTGGACCCTGCTCCCTCTGTCCAACAGAGCAGCTATCTCTTCTCCTCTGTAAGTGCCACATTCAGTTCCGCTCTAAGCTTTCATCCACAACCTTGTTTTCCTGGAAATTTTATTTTATTTGTATTAAAACTATTTTATTTCTACTTATGCATCATCTCATTCATTCAGGTATCCATTCATTCTCCGGCTTTAGCCCCCAAGCGATTTGCAGCTGACTGGTAACCTTTACCTATGATGGGAGAATACTATAATAATGTATCAATGCCTTATTTCATTGCTGTGGAGGAGAGGGGTATCAGGAGGCAAGAGGAGAAGCTCTTCTAACCCCCAGAGGGAGAGCAGGGATTCCCTAAGACTGGGGAGGAGGGGGCAGTGAAGGAGGAGAAGGCGTGGCCAGCACCCTAGTGCTGGAGATGTGCTCCTGGCTCCCACCATGCATCCCAAGGGGGGCAGAATTTCTGAGGGGCTGGTATAAGCATGGCTGGGACCAAACACCCTAAAAGTCAAGCCACAGAAGCCTAGGGGTAGGTTCCAGGGCTGAGGGTAGCTTGAAGGGAGTGGCAGCTGTGAGACCCAGAGATTCCACCCATCTCTCAGTGAACACTGTTGACTCAGACAACAAGCTTTTCTGCTGTGATCACATTGGGCTAAAAATATTAGCCCACTATCTCAAAGTGTTACATAAATTCTTACCAGTTACATAACGATCAACTGTGTGATATTGAGAAAAGCAGCTAAGCATGTTGAGCCTTATTTATCTCATCTGTAGATGCCAACATTTACAACCTACCAGCAAGGGTGGTAGAAGGGACACAGGGTGTCCTCTGACAGTGCTCTCGAAGGGGAAGCAGCATCAAAGAAAGGAAGATGCCGTTATCGCGATGAATGTGATCATTGTTACTGTTAACAATCACATATGAGCTATTTACCATTCTCGGGACTTGTCACTCTTACCCTGAAAGTCAGTGAAATGGCCCAGAACCAAATCTGGTTTCCCGATTCTCCATCCGGTCTCCTCTGACCCCCGCTCTGATTAAACCAGGCTTCCAGCTTTGCCAAGTGGAAAGAAAAACCAAGGGTTGTTTAACAGCCTGCCTCTCAAACCATAAAAACCCCAATCCCCGCCTGTTTTCAAACAACAATAACCCAGTTCCCTTCGTTGCATTGTCCTGTATTGTGGTATCTGTCCTAAGGTTTATCTGCCCAGGAGCCAGTGAATATGAAAAAGAAGAAAAAGATAATGTCTCTTTCATCTGATTTCCCAGCCCACACCGAACTGGCCCTAAAACAGAGGAGCCCTTCTGGGATGAGCAGGGAGGAGGCAATCTTCTCAGAAACGTCCAGCACGGAGAGCCATTCTCTATTTGTCCCCAAATGAACAACTGTGCACGTGACTCACGTCGGGAGGAGACAGCGGGAAGGAAGGACAGGATGGCAGCTTAGGAACCTGGGATTTTGCTAAATGGAAGACTGAGAAAAGCATTCAAGCACTATCAGGAAACCTTATTCTGTCTGAGGCCTTCTTTAATTGCTCTGGGTAAAGCTCTCCTAGAGAGGGCGCTGCCTCACAGCAGTCAGGCAAAAGCCTGCACCAGCCTGGGGGTTGGGAGGGCGGGCCAGCCCTCCCAGGGGCAAGGCTCCCTGCAGCCTCTGGTCCCTCCGGCTAAGAGCTGGCACCCCGACCTCAGATGGCATGACTAAGCGGGAACACTGGTTGGGCCGACTAGAGTGTTGCCTATTTGATGATGCTGGTACGTTAAACTGTTTGACCTCCTGGATTTTGCACAGTGTTTATCCAATATTTTAAAGGGGAGAGCGGATGACTCTGGGACATACTCAACAGAGAATCACCTAGTCTAGAACTGTAATTTAAAAAGTCACCATAAAATTGGGGGAGGGGAGGGAAGGATAAATTAGGAGTTTGAGATTAACAGATACACACCACTATATATAAAATAAACAACAAGGACCTACTGTATAGCACAGGGAACTCTATTCAATATCTTGTAATAATCTATAACGGAAAAAAATCTGGAAAAAAAATATGAATCACTTTGCTGTACACCTGAAATTAACACAACACTGTAAGAAAAAAAAACAAAAGTCCCCATAAATTATTCTGAGGTATGCTGACTGTACACACACCAGGAACTGTGGACCTGGTTCTGTGCCCTTCGCTGCCAGCACTTCTCCTAAATGCCTGGGCCAAGTACTGCTTCGACCTTGTCTCGGTCAGGATCAGAGCCTCACGGCTGATCCCAGGAGACTGAGCCAGGCCTCAGGGGAAATCAGTCACAGAACATGTTCCCCACAGGCCTGTTACCCAGAAACACAGGGGCAAGAGGGGGCGACAGCAAGGGAAGGAGATCCTGCCTGAGTGACCCAGGACGTAGAAACAGGAGCATTTTCCTTCCGGCCTGCAGAGGCCAGGAGTTCAGTGAGGGCACAGAGGTGGGGCAGGGAACCACGGAGCGCTGCTTCCAGCCCCAGGGGGCTTCCTCTGCAGGCCTTCCACTGTCCAACCCCATGGGGCCCTCTGGCTTCTTCCCCTCTCTCCACCCATCCTCCCTGAGCACGTTGAATCCACGCTGAGGAAGCTCCTGCAGCTTTCCTGACACCCACAGGGGCTCACTCTGCATGCGGAGAAGGCAACAGAGAGAGGAAAAGGTCCAGGGAGAGGAGGTGCGGTGCGGGGTAAGCCCATAACCCCGCTGCCCACTGCTCCTGGCCACCTAGAGTGAGGAGGGCCCAGTTCACAGCTCGGCCCAGAGGCCCCCGTTGGGACTTGACTGTGCACTGACGTGCTGCAGACCCCGGCCCAGCCACCGTGGACCACTCTGGCTCCCTGCCCAGACTCCCAGGAACTGCCTGGGAGCCTTCCTGTCCTAACTGCTCCTCGGGGACCAGCTTCCACTCTGACTGACTCGCATGGGCTCCAGCACCCCTAGTCCCCCTGCCATTTCCCGTGGGCCCTCACCGCCAGCTGTGCTGTGTGCCGGGGACGGAAGGAAAAGTGTGCGTGCACAACAGCATGAGGAAGGGGCTCCCTCCAGTCGAGTTCACAAGGGTCTCAGGTTCGCTTCTGGAGGAGAAGGAAACCGGGACAAGAAGTAACAGAACGGGTTTTGCTCGCTGCTCTACCACCCTGGCACTCCCACTGGCCCCCCTCCTCCAGCCCATGTCTTTAAGCTTCACCATCACCCAGCAGTGATTCCCAAACGTTATGGTACTTCCGAATCACCTGGGAGTCTTGCTAAAACACAGGTGGCTGGGCCCTACACCCAGTTTCAGATTCAGTAGGTCTGGGTGGGGCCTAAGAACCTGCCTTTCTAACCAGTTCCCAGGTGAAGCACTGAGAACTTTGTGCCTCCAGGTGTGGCCCCAGGACCGGCATCGCCAGCATCACCCAGGAGCTTGTTGGAAATACAGAATTTAGGCTCCATCCCAGACCGCTGAATCAGAACCTGGTGGGTTTGAACAAAATCCCCAGGTGATTTACATGCACCTTAAAGTTTAAGAAATGACTGGTCAGCACTGAATCCCAAAATAGGATCCTCCAGCCACCTGTAGCAGAACTGCCTGGGACACTTGGTTTAAAATGCAGATTTCTGGGTGCTATACCCATCTGCTAAGATAAACTGTGGCCAGAAATATGCATTTTTCAGAAGCATCCCAGGTGATTTTGTTAAATATTTGAGCTGAGATTCACAGACCAAACACACAAGGCAGAGGCTTCCATTCTGAAGACCCAGGGTCCCAGTGCCCCAGCAGGGCTGTGACAGTCCTACACTCACAGAGCAATGCTCACCAACTACTGCTCACGGACTTGAGTCTGGGTAGGTAGCATAGGCAGATAAGGGCAGTAGTGTCTGGCTCCCGGCTCTCCAAGCCACCAGCATGTGGAAGAACACCCATGAAGCTCCCTTAGAACCCATGGCCATGGTCTCTGATCTTGAAGGGCTGGCCTTGGCATCTTCCAGGGATGGAGGTCATCCCTCCAGCATCCTTCCACCTCCAGAACCTCGCAGCCTCTAGTTTCCGCCATCTTCTGCCTGTCCTCGGCAGGTCACCTCTGCCCTTCACTGTCACAAGCTCCTTCTGCCTGTCTCCGGCCTTCCCTGTGTCTCAGTGGACTTTCTAAACCTGGAAGGTGACTGGTTCATTTTAGGACCAAATCTTTGGGATTCCAGCCCTGCCCTGCCCTGCCCATACCTCCCAGTCTGCCTTTATCACCATTTTCATGCAGCTTCAAGATACGCTTGAATTTCAAAAGCCTCTCTGCCAGTTTCCTCACATACTTGTAAAATTACTGAACTAAGAGCCCACTCAGGCAGGAGGTGAGAATAAAAGCACTCTCTCAAGCAATGCCATATTTTTAAAGGGACAAAATTCTCCTACAACTAGTGGGAAATTCAAAGACATCTTAAGTTAACACTTGTAGCTACCCACTCCTTTCTTCCTTTCTCTAAGCCAGGGATGAGGGAAGTAGGAATTGTCATGTTCAGAATACAGGAAATGATTAGGCAAAAGTTCAGATTGTTTGAGAGGAGAAAGACTAACAGAAGGGAAAGTTCTAGGATGAGAAGGGCAGAAGGATAAGTGATTAACAAGCTTTCCAGTGCCGAAGAGCCCCACTTACGCACTCAGTCAGCAAATATTTATTATAAGCCCTTACTAGGCAGTGAGTGCAAAGCAGCCTAGCTGGGGCAGGCTGCCATGTAAATGACCACGGAAACCACAGCTTCTACAGCACAACAAAATGGGAGCCGACATACAGAGGTAGATTCAAGCAACACGAGGCAGGGAGAAAGGAAAGAGGAAACCATCCACTCTGAATGAGGAAATGAAGGAGGGTTCCTTGGAGGAGCATGACCTCTGAGTTGAGATTTAGAGGATAAGCTGTATGGGGAAAGCAGAATACCCAAGCTGGGGGCCTCCCCAACGACACTCGGCATCACCCTTCATGGAGGTGTTTGAGATAGTCACTGTTTTCCTCGTGTGTCCTAGAAAAACACCGCTTCCAAATCTTCCACAGAAATGACCTTGAGATCAAAAACCCCTTCTACCAGCCTGTAAGATTTCCAGAGAACAGTCATGACGATTTTACCTGACCACAGCGACAGGAAGGAGGCCAAGGCCAGAAACAAGTCATCTCCTGCCCAAGTGGAAAGCTCTATGCACAGTGGATGATAATTAGTCTCGACCTTGGACTCACATTCATAGAGTTCACCAGTGAACTTAGGCACAGCTGCTAGCCCTGCCCTCCCCTCTCCAGCCCATCCCACCCACACCACCCTCCCAGCCCAACTCGAAGGGAAGGAGCTCAACTCTTGTAGGGAACAAAGGGTCCCAAACCCCCAGGGCCTTCCTAACTCCCTGCCCTCCTAGAGTGGTGTTTTCCATGTAAGGCTTCTGTTGCCACATCATTTATGTAACAGGCACCTGCTGTTTTCAGCAAAGGGAGTTTCTCTCATTGCCCCACAGATCTTCCCTTATTAGAGCAAACTGAGCAGCAGCCTGGGTGGTCTTGAGCATCACCATACCAGGATAAAAACAGATGATTATCCCACTTAACAGCCATCAAGTGGTGTTAATTACCTGTTACTTTCAGCAAGTTAGAGGAAATTTACTCGAAACAAGCAAAAAAGGGTAGATTGAATGAGAGAACAAGTATTGGCATCTGGGGAAGGAGAGCAAACTGCCAACATCACCATCAATTAATACTAACTGAGGGAGGGGCATCAAGATGGCGGAGGAGAAAGACCCTGAGCTCACCTCCTCCTATGGGCATGCCAGAATTGCAACTCCTTAAAGAGCAACTCTCTGTGAGAACAACCTGAGGACTAGCAGAAAAGATTTTCCACAACCAAAGATATAAAGAAGGAGCCATAACAAGATGGGTAGGAGGAGCAGAGACATGATATAGGCAGGACCCAGGACCCACACCCCTCAGGTTGGAAGCCCACAACCAAGACGAATATCACAACCAAAAAGCTTGTCCCCAAGAAGCGAGAGAGGCCAAGCCCATATCAGGCTTCCCAGCCCAGGAATCCCGCACTGGAAAGACAAGTCCCTAGAACATCTGGCTCTGAAAGTAACCCAGGAGTGCATTCAGAAAAGCCAGAGGGCTATAGGAAACAGAAACTCCACTCTTAAAGGGCATGTGCAAAACCTCACATGCTCCAAGTTCCAGAATAGAGGCAGTAATTTGAAAGACACCTGGGTCAGACCCACTTGCTGATCTTAGAGAATCTCCTTCAGATCTGAAGAATACAATAAATGAAATGAAATGAAATGAAAAACACATTAGAAGGAACCAAAAGTAGATTAGAAAACACAAAGGAACAGATCATTGATCAGGAAGACAGATTAGTTGAAATCCCACAAGCTGAACAGAAAAAAAGAAAAGAGAATTAAAAAAAATGAGGATAGCTTAAGAGACCTCTGGGACAACATCAAGCATACTAACATTCACATTATAGGGGTCCCAGAAGAAGAAGAAGAGAGAGAGAGGGAGGGACAGAAAACCTACTTAAAGAAATAATAGCAGAAAACTTCCAAACCTGGGAAACGAAACAGACATCCAGGTACAGGAAGTACAGAGAGTCCCAAACAAGATGAACCCCAAAAGGTCTACACCAAGAAACATTGTAATCAAAATGGCAAAAATTAAAGATAAAGATAGAAGCTTAAAGGCAACAAGAGAAATGCAACTAGCTACATACAAGGAAACTCCCATAAGACTATCAGCTGACTTTTCAGCAGAAACTTGGCAAGCCAGAAGGGAGTGGCACAATATGTTCAAAGTGATGTAAGGGAAAAACCTACAACTAAGAATACTCTACAAGGCAAGGCATTCATTTGGATTTAAGAGAGATAAGGAGTTTTATAGATAAGCAAAGCTAAAAGCATTCATCACACCAAACCAGCCTTACAAGAAATGTTAAAGGGACTTCTCTAAGTGGAAAAAAAAAAGGGGCACAACCAGAAATAAGAAAATTATGAAAAAATAATCTCACTGGTAAAAGCAAACACAAAATAAAGGCAGGGACATATGTATGGAATCTTAAAAAAATCAAAAAAAAAAAAGAGGTCATGAAGAACCTAGGGGTAAGACAGGAATAAAGACACAGACCTAATAGAGAATGGACTTGAGGATATGGGGAGGGGGAAGGGTAAGCTGTGACAAAGTGAGAGAGTGGCATGGACATATATACACTACCAAACATAAAATAGATAGCTAGTGGGAAGCAGCCGCATAGCACAGGGAGATCAGCTTGGTGCTTTGTGACCACCTAGAGGGGTGGGATAGGGAGGGTGGGAGGGAGGGAGATGCAAGAGGAAAGAGATATGGGGACATATGTATATGTATAACTGATTCACTTTGTTATACAGCAGAAACTAACACATCATTATAAAGCAATTATACTCCAATAAAAATGTTAAAAAAATAAAGGTAGTGAATCACCACTTATAAAGCTAGTGGGAAGGTTAAAAGACAAAAGTAGTAAAATCATCTATATCTACAATATAGTAGTTAAGGGATGTAAAATATGATGTCAAAATATTAAACATGGGATGTAGGAGTAAAATGCAGGGTAGTTAGAATTCACTCCAACTTAAACGACCATTGAATTGTTATATATATGAACCTCACAGTAATGAAAAACCAAAAACCTAAAATAGACACACGAAAAATAAAGAGAAAGGAATCTAAACATAACACTGAGAAGAGTCATAAAATTATAAGGGAA
This sequence comes from Globicephala melas, assembly GCF_963455315.2. Lineage (NCBI taxonomy): Eukaryota > Metazoa > Chordata > Mammalia > Artiodactyla > Delphinidae > Globicephala > Globicephala melas. The sequence continues at coordinate 21,972,829 of NC_083314.1, read as the reverse complement.
GAAAGAAAAAGAGAAAAAAAGGAACAGAGAAGAATTACCAAAAAAGAAAAGAAAAGAAAGCAATTAACAAAATGGCAATAAGTACATACTATCAATAACTACTTTATATGTAAATGGACTAAATGTTCCAATCAAAAGACAAAGGGCAGCTGAATGGATTAAAAAATCAAGACCCATATATCTGATACCTACAAGAGACTCACTTCAGATCTAAAGATACACACACACATACACAGTGAAAGTGAGGTGGTGGGCAAGCTATTCCATGCAAATGAAAACAAAAAAAGAGCTAGAATAGCAATACTTATATCAGACAAAATAGACTTTAAAACAAAGACTGTAACAAGAAAAAAAAGGCATTTTACATAATGATAAAGGGATCAATCCAACAAGATATTACACCTGTAAATATTTATGCACCCAGCATAGGAGCACCTAAATACATAAATCGAATATTAACAAACATAAAAGTAGAAATTAACAGTTATACAATAATAGCAGGGGATGTTAACACCTCACTTACCTCAATGGACAGATCATGCAGAAAGAAAATCAATAAGGTTACATAGGCCTGAAGTGATACATTAGGTTAGATGGACTTAATAAATATATACAAACATTCCATCCGAAAACTGCAGAATACACATTATTTTCAAGTGCACATGTAACATCCTCCAAGAGAGATCACACGATAGGCCACAAAAATGTCTCAATAAATTTAAGAAGATTGAAATCGTATCAAGCATCTTTTCCAAACAAAAAGGTATGAGGATAGAAATCAAGTATGAGAAAAAAATGAGAAAAAACACAAATTTGTGGAGTTTAAACATGATACTAAACAACCAATGGATCACTGAAGAAATCAAAGAGGAAATAAAAAATACCTTGAGACAATAAAAATGGAAATAAAATGTTCCAAAATCTATGGAATGTAGCAAAAGCAGTTCTAAGAGGGAAGTTTACATCAATATAGGCCTACCTCAGGAAACAAGAAAAATATCAAATAAACAACCTAACCTTACATTTAAGGGAACTAGAAAAAGAAGAACAAACAAACTCAAAGTTAGTAGAAGAAAGAAATAATAAGATCAGAGTGGAAATAAATGAAATAGACACTAAAACAAACCAGTAGAAAAGATGAATGAAACTAAGAGCTGGTTCTTTGAAAAGATAAACCAAGTTGATAAACCTTTAGCCAGACTTATCAATAAAACAGAGAGAGGGCCCAAATCAATAAAATCAGAAATGAAACAGAAGTTACAACCAATACCACAGGAACAAAAGATTGTAAGAGACTACTACAAACAACTATACATCAACAAATTGGACAACCTAGAATAAATGCCTAGAAACATACAGTCTTCCAAGACTGAATCAGGAAGAAATAAGAAACATGAACAGACCAATTAACAGAAATGAAATTGAATCAGTAATCAAAAACTCCCAACAAACAAAAGTCCAGGACAAGATGGATTCACAGATAAATTCTACCAAACATTTAGAGAAGAGTTAACACCTATCCTTCTCAAAGTATTCCAAAAAGTTTCAGAGGAAGCAATGCTTCTGAACTCATTCTATTAGACCAGTGTCACCTTGATACCAAAACCAGACAAAGACAATACAAAAAAGAAAATTACAGGCCAATATCACTGATGAACATAGAAAGAAAATCCTCAACAAAATAAAATATTAGCAAATCAAATTCAACAATATACTAAAAGGATCACACACCATGATCAAGTGGGATTTATCCCAGGGATGCAAGGATGGTTCAGTCTCTACAAATCAATCCATGTGACATACCATATTAACAAATTAAAGAATAAAAATCATACAATCATCTCAATAAATGCACAAAAAGCTTTTGACAAAACTTAAATCTATTTATGATCAACACCCTCAATAAAGTAGGTATAAAGGGAACATACCGCTACATAATAAAGGTCGATATGACAAACCTACAGCCAACATCATACTGAATGGTGAAAGGTAGAAAACATTTCCTCTAAGATGAGGAAAAAGACAGGTATGCCCACTCTCACCACTTTTATTCAACATAACATTGAAAATCCTAGCCACAGCAATCAGATGAGAAAAAGAAATAAAAGAAATCCAAATTGGAAAGGAAATAACACTACCTCTGTTTGCAGAAGACATGACATTATATGGAGAAAACGCTAAAGATGCTGCAAAAAAACTAGTAGAACTAATAAATAACCTCAATAAATTTATAGGATACAAAATTAATAGACAGAAATCTTGTGTTTCTGTACACTAATAATGAACTACCAGAAAAAGAAATAAGAAAACAATTCCATTTACAATTGCACCAAAAAGAATAAAATACCTAGGGATAAATCTAACCAAGGAGGTAAAAGACCTGTACTCTGAAAATTAGGACACTGATGAAAGATATTGAATATGACACAAACAACTGGAAAAATACACCATGGTCATGGATTGGAAGGATTAATATTATAAAAATGTCCATACTACCAAAGGCAATCTACAGATTCAATGCAATCCCTATCAAAATACCAATGGCATTTTTCACAGAACTAGAACAAATAATCCTAAAATTTGTATGGAACCACAAAAGACTCCAATCAGCCAGAACGGTCTTGTGAAAGAAGAACAAAGCTGGCGGTATAATGCTCCTTGATTTCAAACTATACTACAAAGCTACAGTAATCAAAACACAGTATGGTACTGGTAAAAACAAACACATAGATCAATGGAACAGAATAAAGAGCCCAGACATAAACCCATGCTCATATGGTCAATTAATTCATGACAAAGGAGCCAAGAATACACAATGGGGAAAAGACAGCCTCTTTAATAAATGGTGTTGGGAAAACTGGACAACTACATGCAAAAGAATCATGTGGTTGTGGACCACATCCTCACACCATGTAAAAAATAAATTCAAAATGGATTAAAGACATAAATGTAAGACCTGAAACCATCAAACTCCTAGAAGAAAACAAAGACAGTATGCTCCCTGAAATCAGTCTTAGCAATATTTTTTTGAATCTGTCTCCTCAGTCATGGGCAATAAAGGCAAAAATAAACAAATAGGACTACATCGAACTAAAAGCTTTTGCACAGTGAAGCAAATCATCAGCAAAACGAAAAGGCAGCCTACTGAATGGGAAGAAGATATTTGCAAATGATATATCTGATAAGGGGTTATTAATATGCAAAATATATAAAGAACTCAGACAACTCAATATGAAGAAAAAGCAATCTAATTAAAATGGGCAGAGGATCTGAATAGACAGTTTCCAAAGAAGACATACAGATGATCAACAGACACATGAAAAGATTCTCAACATCACTAATCATCAGGGAAATGCAAATCAAAACCACAACGAGATATCACCTCACACTTGTCAGAATGGCTCTCATCAAAAAGAAAACAAATAACAAGGGTTGGTGAGGATGTGGAGAAAGGAAACCCTTGTGCACTATTGGTGGGATTGTAAATTGGTGCAGCCACTATGGAAAACAGTATGGAGGTTCCTCAAAAAATTAAAAATAAAACTACCATACTATCTAGCAATTTCACTTCTGAGTATTTAACAGAACAAAACAAAAACACTAATTTGAAAAGATATATGCACCCCTATGTTGACTGCAGCATTTTTTACAATAACCAAGATATGGAAGCAACCTAAGTGTCCATGGATAGATGAATGGATAAAGAAGATGTGGTATATATCTACAATGGAATATTACTCTGCCATAAAAAATGAAATCTTGCCATGTGCAACAACTTGGTTGGATCCAGAGGGTATTATGCTAAATGAAATAAGTCAGACAGAGGAAGACAAACATTGTATGATCTCATATGTGGAATCTAAAAAAACAAAACAAAACAAAATGACAACAGAGTCACTGAAGCAGAGAAAAACTGGGTGGTTGCCAGAGGGGAATGGGGAGGGGTTTGGGTGAAATAGGTGAGGGGTATTAAGAGGTACAAACTACCAGTGTAAAATAAATAAGTCACAGGGATATAATATACACCATAAAGAATACGCCAAGAATATTGTAATAACTTTGTATGGGGACAAATGGTTACTAGGCTTATCATGGTGATCATTTTCATAATGTATTTAAACGTTAAATCACTACGTTGTACACCTGAAATTAACATAATATTTTAAGTCAACCATATTCTAATATAGCCCTCCAGACTGCCCAGGTAAGGGGGTGGTCTGAATGCAAGTACACACAGATGGGTTTGTCCAAAGTCTGTCTAAGATTAATATTAGCTGGATTGTGCCAAGGTTTACCAGAAGTTTGATTTAGCAAATTAATATTGTGAGAAAAATACAAAATAATATCATAAATTTTGCTTCCAGTAAGGGCTCGAGTGACAGTTTCTTAGTGAAAATAGTATTAGATTAAGGAACAAGAGACTTGGGCTCTAGACCTGCCTATTAAGCTGTAGAGCTTTGGGTGAACTATTTAATCTCAATGGGCTCAGTTTCCTCATCTATAAAATGGAAATAATAATCATATCGACTTCATAGGACTGTTATGAGTATTAAGTGAGTTAATATGTGTGAAGCTCTTAAAATAGCGTCTGGCACATAGTAACACTCCATAAATAATAACTATGATTTGTAAGAAGGGGTGTTTGAACTGCACAACCCCTACAGTTGTTTTCAGCTCAAATATTCCATATAATTTGTAAAAAGCAGCAATTAAACTTCCTTGAAAATTTAACCAATGTATCTTCCTTTTCCCTCTCCAATCTATTTCTAGGTGTTTGCAAATTTTTAAAATCCTCCTTCTCCACTAATTCCTATGCCTAGAAACATGTGTTCTGTGGAATCTGATCCTTTTGTGTGTCAATAATAATGACTCCTAAGTAATATACTTCCCCATGCTCCTGAAGAATGATTTCCTCATCCTTCCTGAGTCACTATTGTGCATGTGGATATCTGTGTTTGTCTGTACGTGTCTTTGTGGGTCTCTCTCCATACAGTTGTTCTATCAGTACATTACACAGTAAGTGCTCAGCAAACTCACCATTTATTCATTCAACAAACATGCAGTGAAAGCCTACCATGAGGTGTCAAACACTGTGGCAGGCACTGGAGGCACCAGGACGCATTAGATGAGCACTGTGACTATGCTTCAGGCATCCCCAGGCTGGTGCGAGAGACCAACAGCTGAACAACAGAATGTACTGCAGGCTGCACTTAGACAATGGGAAGCAAGCGAGTCAAAAGAAACAGCCTGAATCAGAGGCAGTGGAAGACCAGAGGCAGGCACACAGCCTAGCCGGCAGCCATGGGGAAAGAGAACCTGCTGCAGAAACACGGAAACACCTCGGGCCAGTCCCAGCCTCTACCAGCTCTCACAGGAACAACAGCAGTCTCTTCCTGACCTGTCTCCCCTCTTCCACCCCACCCCTGCTCCCAATCTATTTTCACCTAGTAGCCAAAAAGGTCTTTTTGAAATGTAAATTAGATCATGTCAGTTCTTCGCTCAACCCTCCCATTGCTCCTAGAATAAAACCCAAACTCCTTACAATGACCTCTGAGGGCCTACATGATCTGGCCTCTGTGCCCTTCTGACCCCACACCCCACCATGGCTCCCTTGCTCACTCTACTCCAGTGGCATCTGTCCCTTTGTTGTTCCTGATCCCCTGCCTGTCTGTTCCCACCTCAGGGCCTTAGCGTGTGCTGTTGCCTCTGACTGGAGAGGCCCTCCCCAGACATTCTCACATCTGTGTCCGCCTCATCATTCAGGAATCTACTCAAGGTCACCTCCTCACAGGAGCCTTCCCTCTCCATCCGACATGGTTCTCTCCTTATTTGCTTTAGTTTCTTCGTGGCCCTTACCAACATTTCCTGAAAATACATCAATTATACACTTGTTTACTTGTTTGTTGTCTGTTTTCCACACTAGACTGTTCCATGAGGGCAGCCTGTCTTGTTCACAACTTTATTCACAATGCCTAGAACAACGGCTGGCACACAGGGCAATTTTTTGTTGAGTTTATAAATAAACTACTCTTTTCCCCACACAAACAAAGCTATCGCCAACATCAAGTTAATTTTGGAGTATGAAAAACCCTAAGAGCCATCTCAGTAGACTAAAAAATAGTGCCAGTTCAACACTAATTTAGCAAGCCTCAGGTTCAGTGCGTCTGGCGTCAGTTTAGTATGTTTGTCGCATATCCACAGGCTGCAGCCCCAGCCCTGGCTGGTCCCTTACAGATGTGTACAACTGGTCATGAAGGGCTTGAGCAAAGGAGAATCAGTGCAAATTCAAACTCGGCTCAACTCTCTGAGGTCTAAGCACCCAAGGTGCTGGGTTAAATGTGGCAGGAGGCCCAGCAATGAGTAAGACCCAGAGAGCTTACAATAGACAAGGGGAGATACGCTGAACACCTAAGTGACTATAAAATCCAAAGCAGAAGGTGGGGACAAGCAAAATGGAAGTATAAGCAAAGTAGGTTCAAAGGAGGAAGGAAACAGATTTGCTAACACCTGCCCTTGCTAGGATAAGCAGTGCAATGGAATGAACGTGCCCCCCCAAATTCAGACGTTGAAGCCTAGTCTCCAATGTGATGATATTTGGAGGTGGGCCTATGGGAAGTAATTAGATCATGAGGGTGGAGCTCTCATGAACGGGATTAGTGCCTTTCTAAGAAGAGACATGAGAGAAATGATCTCTCTCTCTCTCTCTGCCATGTGAGGATACAGCAAGAAGGTGGCCATCTGCAAACCAAGAAGAAAGCCCTCACTAGACCGCTACAACACTGCCACCTTCATCTCAGACTTCCCAGTTAGCAATAAATCTCTCTTGCTTCAGCCATCCAGTCTATGGAAGTTTCGTTATAGCAGCCCGAGCACATTAAGATGCGCACACATGCACAGTGACTGCCTCAGGGTAGCCACCTCCTACTTCTCCCCACTGTCAGGGCACAGGTGTGAAGCAGTAGAATGGGCCGGCCAGTGTTATGAGAAAGCGACAAAAGGCCACCTGTCACCTGTCCCCAGCTATTGTCCAGAACCCTCTGCTGTTCCTGAGGTCCCCGCTCCAGGCTCCCAGCAGGGGCTTCCATCAGTCCTTTCGATAGATGTAGGAGCTCCAATGGGGCCCAACAAGAAGCTGCACTAGATTGTTGCAAGAACACAACATTTCCCCACCTTTCTCATCTCCATTTCTCATCACTCCCACCTCTGGGCAGCCAAGAAATAGCAGAGAAGGGCAGGAGAGGATGGAAAGACAGATCCCACTTGAGGACCTCACTCCTTGCCCCACAGCTCCTTCTGCTCCATGGAGTGCCTCTCAGTTCCCTTCTAGGCTCCTTGAAACCTCCTTCCAAAGTTCTCAGTCTACTTTATAAACCCACAAGTCTTCATACTGTACTCCATTCTTTCCCCAAATCTCCATCCCTGCTTCTTATCCCAAGAATCTTGTACTCTATGCATCTGCCCCCAACACCCCACTCCCGGAGCTAACCTGTCCTTTGAGAAGCCAAGGCTACAGTAGGGAGAGTTGGCTTCTGTGATTCCCAAGCAAACACTCAGACACATATTCATTGTATTTATTCACTCACTCATTCACCCAACATTCATTATACACCTGGTCCTATATGCTGTGAGGGTTATAGAAAAAGGGGATAAGACATCACCTCTGTCTGTATGGAGCTTATGTCCTAGTGTGGAAAACACGTACTGTTATGAAACATGGGTGGCAAAACAGATGGTTGAAGGTCTGGGGGTCTGGAATTCTGGGAAGGCTGCCCTGAAGAGGAAGAGTCATCCTCTGGCCTCATCCTTTCTTTGCAGTGGTCCAGGCAAGACAGAGTGGTGGTTAGGTCGGGATGGGTGAAGAGGGGATGGAGTCGCATTGATAGATTTGAAAAATACTTAGGAGGCGCTATCTGTAGAACGTAGTAATTGATTAGATGAGAGGTGAGTGTGAGGGAGAGGCGGAATCAAGGACCACTCTCAGAAACCTTCAACAGCTAGATCACGGATTCATGGAGATGAGTAGCACTGAAAGAGGAAATGTTTTGTGGGCGGTGGGTGGAAGATAAGGGCTCAGGATTGGCCAGGATTTGAGGTGTCTGTAGGAGAGCTGGGTGTAGAGAACTGGTCCTCAGAAGAGGGATTTAGAGGTTATAGAAACATTGATGGTAAATGAAATTCAGATCTCCTGGTAGGAGAAAGCAGAGTGAGATGAGATCAAGAACAAAGTCCAGGATTAAGTCCTTGGGTTCACCAATATTCAAGGGATGAGCACAGAAAGAAGAGCAGACCGAGAAGGCTAAGAAAGGGCAACCAGACAGGCAGGACAAGAGGACACAGGGTCAGGAGAGCCAGGGGATCTTGGTGGTTAAAGATGGAAAGAGAGGGCTTCCCTGGTGGCGCAGTGGTTGAGAGTCCGCCTGCCGATGCAGGGGACACGGGTGCGTGCCCCGGTCCGGGAAGATCCCACATGCCGCGGAGCGGCTGGGCCCGTGAGCCATGGCCGCTGGGCCTGCGCATCCAGAGCCTGTGCTCTGCTACAGGAGAGGCCACAGCAGTGAGAGGTCTGCGTACCGAAAAAAAAAAAAAGATGGAAAGAGAAATGGACAGCCAAACACTGCTGGGGGAGATGAACATCACAGGAGGGAAAGATGCCCATCGGATTCGGGGACAGGGAAGTGATTGCCACTTTGTTCACTTTTGGGAGAAGTGTGGCTGTGAAAAGGAGGCTGGTGAAGGGCAGTAGCCGGACAAGCATATGGGAATAAGGGCTTTTTTTGTTTGTTTGTTTGTCTTTGGGAAGGTACATGAGATAAACACAACTTTATGTGGTGATAAAGTTCTACAGTAATAGTGATCCTATCCCTCACCACATAGGTGACATGAATCTCTGGATAGCCTAAAGACTGAACAGCAGGTGGAAAAGGGGCTTTTAAATCAAACAATCAGCTTTCAGGTGAATTTCTGGAAGGCAAACAATCCATTTATAAGTTGGGGACAGCCCGTGCTTCTCCTGTGCCCCCGCAGCTCTCGGGGACAGTGTTGGCAGGTGTCCTAGAGCAGGTGTTCAATGATAACTCATCAATGAGTGCATGAATGGAATGACCCGTAGGTCCCATTAATCACGTCTCCCTGGAATTTTAATCGTGGTCCGCTCATTCATTCCATCCACTCATTCAACAGATGTTATTCAGGGCCTAGCATGTACCAGGGCCTGGGCTAGGCAGCCTTATACCACCTCACAGAGTAAAGATGCGGGAGATACAGGAAGTCCTTCAAAACACGTCTTCCTGCCACCGGGGAAGTGCAAAGCATGCAGCTCTTCACACTCCTTGCAAAGTGAGGGTCCACAGTGTGTGTTTACGTCCGTGCAAAGAGCAAAGGAAATGGACCAGTACACATCTCCTCTTGACCCCTCAGTATCTTTCACATTTTCCCTGGTGCCATGTAAGAAACCTGTCTCAATAAGATGATTCTCAGTGAGTTTAAGGAGTGAGGGGGTCTTATGAATGTGTATATTTCTGTGAAGCTGTTCAGACAGAGAACTCCGGAAATGTTTGACTAAAATATAAGGGCTACTGGTGTCATCCTGTCTGTGACTCCCAAGCTGGTTTCTGAAGGCTGTTTTAATTTCAGGGAGCCGAGGCCTTGTAGAGGCTGCTTAGAATATACATTAATGCCATGTGTTTCAGAACGATTAAAAATTACACTGAAACGGGAGGATCAAAAGTCAGATCAAAGTACTAAAACAGACAGATTTAATACTCGGTAATAAATAGCACATGCTTTTCTCCTTTCTCCCAATAAGCCGACTATATGCATATATGTTGGTTGATAATAATAGTAACAGCTAATGTTTATTCAGCCCTAACCACTATGTTAAGTATTGACTGCCTTATCTCATGTATTCCTTGCAACAAGCTCTAACGTAGGTGCTTTCATGATCCTCATTTTACAGAGCAGGAAACTGAAGCTCAGAGAAGTCATAGTAACTTGCCCAAGGTCATCCGGCCCTGACTCAACCAGGACTACTGAGTGTAAGACTCACAGAAGTAAACCCCTGGACACACACACACATCACATACATGTGGACAAGGTATTGGAGGAGGTCATCAAGAGGACATCACCACCAGTTGACCCTCAAGCTGGACCGGAGCAACTGGAGGCTCCTTACCCCTATCCTTGGAAGATATACTAGGCCTACTGTTCCCACAGTGGCAGCTGTTCCAAGGATGCACCCTTGAGAGAGTAAGGTGGTGTTGAGACCATCTGGACTGAATATGAGACAACTCCATTAAGGCCTCTATATAAACTTTAAGATTCTGGTGGGTGCCTGCAGAGATCTACTCATTTTACGGCCACCTAAGACAAGCCTTGTAAATAAGTTCTTTTGCTTATTAAACCTGCCACCTACCAATCTGGAGCGGTATGCCTCTTTCTTTGGTCTCTCCTTGCCCTCTGTATACAAAGACTAATTTACAAACCAACAATTGGCGAGCCAGCCAGGACGCTAAAGAAATGGGCTTTAGGAAAGAGGCATCTGCGAGGGAAATCCCACGTTGGCCAGAAACTTCTATGTGGGGAGAGGTGGCCTAGATGTGAGATGATTGTGGACCACTGCACGAGTATGGGCAGCCCCCAGAATGCCACTGCTTTCATGCGTTTGTTTGGACAACTATGCATAGCACACTGTGGCAAAGAAGAGAAATGAATGGCGGCCCCAGTAAATGGCCTTTACCGTGGGCAGGTCAGTGGCCACCAATGCCCGACTGCAGGCTAAAGCTCAGGTTGGAGAGCTGGAAGAAGAGCAGAAATTAGAAAAAAAAAAAAAAACAACTTGCAGTTGTCCACTACTTTGCTAGCTTTGGGGCTGGCAGATCAGGTGGGAGAACAAAACAGAAAATTGGAGACCTTAGTATGCCATTTTGCAAAGCTAGGAGGGCACAAGCTGCTGCAGATTGAGATCTGAGCACTTGTGACAAAGCCTGGTTAGGACACTAGAGGTAGAATCCCTGGGAAAGTGAGGATAATGAAGGGGAGGATATTACGGTAACTGACAATGAAACAGAGTGCCCCATGTCATCCAACCCCCAATACAAAGGAAAATTTTAAATAGCAATTACCCTAGACTTCTGAGAGTAGATGAATATCCACCCAAAACTCCTAGGAGCAAACTTCCATTCTTCCTCTGTCCCTTGAAATTGTAAATCTTGTCAGGTCTTTGAAATGTAAACACCCCAAGAGATAACTAAGTCACTGCCCACAAAGACTGAAGGAAAAAAGGGGGAGAAAGGAGCTTTTTAAAATACAAGCTGTTATAGAAGCTCCCTTGCCCAAAATCTAGTCCACAGCCTCCTTGACAGTATTCGTCAAGGGCAAATGTAAATCTTAAAAGTCTTCCTCACAAATACTGGTAAAAAGCTTTAGCCATGTGAATGAGAACCTAATTCATGGCTAAAGTTTTGGAATGAAAGCTATGGGGTCTCTGTTTGGGTCCGTCTGTTTAGGTATGTATGTGTATATATGTTATGTATATGTGAAGTGTTTCTACCTGTGGAAAGTATCACCAAAGTTACTTTATAGAAGAGCCCTATTTAATTGGCTTAAAGAAAAAAATGAGCTTTAATATCAATAAGGTACTTATATAAAACTGAAACTCAGTTTTCTTTCATCTGCTAAAAGGAAATAGGGTTTTTGGACTATTGGTCTGTTCTTGATAAGATTATGAAAGATTTTTCTTTATCTTTTAAGTAATCTGCCTAGAAAACAAAGATTCTGTGTTTCATAAAAATAATTTCCTGTGCTTAATATCATCTTTATCAGGTCTTGAGAAAACTGAATCTTCTCTATTAAAAGAGCTAAGTTTTTCTTTTATAACTATATAACTCTGCATTTGCCTTTGAAGTCTTTAGTTGTCACTTTGGTTAAATGGATAACTAAGTATTGTCTCACAGTGACCTATAACCCTAATTAATCAAGCGTTTTAAACTTTTGATTTTTTTTTCTTTTTTTTTTAACATCTTTATTGGAGTATAATTGCTTTACAATGGTGTATTAGTTTCTGCTTTATATCAAAGTGAATCAGCTATAAATTTTGGACAAAATTTTAAAAATCCCCAAAATCAAATTCTAAATGAAGTCTTATTGACTTTCAACTAACTTTGGGGTTTTCCAGAGGGCCCCTGGAACATCTCAAAAGATGTGTTTTCTCTCCTTATAAAAGAGAGATATTAAACTAATTAGGCTTATTCGATAGGTTAAGTTACATGGGAAACATTATCAAATAAGAAATGATGCTAAACTTTCTTTAGGCTATTTTATGTAAGTATATGTCATTAATATAAATGTTCCTGAAAAAGTACTTCATCTTCAAGGAGATTCGTGGAAAGGACTCTGACAAGTACAGGTTTCTGATAAGATCAATTTGTCTTCATATGTGAGGGACAACAGTGGACCTTTCAAGTACTCCTGCAAGGCTACCTGCACAGCATCCTAATATATCATGGGATGGTAACCTGAGATCTGTCCCTGTTTTTCTTCCCCACATCAGTAAAATGGGCCTATTAGTGATGAGACAATGGTAACATATGAAGACTTGCCTCTGCTGCAGGACACTCTGCAGGCTTTGCTGGAATATCTGTGAGGGAGAGATAAGTGGTAAAAATGCAGAAAACTGAAGGTCCAGGCGTCACCACAAAGTTTTGGAGAATCATTTGGTCAGGTAAGACGCATGTTGTCCAAGAAGCTGTGATTGATAAGATACAAGCCTATCCAAACCCCTAAAAACATGAAAATGATGCAAGCCTTTGCAGGGATTTGGGTTTTTTGTTTTTTTTTTTTTAATCTTTTAAGTGTTTTTGTACAAAAAAATGTATATATATATACTTTTTGCATTTTTAAAACACCAGAGTGTGGGGGAGGGATGCCAACAAATAACAAAAAAGATCCTTTTATAACATTATTTTCCCTGTTTAGAAAGAAGAAAAAAAATCATTCCAATAGTATTTAAAAGTCCAAAGATGAAACCATTCCATTTCCTTCTCTAAAGGCTAAAAAAAGGCCCCTGCCTGTTGATTCCATCCTCCTGTGTCCAATGGAGCCACGTTACTCTTCAGTGGCCCAGGCTCACTATCACACAAAGATCAGGCCAGGTTTCTGAGCACACGGCCTGAACAGAAAGGTGGAAGCATCAGAAGATTAAGACCGTCTCCCCACAGAAGTAATGTCGTGGGCAAGAAGACACGTCCCTGAGCCAGAAAAAGGGACAAGTGCTGCAGCCGCCGCAGCCAGGGCGCCGCTGCCAAGCGGCACAGCCACTTTTTCCCCACCTGGCAGGGTGCCTCCTTCCCCTCTCTGCCTGGGAGACAGAAGGTACACGTGGGAGTGGAGATCACAGCACCAAGCCGCCTTTGAGGAGGCAAAAATCCTAGTGAAGCAGATTAAAGCTCTGGGCATCTCCCCAGCAGGTCTACCATTTGAGTTATATGAATCTATGACTCTGGAAGTTAGTCACTATAGCAGAGACAAGAGAAGGTGAGAGTACCCCGAGGATTTTGGTCCCAGCTCTAAAAGGGGGCACAAACTTGACACACCTCCGTAGAGCAACAGCTCCTAGCAATGTACACAGTACTCCTCCAGGTAGAAGGTCTCACAAAGGAGCAGCATATCATGGTAAGAACATCCCTTCCTGTCAAGGGATGGATTGGAATATGTTCCATTGACCCGCCTCTGCCCTGGCTCCCACTTTGACTCAATGGCATGCTCATCTGCTGCAGAGAAGCACCTGTCCACCAGCCCACTGTCTCTAAAAATGCAGGTGTTACTAGGCCCTGTGAAGTATGTATATCCTCCAAATGACCCTATTTCTATTCCCACAGCAGTCCCTATGGCCTACAGAAAGGGAATGGGGGAGTTCCCGCTGATGCTTGGTATACAGATGCCCGGAAACAGGAACAAACCACACCAGCCAATGGGCTGAACTCAGAGCAGTTTGGCTGGTGATTACTCATGAGCCCAGGCTGTTAACCCTTTACACTGACAGTTGGGCTGTTCTAAAGGAATTAATCCTGTGGCTTAGACAATGGGAAGTCAGGGGATGGGTGATCATAAATAAACCCTTGTGGGGTCAGGGTACACGGAAAGACATTTGGGTTCATCTGCTAGAGCCTGAGGCAGTCTTCACTCATCCACGCCCCAGCTCAGAAGGCGCTGATACCCCCGGCAACCCGGAAGCTGATGCCCTAGCTCAGGTACGGGCCCTAGCAACGGACTCTCCAGTATATACAGAAGATAGGATACATAGAAAGAGCAGCTACCACAGCACTTGGGTGGGATGACACATTACCAAGAATGCTAGGCTGCCCTTGAAATACAGTGACTTGGTTAATGCAGTAACACCATGCCCTGTGTATTCAAAACTATACCCAAGGCAAGTGCCAAAGGAGTCTGGGACCATCCACAAAGTTCCCAACCAGTGAGGGACTGGCACACTGATTATACTGGCCACCTCCCTCTGAGCAAACATTTTAAGCATGCCTTGGTTTGTGTAGACATTGCGTCTGGCTTAACCCAAGCTTTTCCCTGTTGCCATGCCAACCAGGCTACCCCCCATTAAGGGATTAAAGAAACTGAGTACCATGTATGGATACCCTCCCTCATCTATCAGACAGTGATCAGGGGTCACACTTCAAAGGTCATGATATGCAAGACTGGACAGAAGACCATGACATTAAATGGAGGTTCCATCTCCCCTATAATCCACAAGCAGCAGGATTAATAGAAAGATAATATGAAATAGTAAAGCAGCAGATAAAATTCCTAACAAGTAAAATGATCTTGGCCGGATAGACTCAAGTACTGTTCCAGGATTTAATGGATTTGAATGATCAACCCGTAGAGCCTGTTACCACACACACCAGACTGGGGGTACCTCCCGGTGCACCCAACACTATAAAAGTGTGGAAATGATAAGAAACAGCCATTGCCCCGACTCTCACCCTGTATCAACCTGCTCTGCTGCTCAGAACCCCAAGCCCCATCGCGCCTGGGAAAGAAGGTACCTACTGGAATTTGCAGTGGGATGTACCACCAGGATGGGTGAGTTACCTGCCCGCCCCCCCAGGGTAAGGGATAACCACTCAGTCTCTGGTGGGATCCCATTGTCCTGCCGCAAGCTGGGTCTGTTAAAACACACTGTAGCTGGAGTGGAACATGTACCATTGGAAGAGGGAGAAGGTGGGGGTCCTAGCCTGGTATACCCCGGCCCCCAATCCATCTCTCGGGCCTGGCAGTGCTGCCTCCCTCCTCCAGCTGACATGGATGGTACGCTCGACCAGCTCAAGTCCTAAAACTGCCAGCCCAGAATGGACACATTCTGCTCTCCACTGGTACAATCATTTGGCCACCCTCTTTGTCCTCTCCGTTGGCTTGGAGGACGTTTTCACACACACAGAAGCCCTCACAAAATTCACCCAGCAAGCTTCTAATGATTTAAGCCAACAAAGCCTGCCCTTATTGAACACTGAAACGTCTCTAATGAGAAAAGCTGTCCTCCAGAAGAGTATGGCCTTGGTCATTACGTGTTAAGGAGGCACCCGTGCCATTTTCCAAACAGAATGTAGTATGTTCATACCTGATGAGTCTGCCAGTGTGTCATCTTTATTAAATCCCATAAAGGCACAGATGAATGCCCCGAGTGACCCGACCCCCAGCCTAGGGGACTTCATAAATCAATGATTCAGATCACAGGGCCGTCAGGGAGGGGGAAAATTTCCCCCTCTACCCTTCTTGAGTTCTTGTGGCTGGACTAATAATAAAATTGACACAAAACAGATTAACAGGAGAAAAAGAAACAATTTTTAATTCATCTGCATGGAGGTCTTACAGAAATGGGACCTAAGACGTGGCCAGGGGCAGGCAGTTTTTATACTTTTTAGACAAAGAAACAATAGATTTGTGAGGAATTGACAGGACAAAGAAACTAAGCTTTGGGTGCTTAATTAGTGAAGCATCTAAACAGTCTGGTCTTGGGGTAGTAAATGAAAGCAGTAACAAGGTATGTTTACCTGGCTTCTCAGCCCCAAATTCCCTCTCTCTGGTGATAAGGGTGACCTTCTACATCCAGATGCAGGGAGTACACCTTTCCCATGAGAGACTATTTACTGCTTTTCGGGGAAACAGAGAGAAGGGTGAACTTGTCCCTTTTGCATCAACCGTTTCTTAAGTAACTTTAATTCAAAATTATCAGTATGCCATTGAGGCACAGTTTGGGGTGGCCTGCCCTGAGCTCCAACAGGGCTCTTGATGAAAAAATAATTGTTACTTACTTTAGGAATCATTACCTTAACCTGTGTTTTCTCTTGCATGTGTCTATAGACCGTGGCATCCGTTTTCAATGCAGCCAGACAGCCTCCAAACGAGCACTTCCGTGCTGAGGAAACCCCTTGCTGACCACTCAGGGCACATTACGGAAGGGGGACATATAAGATTGTAATGGCCGGTCATGAAGGATGAAGTGTTGGAGGAGGTCACCCAGAGGATGTGATTGCTGGCTAATCCTTGAGGGGGGGGCCCAGGGAATCAAAGGCTCCTCACCCCCTCCCCTGTCCTTGGAATATACACTCTGTCTACTGTTCTCACGGTGGGACCTGTTCCAAGGACATATCCTTGAGAGTGAGGTGTTATTGAGACCCTGTGGCCTGAATACATGACTAACCCAGTTAAGGTCTCTATAAAAACTTTTAAGATTCTGGGGGGTTCTTGCACTGTTGGTGGGAATGTAAATTGATACAGCCACTGTGGAGAACAGTATGGAGGTTTCTTAAAAAACTAAAAATAGAACTACCATATGACCCAGCAATCCCACTACTGGGCATATACCCTGAGAAAACCATAATTCAAAAAGAGTCATGTACCAAAATGTTCATTGCAGCTCTATTTACAATAGGCCGGAGATGGAAACAACCTAAGTGTCCATCATCGGATGAATGGATAAAGAAGATGTGGCACATATATACAATGGAATATTACTCAGCCATAAAAAGAAACGAAATTGAGCTATTTGGAATGAGGTGGATAGACCTAGAGTCTGTCATACAGAGTGAAGTAAGTCAGAAAAAGAGAGACAAATACCGTATGCTAACACATATATATGGAATTTAAGGGGAAAAAAATGTCATGAAGAACCTAGGGGTAAGATAGGAATAAAGACACAGACCTACTAGAGAACGGACTTGAGGATATGGGGAGGGGGAAGGGTGAGCTGCGACAAAGCGCGAGAGTGGCATGGACATATATACACTCCCAAACGTAAGGTAGATAGCTAGTGGGAAGCAGTTGCATAGCACAGGGAGATCAGCTCGGTGCTTTGTGACCGCCTGGAGGGGTGGGATAGGGAGGGTGGGAGGGAGGGAGACGCAAGAGGGAAGAGATATGGGAACATACGTATATGTATAGCTGATTCACTTTGTTATAAAGCAGAAACTAACACACCATTGTAAAGCAATTATGCTCCAATAAAGATGTTAAAAAAAAAAAAGATTCTGGGGGGCGGGTGTGGAGATTTGCTCATCTTGCTGGCACCCAAAACAACCTTGTAGGTAAGCGCCCTTGCTTAGTAAACCTGCCACCTACCAGTCTGGAGTGGTCTGCCTTTCTCTTCGGTCTCTCCCTGCCCTCCACATACAGGGACAGTGTATGAACCAACACACACTGAACAAGCGAAACAAGGCGAGAGCTGTGATGTCCACCATACTGCTTGGAACTGTGCAAAGACTTCACCATGACGATCAAGAACCACACGTGCTTCTCAGCAGTGACCTGTTTCTTTCCTCTATTTGGCTTTTCAGTAAAACCAGAGACGTGCCTGGAAGCCAGAGGTGCAGTGATTATGTTTTAAATAAACTATCAGGCTGCAGAGCGAGGTCTCCCGGGCAGTGTGTGTCTGCTGCCTGGTTAACATGCTGCTGAAGATCATACTTCCCTGAAGATCCAGGGTTTAATACCAGTACAGTCACGAGGGGCATATACAACAACGCAGCTCGGAATGCTGGGCGGGGCGGGGGGGGGGGGCAGGGGTGGTTGGGTGAAGGAGTTTTAGGAAATTTAGTTAACTTAATTAAGATTTAATGTTAATCTTTCAGTCAAGGCAACTGCTAAAACACGAATGTGGCAGCTGGAAAATCTGAGAAGTTTGGAAACTTCAGATAAAGCTTTCCGGAGTTTTCAAGGTGGTTGCCAAAGCAACCTCAGGGACCAGATCCTGGAGGAGCTGAAACATTCTATTTTAAAAACACCCAGTTGATCATCAGAAAGCCAGAAATGAATCAACCAAATAATTGGATACACATTGGAAATTCTTATATAGATAAGCATTTTCTCAAAACTGGAAATAATTCATCTATGAGCAATATTTTGACCTTGGAAGCAAACAGATTTCAAAGTGACTCCCCAAAGTTTTATCACCTGCCTTTGGCACAAAATATGGGAATTTAAAGCTCCTCTCTCCACTTGAATTTCCTCTCCATTTCAGGCTGCCTTAAAAGTTCCTTCTACCCGTCATCTCATCTCTTCGAAAAAGCCTCTCATACGTGCATGCAATCGTTTGTTCATTCAACAAACACTTGTTGAGTAATTTATCATATTACTGTGAGCCAGATATCCTGCCAAAGGCAAGATAACTCAATGACATGGTCCCGACTTTAGGAAGAGTCCTTCAGGGACGAGAGATTAAATAGATCCATAAATGCCACACAAGGCAATGTGAGATCCTATCATGAAATTGTAGGGTCCTGAACGTCACTGGTTCCCAAAACTGTTGCACATCAAAATCCTTTGGTAGAGCTTTACAGAAATGCAGAATTCCAAACCTTACTGCAGAATCTGGATCTGGATTTGAAATGCTGTGCATCTGACTCTGATGAGCAACCAGGTTCGGAAACAGCTGCTAACAGTGAGAGGAAGAAGAACTTACCCTCAGCTGAAATGATAAAAGGTTTCATGGAAGTGGATGGGCTTTAGGTGAGCCGTTAGAGTCTAGGGAAGATAATGGTATCCAAGTGGAGGGGGTGTTCCCTGTCTGGCCTGAGTTCAAGCTGGGGAGAAGCAGGACGACAGCCTGGGAAAGGCCGCTGGGAGGGCCAGGAAGGTCAAGGGAAATTGGGACCCGATACAACAGACAATGAGAAACAATGAAAGGCCTCTAATCACACGAGGGACTGTGTGTACAGCAGTTTTAGCAGAAATAATTTGGCAGAGTTACAGTGGATGGACCGGCAAAAGTTGGCATCTGGTTTTAAAGAAGTTTATAAGGAAACCTCTGGCTCTTGAGTAAAGAAATAAAAACCGAAGTTGGTTACAGTAGGAATGAAAAGGAAGAGGTAAAGAAACATTAGTTAACGTCTTAACATACTGCTTTATTTCAAAACGGATTGTAGGTGGCTCACAAACGTGTTGTTAATTAGTCATGACATATTTGTCTCTGTACAGCTATATTTAGTAATACCTAGGATCATGCTTAATCTATTTGTGTTCTTAAACACTTTTCTCTGGGTTTGTTCTATTTCCAGCTTTGGAGAAAATGCAATTTTATAAACTCATCAATAGAGTGCCTCTTACGTGCTAGGACAGCACAGGCACCACAGAGAACGCAAGGTTGAAGAAGACATAGCATTGGCCCTCAGGAAGACTGCAGCCAGGTAAGGAATCAAATATGTAAATAAGATATGACTATGTAGGAAGACCACTTAAAAAGCCAATGAAGCAGAGAATAGCCAATAGTAGAGATACTATTTCTTGTTCAGTGGATTCAAAAAGATTTCATGGAAGAGGTTACATTTGAGCTGAAACTAAAAGATAACATTTTAGCCCACAGAGAAGAACATTCCAAGTGATGCAATAGTGTAAGAAAAGGCACAGAGAAAGAAAATCACAGTCTTATGTCTCTATCCACAGAACTTGGCACAATTCCTGGAACATAGTAGGTACTCACTAAATGTTGGGAGAGCAAATGAGTGTTTGAAGGGAAGTAGATTTCAGTAAGGTTAAAAGAGAGGTTAGGAAATCAAAGAGGACCTTAGAAGCAATGCTAAGTATCGGTCATTTACTCTCCAAAATTGGGATCCCGAGAAGGCTTCCCGATAAGGAAGCTCTATACGATAAAGGTTTGCTTAGATCACTCCAACAATGATGTGCAGGGTGAATCGAGGAGGAAGACCAGGGAGCAGACCAAAAGCCAGAGGGAAAAAAAACACCTAGGAAGCTACTGCAATGGTCCAGGCAAAAGAAATGAGAGTCTGAGCTCTCGAGGAAGTGGCTTGGGGGAGGAGAGTTGCAATTCATGAAGCGCTTTGGAAACAGAATCCACACACCAACAACAGATGTGGTGTTAAACCTGAGTGGCATGAAAGACAGTGTCTCAGTTAACCAAGATGGGTTAACTAAAAGAGCAGGCTGTAAATCTATAAGTTTATGACAGGTGAATGAAGGGAGAACTCTGAGCCCTTCAATTCCTTTCTCTGCATTCCTACCCTACCCCATTCCATAAAATCGGAATTCCAAGCAACAGTTTCCACATCTTGGGGAAGTATTAGGGAGGAAGCTTGTGGCCTCACTTATCTTGCTTTGGGGACTGCCTGTCCCTAAACTGCACGCACTCTCTTCTTCCACTTCTGCAAGCATGAGGTAGGTTTATGTGGTCAGGGTCCAAAGCCTGCCTCCGTGGCAAGACAAGCCTGGAGCCAACCCCTCTTTGGCACTCGCTCTCCAAGGTGCTGCAGTCCTACCATGACCATCCATAGAGCTGGATGGATATGACACTGCGTTTCAAGCCTCATCTAGACTCAGGTCTGTTCTCAGTTGGTGCAATCCAAAGAGGTAGAGAAGTGTGATTCCACAGCACTCCTACCCCCAATACTGAGTTTGAGGTACAAGGAGCAGACCAGGGAAAGATACTCAACAGAAGGCTTCAAATGCTTGCCTGGAATTCGAAAGGAAGAGAAAGTAGGAGAGAAGGTATACGTTTGGGGCCCACTCTAAGATGGATAATGATAGAAGCTCCAGCATTGGAAGGGACGAGCTCAGAGAAAGCAGAATCTTACACTCAAATGCATACAGTACTAGACAGGTGGGGGAGTGGTCAGAGTGGAGGCGATCTGAAGAACACAGTTCCCATCTAAAGGGGTCATCCAGTACCTAACTCCAGCTGATGGCTGCCTTGAGGGATATGGTTCCAATATTGCCAGATCCCTTGCAATTTTTCCCCCAAAGAAGCTGAAAATCCAGATTTTTGTACGAAATTTTCAGATTCTTAAAATATTGAATGGGACAAACAAAACAAATTTGCAGGCCATATATGACCCACAGGCTGCTGATTGCAACTCCTAGTCTAGAACAAGAAGATAACAAGGCCAAGGGCAGAACATCAATGAACACCTGCATTTGGGATGTGAGAGAAGAGGAGTCAAGAAGGAGATAGGTAAATACTGAAGAACAGTGTAGCCAGTCAGCTCTGTATTTGACAGTGAGGGGCCTCAGCCATGCTGCTCAAAATAACGTGCATACGGATCTCCTGGAGATCTTGTTAAAATGCAGACTAGGATCCCATAGGTCTGGGAGGGGCCTGAGCGTCTGCATTTATCACAAGCTCCCAGGTGATGCCACTGCTGCTGGACTCCCATTGCTAGTTGGCCAATTCCACATAGAGGAGGGAGAATAGAAAAACTGCTTCCGTGAACTTGATGGTAAACTCTCAGTTGCCCATACCAATAGAGGGGGTCCCTGTGATGTTCCAAAGCAGTCCAGAAGCCTTTATTCAAGGTTGAGGAGTGGTTTTGTGATTGTTAGTTTTCATCCAACAAATTTGCTCTCCTGATTCCATCTTGCTTACACTCTCATTAAAGTGGACTTCTCTTTCCCATGGTCAGAAAGGAGAGATAGCCAACCAGAGGCTGCATATTGCAGTAGACAATATGAAGGATTATCCATCTGTGAATGATGGAAAGTCAACAGGATTTAGAAATATGCAATAAGTAAATAGCCCAATGCAGTAAAGGTGAGTCGGGGGAAAGGACTCAGAGTGAAGAGGAGACCCAGTTAGATTTCACTCTGCCATTTGGGGGCATTGAATCTCTGTCTTTCTGCACTTTCATTTATCTTCAGTGAAGGAGCTGCACCAGAATTCATGAAGGCCCTTCCCAGCTCTAATATTCTAGGATTCTAACCCTGAAGACTGTGACTATAGGATTCTCAGAATTGGACCCAACTCCCCTCCCACTTCCTTCCATTCACTCACGGAACACTGACTCAGCACCCACAGGGTGCAGGCCCCACGCTAAAGTCTGGGGAATTCGACTTACACCAGACTCAGTCCCTGTCCTTCAGCAGCTCATGGTCTCGTTGGGGAGAAGAAAATGCAATGCTGCCTGGTACGTGCTAGGATGGACGTCCGCCCAGGGGCTAGGGGAGCCCACAGGAGGGCCCAGACCCCAACCGAGGAAGGAGGCAAAAGGCTTCCCAGAAGTGGTTACATGAGCTGAGTTTTAAAGAATGGGTAGTTTCAGCCAAAAAAAAAAAAAAGTCAAGGAGGGATGAGCAGGAAGGGGGAGAGTGAATGGAGCTTAACTGGGTGTGGCTAGAGCAGGGGAAGGGGGGCAGCCTCGGAAGGATCACCCCCTCCACAGAGCCTTCTGCACCACCCACCGCAGCTGCTGCTGAGAGAGCAGATACCACCCCTGCCCTGCCCACCTCTGTGAGGCTGCCTCAAGCAATTAGTATGGAGGGCTCAAAACCCTGAAGATCCAGCACAAAAAACAGAATGGGCACAGGAGATGCTGGCGGGGAGAGGAGAGGAGGAGGTGAAGGTGATGGGCAACCAGAGAAGGTAATGATCAGAGGGGCCTGTGACTCTAGATCAATTAAAAGTAATCACGGCAGGGTCAGGGCTGTGCTGCGCGTAGAAGGCTGTCCAAAGAGCAAACGGGGCAGCCCGCTCTGAGGACTGAGAAGCAGGAAGGGGCAGCCCCCAGGGTTCCCCCACAGAAATATTCCTGTGGGGAAAACACCATGCACAGTCCTCTGATGCAGGGTTTCTCAACCCTGCTGCTGCCCATGGGAAACACCCGGGGAACTTTAGAAAACTACCCACATGCAGAGACACTTTCAAAACGCCAGTGCCATGAAAAAGAAAAGTGGAGAGACTGTTCTAGATTAAGGGAGAAAGTGGGAAACATGGCACCTAAATGCAGTGTATGATACTTGATTGGGTCCTGGATGTTTTTTTAAAACCATAAAGAACATGATTGGGGACACAGGGGAAATGCGACTACGAACGACATTCAGATAACATTATTATGACAACGTCCTTGAGTGTGATCGTGGTAGTGTGGTGATGTTGGGAAGTGTACTTAGGGGTGGAGAATCACAATATGTGCAACTAAATGGTCCAGCCAAGGAAAGAGTGTGTGCTCCATACCTGGGAGGGGAGGGGAGAACAGACACAGCAAATGTGGCGAGGGATGAAACTTGGTGAAAGCTATTTGGGTATTCATTATACTACTCTTAAAACATCCCCTTACATTTGACATTTCTCCCTCCCCCCGAAAAAAATTTTTTTAAGTTCCCATGTGCAAACCTCAGAGGGTGGGGACTGCACCCCAGCATTTTATGAACACTGCCAAGAAGGCGCTTGGTTCAGGCAAGAATGAAAACCACTGCCCTGTTTCTTGTTGGAGCTGGAAATACCTCTGATCTCTAAAAGCCTACGCATCCCAGCTGCTCAAAGG
Source organism: Globicephala melas (assembly GCF_963455315.2). NCBI lineage: Eukaryota > Metazoa > Chordata > Mammalia > Artiodactyla > Delphinidae > Globicephala > Globicephala melas. Next base: position 21,949,055 of record NC_083314.1, on the reverse strand, counting down.
CTTTTCCAACAGTTGGGGGTGCCAGGAGATATGGGGGGAGCTAATGACCAGGTGTCTGTGCCCCGCCCTGACTAGGGAGGGGAGGGGCAGGGCCAAGGTGGGATTCAATCCCCCGCCCCGCTGACCTCAGCAGTCAGGCCACACAGGGCACTTACTTGCAGTAATGAACCTGAATGCTGAACCCTGCTTGGCTAAGGGTCTCAAACTTGGCTGCGTATTACAATCACCCAGGGGTAGTTTTAAAAATCCTGACGCCCAGGATTTATTCCAAACGAATTAAGTCAGAATCTCTGGAGATGGGACTCAGGCATCAAAATTTCTTAAAACTCCCCAAGTGATTCCAATGTGCAGCTAAGTTTAAAAACAGTGCCTTGAAGAGCGTTTTGCAAATGGTCGATACCGTGGTTAATAATTATGTGGGCCTGACAACGGTGATGGCCAGCTACAGAGTTTCCATCATCACAGGTGTCTTTACCTGCCTGCTTGCCTCTTTCAAGTATCCTAACCAGTTCTGGAGCTAAGAATAGAGTTTCTGAAGGAATTTGTTTCCTGAAAGAAGCTTGTCCTCTTTTTTTTTTTTAAAGATATCTCACTTTTTAAATTTTTATTTTATTTTTTAAATTTATTTTTGGCTGCGTTGGGTCTTCATCGCTGCGCACAGGCTTTCTCTAGTTGCAGTGATTAGGGGCTACCCTTCGTTGCGGTGTGCGGGCTTCTCATTGTGGTGGCTTCTCTTGTTGCGGAGCACGGGCTCTAGGCGCGCGGATTTCAGTAGCTGCAGCACGTGGGCTCACTAGTTGTGGCTCATGGACTCTAGAGCGCAGGCTCAGTAGTTGTGGTGCATGGGCTTAGTTGCTCCACGGCATGTGGGATCTTTCCAGACCAGGGATGGAACCCATGTCCCCTGCATTGGCAGGCCGATTCTTAACCACTGCGCCACCAGGGAAGTCCAGAAGCTCATCCTCTTTCATGAAGCAAAACCATTCCTAGTATTTTCATGCATGTGACCTATCTCCCAGCTCTGCAGGACTCTGCTGGTCCCATCCAGCCATGGGCTGGGTCAACACCCAGCGGGCATTTAGGCAGAACAAGGTAAGCGCCGGCACAGACACACCCCCGCCACCAAACAAACACACACACGCCCTGTGTATAAAACACCTGGGTCACTGCTGGTCTGCAGGCTCCCCACAGCAGCCTGTGGGGCACTCTAAATGTTCTGTCTCAGGATAAGCATTGGATGGCAGTGAAGAGCTGTGTACCCATCAGGCCATGAAAGAGGCTGAAGTTCCGGGGCATTAGACTTTGCAGGTGGTCTGGATACCTACAGTAGAGTGAGGGCTTTTGGGCTGCTATTCTGGGGGCAGTTGTGCAGGTCACACCAGTGCACACACTGCAGGGAACCAGGGGTGGGGTGCCAGGTGGAAGGACGGAAGGTCTGTAGACCGTGGGATGAAAATGACGTCACCAACGCAGCAGGAGGGCAGCATTTCCACGCTTCTCTGGTCCTGAAAGAGGAGTGATGCACAGCCCCTTCTCTCCCGGAGACAGTGCTCCAAACCCGTATGAGCCAGGAGGCTCTCGCAAGAGCATTAGCCGTACAAGGTCCTGAAGGCTCTCCAGCAGGGCACGTGCTGCAAGGGCTAAAGTCAGCCCTTCCAACCAGTGCGCTTCTGTGGGACCAGGACAGTGAGTGAGAGGCTGCTGGCGGAAGGACAGTACCTGCAGCTTCCAGTAAAGACTCCACTGACCTGCGAGGAGAGGGCCCTGAGGAGGGAGGAAGGGATGAGGGGAAGAGAAAGGGCAATCAGGGGGTTAGGGCTAGGGTTAGGGTTAGGGGTGAGTGGTGAGGTAGTGAGGGAAAGAGAAAGGGAAGTGAGGAAGGACCCTGGTGTCTGCAGGATCGCTCTCAAAAGCTCTCCACCCTGGCGGACCATTAGAATCCCCTGGGCAGCTTTGCAAACACCGCTGCCTGTGCCCCCTTGACCAATTAAGAGAGGCTCTCTGTGGATGGGGCCCCTGCACCGAGATTTTTAAAATCTCCCCAGGAGATTCAAGTGTGCTTCCAAGACAGAGAAACTCGGGTCTATGCGAACAACTCCCTGACCGCTGAGCTCTGCATTTTTCCCGGGGCTGTACCTGCAGACAGTGAGGGGGGGAGGGCTCCCCAATAACGCCCCACCATGGTGACGACGATGTCAGAAACAGACACCTTCTTACACCGTTGGTGGGAACACAGATTGCTGCAACCTTTTTGGGAAAGTTATCCGGCAAATTTTTCAGAAGTACAAATTCATATACTGTTTAACCCGATAACCCCACGCCTAGGATATAAATACACAAAGGTGTTTATTGCAGGGTTACTGATAGGGGCCAAATAAAACTGAAAACAGAAAGAATGTCCATAAATATGGACATGACTGACTCAATTGTGTGTACTATGGAATATTATGAGAGTTTGTGCGGTTATTTTTCAAAGAGTTAGATCTCTAGTACTATATTGATCTAGAGGGGTGTCCATAATGAAATGGTATGTGGAGGGAAAAGTTATAGGAAAATTTTTTCCAATTATTGGGGAAAAAAACAAAAGGCCAACTCTGAGTGTATGCACATACACACGTGTGTGTACATTTGTCTGTGTTTGTGCATGGAGATAGGAGCAGGGCAGAGACCCAAGCTTTTAACGTGAGTTATGTCAGAGAGTCAGGAATAGAGAGGGGTTGGGGGCTTATTAGTATTTTCTTCATATTAACTGAGCATCACTTTCTAGTTAAAACAAGGACATCCTACTTCTACAATTAAAATAATTAATGAAGGGCTTCCCTGGTGGCGCAGTGGTTGAGAGTCCGCCTGCCGATGCAGGGGACACAGGTTCGTGCCCCCGTCCGGGAAGATCCCACGTGCCGCGGAGCGGCTGGGCCCGTGAGCCATGGCCGCTGCGCCTGCGCGTCGGGAGCCTGTGCTCCGCAACGGGAGAGGCCACAGCAGTGAGAGGCCCGCGTACGGAAAAAACAATAAAATAAAATAATAATAATTAATGAAGAAAACCCAAAGAGCAAGCTCTGGGGTAAGACAACCTAGATTCAAATCCTGGCTTTGCACGTACTAGCCTCAGCTCCTTAACCCCTCTGCCCTCAACATGCTCATCGGTGAAAGGGGACCACAGTGATGCCCACATCATAATGGCATCCACGTCAGAGACGAGCATTAAGTGAGATGACACATTCAAGCTCTTGGCACAACGTCTGGCATATTCTACGCCACATGCAGTAACTTAATAAACACTGTTGTCATGGTAAAAGCTTTTCCTAGGCCACCAAGGACCAACCTTCTACATCTAGGTAAGCTCACCTCTCCCAGCAAAGAAAAAGAACCCAAGCCCCCTTGTCACTGTCTGCATTGCAGAAGGAGCCTCGTGTCGACCTTCCCTGGAGCCATGCATATAATGACTTTTTGTGCAGCCTGCATGGCCCTATGGGTGGGCGGTGTTCTTTATTACTTCCTCCAGCCCCAGAATGGATCATGCCGTCCTGCTACGAAGTGACAACTTCTGGGCAGGGAAATGCCTGGGAAGGGAAGTGCTTCTCTCCTGGGAAAGGATGTCCTATAAACAAAAATAGTTACGATAATTATATAACTTCAGTCCACCTTAGCAATTGGCCCTTCTGCACAAGCTCACAACACATACCTCGATTTGGTCCTGACCCTGGGCCTGCTGGGGAGAGAGGAGCCAGGGCTAATTAGAATGATGAATGACCCAGGCTCGTCCCACGTGTGCTGAGTCAACTGTCTATGCCTGGGTGACTGGCTTCACACGCTGCTCCCTGCAAGGGGTGTGACAGCATGAAGAGGCCAGGCTCTGTCCCTTTTGCTCAGACCATCTCTCCTGGAGAATGATGGGAGCAATTCTTCACAGGCTTTGCTCAGAATATGTTCGCTCTTTATTCTGATACACATGCAATAAAATCCAACACAAAGAATCAGAGTCTTGCCTTCTCTTTCACCAGATTCCACCCGTGGATGATAAGAAAATGTTCCTGAAATCTAAACCCAGGGGCTCACTCTTCACTCTTGTTTGCTATTTGCCAAGGAGTAGAATCCAAGGTAAGGCCAATCCCTGCTCCTAACCAAGGGGATGTCATTTCCATAAAAACTCTTCCCTGGTGCGTGGATCCTGTGATGGGTTGAATTGTGTCCCCCCTTGCCCCCACCTCCCAAAATTCATACGTTGAAGCCCTAACCCCCAGTAAATCAGAATGTGACTGTATTTGCAGAGAGGGTCTTTAAAGCAGTAATTAAGGTTAAATCAGGTCATTAGAAGGGGCCCTGATCCAATATGACTGGTGTCCTTATAAGAGGAGGATATTATGGCACAGATATACAGAGGGGTGACCATGTGAGGACACAAAAAGTAGGTGGCCATCTGCCAGCCAAGGAGAGAGGCCTCAGAAGAAGCCCACCCTGCTGACACCTTAATCTTGGACTTCCAGCCTCCAGACTGTGGGGAAATAAATTTCTGTTGTCTAAACCACCCAACCCGTGGCTACTATGTTACAGCAGCCCTAGCGGACTAACACAGATCCCAAGGGTACCAGCACTAGAGGGTACAGTGTCTTCTGTAGGTTCTTTCTCCCAAGCCTCTGTTTCCCAACAGCCTCTTAAAATTGAGAAGAGGCCTTTAGTCAAAACCTCTTCACCTCCTTCTGACAGTCAGACTGGAGAAGTGCAAGACACGCACATGCACGTGGCTGACAGTGGATCGTCTGATGCCAGTGTGTTAGAGGTTTGTGTCCAAGTGTGCTCTGCAAAACTCAGAGTATGGAACTGTCCTGGGAAATGCAAAGAAACATGCTTCTAATCCCTAGTGCCTGGAGACATAAGTGCAGGAGTTTGGGAGTCAGAGTGATTTGAATCCAGACCCAGCACTCACTACCCTGAGTGACCTGGGCAAGTGACGCAAGCCCTCGGGTCTCAGTTCCCCATCTTCACCTCACAGAGTTGGTGTAAAAATAAATCAGAGACTGCGGGTAAAGTGCAGAGCACATTCAGCCACTCTGCCAGCAAAGAGTTACTGAATAGGTGCTATTTTCTAGGTAAAATGATAAGCGGTGAACAAGATACGCAGACCCTGCCCTCACTGACTTTATAGTCGACTAAGGAAAACAAACATTTTACAAAGAATCATACCTCTGACTTTCCCCTCCCACACTTCCTTCCTTTTAAAGTCCAGAATATTTGGGCTTGAAGTCCTTTATCAATAACTTGAATAACACAAATGTCAAGTGTTTGAAAACAACCCAACATCCATCGCTTTTGGTCTCTATTAACAGTTGGGATCACCGCTATCAGAAAGCATTTGAAGTACCACAGTCGTGTGTGTATTAAAGTCTAGTTTATACAAAGAGCATCATACAGACCCTCGCAGAAAATGCACTGTCGGTCGTTTTATCAGTCCGTCCTGCTGACGTCATCTGAACAGTGTACACATTCCCAAAGGCAGGAACCTTGCCTAAGTGGCTCCGTTATTTAGTTTCTACCAGGACACCAGTGGCACTGGTGCCACTTTATGCTGATGCACTGAGTGGTAACAGCAGTGATATCACCAGTAAAGAGGCCACAGTAGCAGAGCTGCTCTTGCTGTGTGTTGCCCGCCCACCTCCCTATGCTATAATCGGTGATCACTGTCTTCCAGAATTTCATCACTGCTTTGACCATTTAGCAGACGCAGAAAGGGAACAGTATGGCTTTTTCTGTCCCTTTATAATAACGGCATTTTGCATTTGTATAGCACATTTAACGTATTCAGTGCATTTTCTTGTCTACGGCCGGGTTTTATCCTAATGAAACAAAACCCCATGTGTTTCATAATTGTCTGTGCCATAGAGACAGCTTAGGAATCAGAGCCAGTGAAACTCTGTGCTGGGGGAGGCCCGATGCCCCAAACTGCTTAAAGAATAACAAACCACATACAAGTTGCGAATGGAACCGGCATGGTAATGCCGCAATACAGCTATGCCGTGGGGAGAAGATACATCTGGAGCATCGGAATTAATTCAGCGCAAGCCGGGAGCCCGTAGGAGTTCTCATCTGAGTTGCAGGGCTCTCAGGCTCCCTGCCTGGGTAGAGGCTGGTACCCGGTTCCAATTGTTGGGAGAGACAGAGACTGGCCAATGCTACAGGGAATAAGAGGCCATCAGGATTTGGTAATACTGGCATATTTTGTGGCCCAGAAACGTGACCCAGAAATGTTTCTTGCTTTTTCAGCAATTTAGAAAGGGCAAGAATTGAGTATCTGAAAGGGTGGGCATTTGGGGGGTCGAAAAACAGAATTTTTTCTTCTCACCACATTTTGGAAAAGGGAGCATCTAGAAGCAAACCTCCCACCGAAAAAACAAGTTGTCTGCCGATTACTTGCAATGAGTCACCTGCTGGGTTGACCATCCCCTGGGAAGCAGGAAGTCAGGCGCTCATTCCTTCAGTTCACCTGGGCACCCGTTGGTAAATTATTGCTTTTACTCTGGTACCATTTAGAAAATTACGGCTCTCTAAATCATACTCCGGGGGACCGAGAAAAGGAAAATGCCTCCCCACCTGCATTGCCGAAGCCTGCCCTACCCTCCAACTCAGTGATCTGCAGCCTCGCTACACATTAGAATCATCTAGGGAGTTTTTCAAACCTCCCCTCCACCCCCACCAATGCCCAGGCTGCATTCCAGACCAATGAAACAGAAACTCTGGGGGTGGGATCCAGGAACAGTACTTTTTAAGCTCCCCAGGTGATTCCAAGGTACAGCCAAGCTTGAAGACCAGCCCTCTAACTACATCCATTCCCATGCTCACCCTCTGGGCAGTGAAGGTGCTCTGCTAAGACAAAGCACATCACACCTGCCATGGCCCTTTCTTTGGTTTCCTTCACTTGCCTCAATCCCATGCTCAGCAGTGATAATTCTGCCACACACATTATGAAACTCATAATCCAAGTCATTGTGTGGTTGCCAGGCTCACGTTCACCGATACATTTAGCTAATTAACATGAATCAGATACCACGTTAGGCAACGCAGCAGATACAAAAATTAGGAGGACGTGATCCCCACCTTCAAGAATACAGCTGTGGAAGATAATGTGTACAAGTGACTGTAATACAAGATATTGTGTGATCAGAGCTTTGAAATTCTTGGGAAGGAAATCAGAGAGAAAAACGAGACCCCCTTTAGCTGAATGGAGGTCTTCACAACTGACACATCACACACACACACACACACACACACACACACACACACACACACACACACACACACACACACACACACACACACACACACACACACACACACACACACACCAGCACATAATACAGGACTATGTACATAGCAGGTCTAAAGGAACTCCAGTTGAATGAATGAAGAAATTCAGACTGGCTCCCATCGGAAGCCAAGACCAACACCCAGGATTCCCCAGCTCCTTTCTCCACCCTCGACCATGCCCAGGCTCCTCCAGGTACCATCAGACATCACCTCAACCTCTAGTGCCTAGTCTCTCTGCCCGCCATCCCCACTGGCCACCTCACACTGCCCTTGGAGTTCTGGGGTGCACGTCGGTGGCTGGGTGCCCTGCCCTGGCCACTCTGCTGACTGAATTCCTCCCTGAGACCAAGGCCTGCAGCTGTCATCCAGCGTCCACCCACCTTCTCTATGGAATAAAATCCTCAATTTGGAGCTGAGCATAGAGACCCCCACAAAAGACCAGATGTGGCCATTTGCCTACGATCTGGCTGATGAGTTAAGCGGAAGTGATGTGTGCAGCTTCTGGGTCACATCCTTCACGGAAACGGCCCTTTTCCTCTTCCCCCTCCATCCTGCTGCTTGAAAGGACATCGTGGTGTGACGCCCTCATGGACCACATGGACAAGAAAATGCCCTAACGATGGCAGAGCTCTGAGGGCAGGAGGAGCCTGGGTCCCCAGACAACCCTGGCAGGCAGGGTCCCCCTCCCATCCCACCCTCAGCCTGGACGGGCTCCCCCCCAGACAGCGCAGGCTCCCTTGTATCTTTTACTCACAGTGGAACCCACATCCCAATACGCTTTCCTGCCTCCATCACGTCCTACAATACCTGGAGTTCCTTTGTATATTAAGGAGAGGAAAAAGGTGTGACAGAAAAGCAAACGATTTCCGTCAGAACGGTCAATGACTTGGCGATTTCTCATAGCAAAACTACTGAGAGTCCATAAATCTGCTTAGGTCCTGCTGTGAGAATCTGCTTTGCCGATGAATGCGGTTAAGTTAACCAGCCTCCTTCTTCTGGCCCACACAGTCTGTGAAGACTACAGGGGAAACTGAGTGTCGTCACTCTCTTGGTTGGCCGCCTGTAGAGACTGACCGCTAGGGTCAACAGAAGCTCTACAAAAGGTCTGCAAAGTTACCAGCTCCTATGGACGGAAGCAGCAAGAGAGAAGGGGAGTAAGCATGGGCTCTGGAACCAGACCCATGAGCTGAGTGACCTGGAGCAAATATTTACCATTTGGTGAAGGCAGATCATTTTATCCAACTCACAGGAGATTCAGTTACACAGCAGGCCCAGGGCCCCTCCACAGACCTACTGAACCTGAACTTCCCAGGATTGATGGGGATATGTTAGGATTCTCCAGAGAAACAGAACGAACAGGATGCATGTATGTGTGTGTTTATAGATACACAGAGATATAGACATATATATAGAGAGAGAGCGATAGAGAGAGAAAGAGATTTTAAGGAATCAGCTCAGGCAATTGTAGTGGTTTGGAAGGCCAAATTTTGCATGGGGGCTAACAGGCTGGAGATCCAGGAAGAGCCAGCCTTGCAGTTGAAGTCTGAAGGCCATTTCCTGCAGAATTCCCTCTTATTTGGGGAGGTCTGTCTTTGTTCCATCGAGACCTTCAACTGATTGGATGAGGCCCACCCACCTTATGGAGGGTAATCTGCTTTATTCAAAGTCCACCAATTTAAACATTAATCGCATCCAAAAAATACCCTCAAAGAAACACCTAGAATAATGTCCAACCACATACCTGGGCACCATGGCCCAGCCAATTTGACATATAAAATTAAGCATCACAGGGGGTGGGCATTCATGAATCTGTATTTTTTTTTTAAGTTGGTTTTTTTGTTTGTTTGTTTTTTAACTAATTTATTTATTTATTTATTTTTGGCTGCGTTGGGTCTTCGTTGCTGTGCATGGGCTTTCTCTAGTTGCAGCGAGCGGGGGCTACTCTTCGTTGTGGTGTGTGGGCTTCTCATTGTGGTGGCTTCTCTTGTTGCAGAGCTCAGGCTCTAGGCACACGGGCTTCAGCAGTTGTGGCCAGTGGGCTCAGTAGTTGTGGTTCACGGGCTCTAGAGCACAGGCTCAGTAGTTGTGGCGCATGGTTGTAGTTGCTCCGTGGCATGTGGGATCTTCCCGGACCAGGGCTCAAACCCGTGTCCCCTGCATTGGCAGGCAGATTCTTAACCACTGTGCCACTAGGGAAGTCCTATGAATCTGTATTTTTAATAACCTGTCCAGATATGATGTGAGGCAGAGTCAAATTGGGGGACCACTCTCAATGATGCACCCTAAGGTCAATCATGGTTTCAGGATTTCTTCCTCCGCCACTACAAGGGCCTCTGGATTTCCTTTGTGAAGCTGACCGGCACAAGCTTCCGTCATGCCATGAGTCAGGAAGATGCTCCCTCCACACACAGCCAGGACGGAGCAGGCTGGGGAGACGTTCCTCAAGCCCAGGGCTCAGCACTCCTGGGCAATCCACAAAGGAGTCGGCAGCTGGCCGTATTTCCCGCCCACTGCCAGCCTCTATGGGTTGAAGCTCTTCTCCCTTTCCCCTCTCCCTCAGCAGACTCAATTCTCCAGATCCTGGGGAGTCTTTTGGGGAGCTGCTTATGAATCACCAGCACATTCACCAACTACCCAGCTCACCAGATATTTTCCACAGTGTTCCCCCACCTTGGCCACCCATGAGAAGCACATATGGGCATTTTCTAAATACTGGACCCTCCCTACTAGAGCAGAATTTCTGGAAGTGTTTCTTAAGCAGATGTATGCTGGAAAATCTCCATGGGGGATTTTGAGATGCGTAACGATTAGAAACCACCAGTGCCACTAATGACAAACACAACAGAACAGTGAACTCTACCGTTCGCCACTTCCTGACACTATCCTAGCATATGATTTTTCACAATAAAGGCAGCAAAGTTTCACAGAAAATTCTAAGTGCTCTCTCTGAGCTATTGATGAGAACTCCTGGATGTACAATAATGAGTGGAGAACAACGAAGCGTGTTAAGATGAGGGTGCTAGGCAGCTGACTAGGCTCGTTCATGCCACTAGCCTCAAAACATGCAGGGTTCAAATTCATGATGCCGATTTACTGCAGATTACTACATGTGGCTGACCTTCAGAGCTGCTCACAGATAGTCAGAATTATGAAAATAAAGTCCTTGAATACTTACAGTACTAAGGAGACCACCTCTTATGATGGGAAGGAAATAAGATTTCTGTATAGTTGTCATGACAGGAGGACATGTAGAGTAGTCACTGGAGGAAGGTTTAGGGAACTCTCTTCACACTTGGAATTCTGCTGCAGATGATAATATTGCCCAAGCAGGGCCTGCCCCCCACGAATCCACCTAAAAGAGACCACTTTGCACTAGAGAACTGCTTATTTTGTTTCTTTTTTTAATTTTTCTTTTATATTGGAGTACAGTTATGTAACAATGTTGTGTTAGTTTCAGGTGTACAGCAAAATGATTCAGTGATACATCTACATGTACCTATTCTTTTTCAAATTCTTTTCCCATTTAGGTTATTACAGAATATTGAGCAGAGTTCCCTGTGCTATACAGTTGGTCCTTGTTTGTTATCTATTTTGTTTTTTTTATTTAGTTATCTTTTAAAGCACCTTTTTAAAAAATTATTTATATATTTATTTACTTTTGGCTGTGTTGGGTTTTTGTTGCTGCACATGGGCTTTCTCTAGTTGCGGTGAGCGGGGGCTTCTCTTCGTTGCAGTGTGCGGGCTTCTCTTGTTGTGGAACACGGGCTCTAGGCACACAGGCTTGAGTAGTTGGGGCATGCGGGCTCAGTAGCTGTGGCTCATGGCTCAGTAGTTGTGGCACACGGGTTTAGTTGCCTTCCTGGTCTGGGAAGATGTGGGATCTTCCCGGACCAGGGATCGAACCTGTGTCCCCTGCATTGGCAGGCGGATTCTTAATCACTGCGCCACCAGGGAAGCCCTGGTTAACTATTTTAAATATAGCAGTGTGTACATGTCAATTCCAAACTCCCCATCTATTCCCCGTTTCCCCCCTGGTAACCATAAGTTCACTCTTTATGTCTGTGAGTCTGTTTCTGTTTTATAAATAAGTTCATTTGTATCATTTTTTGAAGATTCTCTATGAAAGGGATATCATACGATGCTTGGTCTTTCTCTGTCGATCTTTTCCACAATATCTGCCTGGAACTCCACAATATAAAGATGTGCAGCCTTATTCCCAGGCCTATCAGATGCCAGCTTGCTGTGGGGTTGTACTGAGGTAGGAGATAGATGGACCCCTGGGCTGGACTGCTGGTGTTTGTTAAGCGGAGCAAAATTGAAGCTTTGTTTTCCCCAGACACTCCAAAGACAAAGCTGCTGGCAGAAGCTGAGCTCTGCTGGAGTAAAGAGGTGAGATGACCACTCCTGAGGTCAAGGAAAACTTCCCTGTCTACACATGCGCAGGAAGGTTCCTTGGGGAAGGGAAAAAGGGAAGAGGCACCACCCCATAATAAGTGCGGACATATCCCTACAGGCCTCTGCGGTGGAATCCACCTTAGCAAAAAGTTGCGCACGCATGTTGGGGAGGGTCTTAGAACAGGTCAGATGTGGGAAAAGAAATGAGATAATTGGCCAAAGGTAAACAAAGACCCGGAAGGACTGTCCTACGTAAGTGATTTAAATCACCTCTCATTAGAGAGGGCGCCCAAAGTCCTTCTCTCCAGGTGTGTATTTCTGCCTTGCTTCTGTATGAAATAAACAAACCTTCTCTGTGTGCTCTCCCACTTATTGTGCTGTGTCTCTAATAATAAATTTTGTACCTGTTTTTGCAGTTTTTGCCTCCTTGAAACATTTTTGCTTTCAAACAGGGCAAGAGCCAGGGAACTTTGCTTCTAGCCTCTAGCCCCTGGTTGACTAGCAGCTAGGATTCCTGGTTTTCACCCAGGCTACCCAGGTTCAATTCCTGGGCAGGAAACTAAGATGTCTCTTCAAGACCGCTTACTGCTGTCCCTCTGAGATCAGTACCCAGGGAGGAAAGACAGAATTCATGCATAGTAAATGCTACTCACAGTGAAATGGCCACTGATAGGGGGTAGGGATGGGGGAAATGTTACTCCTTGAAAGACACTGCGCTTGGTACTATAGACACACTAGTGAACAAGGAAGGGATGGTCCCTGTCTCCAGAGAGCTTGCTGTTGAGTCGAGCTCTGTTCAGCTGCAGTGACCCCAGTCTCTGAGAAGGACACGGTGGCCGAGCTGCACAAGCAGCCCAGGACACCCTGGTTCTGGTGTCACCTCACCATTAGCCCTCTGGTCTCAATTTCCCCTCTGAAAAGGAGGGATCTGGCTAGATGACCTTCAAGGTCTGTTCCAGTTCTAGCGTTTCATCTCCTAATCATATAGTGAACATCAACCTTATGTCCCACTATGTGCTGGGAATTCAAAGATGACTAAGACGTTGGGTTCCTCCTTCGTGGAACTCACAAACTAATGGGAGAGGCAGGCATCCAAAGAGACAATGATGCAGTGTTGCAAGTACCACCACAGAGGTGTAGACCCACACATCTAAGAGTCTATGTCACCATCCTAGAGAAAATCTGCAAAATTTCCAACCTCTGAGCCTTTTTCCCCCAGTTTCATTGAGATATAATTGACATACAGCACTGTGTAAATGTAAGGCAGATAGCATAATGATTTGACTTACATATACTGTGAAATGACTACCACAATAAGTTTAGTTAACATCCATCATTTCATATAGATACAAAAGAAGAAGAAAAATGTTTTTTTCCTTGCGATGAGAACTCTTAGGATTTACTTTCCTAACTTTCAAATATAGCATATACCAGTTAACTGCAGTCATCATGCTGTACCTTACATCCCTAGTGCTTAATCATCTTATAAACCGGAAGTGTGTACCTTCTGATCACCTTCTTCAAATTCCCTCTCCCCCTCTGATAACCAAAAATCTGATCTCTTTTTTATGAGTTTGTTTTGTTATTCTTATTATTTTATTTTTAGATTCCACACATAAGTGAGATCATACAGCATTTGTCTTTGTCTGACTTATTTCACTTAGCACAATGCCATGTTGTCACAAATGGCAGGATTTCCTTCTTTTTTGTGTCTGAAATATATATATCACAAGTGCTTTAGCCATTCATCTGTCAGTGGACACTTAGGTTGTTTCCATGTCTTTGCTATTGTAAAAAAACAAGCTGCTATGAACATGGGGGTGCAGGTCATCACTTCAACATAGTGTTTTTTTTTGGTTTTTTTTTAACATAGTGTTTTTATTTCCTTTGGATATATACCCAGAAGTGGAATTTCTGAATCACATGGAAGTTCTATTTTTAACTTTTTGAAGAACCTCCATACTGTTTTTCACAGGGGGCTGTACCAATTTACAATCCCACCAACAGTTCACAAGGAATCCCTTTTCTCCACATCCTCACTAGCATCTGCTATCTCATCCCCATTCTAACAGGAGTAAGGTGATAACTCATCCCTCTCCTACAAATATATGGTAGATTGATGGCATTCATGGTACCCATTAATGGTCTCCCTGTATCCACACCCTTTGCCCTGTAACTCTGTAGTCCCTCCCACCGTGACCCTGGGCTTGGCCATGCGACTCACTTCGGCCAATAATAGGACACTAATAGATCTGATGCAAACCAAAGCTTGAAAAAGTGCTTGTGTATTTCCACTTCTTCTCTTGCTTCTCTATGACACCATGAGAACAAGTCTAGATTAGTCTTTGGAGAATGAGATGGCCCATCCCAGCTGAGGCCATCCTAGATTAACTTACGGTCTGCTGCCTGCCAGACACCTGAATGAGCCCCAGCTAAGACCAGAAGAACACCCCCTTCTCCCTATAAGTCCAGGCAAGATCAGTGGAACCACCAGATGACCCATGGACTCATGAGAAAGATAAATCGTAGTTGTCCTGAGTCGCTAATATCATGGCAATGGAGAACTAATGAGGACAGGGCCAACCAGCTCCCCAGATTCGAGTGAGAGGCCAGAGCCCATACGTAAGGCAGCTGTTGTGAAGTCCTCGGCTTCTCCTGCTGCAGCCTCGGGAGTGGAGTGAAGCGAGGACAGGGCTCCTCCTCTGGCTTCTGGTTCAGCAACCCCGTGACAGCATCACTATTTACACAGTGAGTAAAATGTCCCATCTTTCCCTCTGACTAACAAGGAGTTTGCCACAGAAAGCATCTGTAGATAAATTATACATGAGACATGGTTTCTGAACTATGCAAGTTTTATTCCAGGAGATTTTTACTTTTCTTCAAACATTCCCTCTAGGGGTGAACCATCCCACCAAGAAATTAAATAGAATTAGAAAAGAGCCTTAAAGGAATCCACTTGGCCCCATGACGGTGAGCCAAGCATATTATAGGGTCCCGGAAGCCCTCTGTAGCTTTGGAATTTGTATCTTCCCTCTAAAATAGCTGAGCAATATTGCTGTAGTAGTGGTCCTTAAGGAGCATGTTCCAAAGCGAACCAACAATTTCCCCTTTCATGTGGTGATTGAAAATGTGGACTCTGTTCAAACAGACTTGCCTTCAAATCCCAGCTCTACCAGCTTATGAAATGTGACACATCTTTTAAGTGGGGCTATTAATCATGACTACTTCATAGAAATGTTGTGAGGATTAAAAGAGTTAATCCTTTCAAAGGCATACAGTAGTCACTCAGGAAAAGTAAGCAGCATTGTCACGCCTTAGCAATTCCCCAAGCCACAGAGAATTCTGATCTGGAAAACTTCTGAGTCAAGGATGGCCTCTCAAAGGCATTCCATACAACTGCCTCTGACTTTTTGTGTCCCTTTTCCCTGTATTATGTCTCTCCATGAAAATAGACCATTCCCTCCAGAGCCCTGCAGGAAGAACTGCGTTAACGGCTAAAAAGACCAGAAGTCAAGCCAATCCCTTGTGGCAGGGAGTGCCAATAATTAGAGAAAAGGCACCGTCGTCACCATTCTCCCAGCAGTTAATGCACAACAAACTGTGTGCTCCAAAGTGACATGAGTCTTTCTCTAGGTTCTGGTACATAAATGTATTTAGTAGCTTCCTCCTAGGTCAAAGAAATTGGAACAGACTTTGAAACTGTCTATTTATAAATTTGTAGAGTCAGCAAATGGCTGATCTCTGGCACAGAATAAAATCTCTTTAAAAAAAAAAAAAGATTTTCCCCCTTGTAAAAGTGGCAGATGCTTATAGTATCAGTTAGCTATTGCCATAATAATGCTGCATAACAAATCACTCCAAAATTCGGTGCCCTAAAACAATAATCATTTATACTTGCTCATGCATCTAGAGGTTGACTGGGGGTCACCTGATCTAGTGTGCTTGGCTCTGAGCTACAGGTGGGCTCAGGTCTGTATCCCCTGCCTCTCATGCTCCTTGCACCAGAGGGCTGGCCTTGATGATGTCAGAAGTGCAAGAAAAGGAGCAGAAACACCCAGTAACTCTTAAGGCCTCAGTACACACAAGCCCAGCCACATTCCGGTGGACACATCCCGTCACATGGCAGAGCCCTCCATCAGCAGGGAGGGGAAATGTACTCTGCTTCTCTCAGGAGGAACTGCAAAATCATATGCAAAGGTCATGGATACAGGCAGGGCCGGCTTCAGGGACATGTCACCTGTGCAGATGCACCTGGGTCCCACGCTCAGAAGGGTCCCACCTTTGGCTGAATCCTCTGCTGTCAGCTTCGTAAAATTCCTAATAACCTTTCATCATGGAGCCCCACATTTTCATTTTTAACTGGGCCCTGCAAATTACATAGCCAGTCCTGGATACGGGGGAGGGTGAAGAATTGGGAACAATAATGCAATCTTCCTACTTAGCAAACTGACTTTACACTATAGAAGTGTCATATCCATTCCCTAGATGCCCCAGCCCCTGCTTTCAGAAGCACATCGCGGAATTTCTGCAGTGCAACCAGGTTCACACCATTCAGCTTCACTTCACAGCGTGATGCCTCCCCTAAGACAGATGTGTGGTTCTGAGAAGCGTGAAATGGGGAGGGGCATTGGTGGCCATCAGTGATTACACTCGTGGCCTTACCACTGCCTTGTTCTCTCCAGAATTAAACTTGGAGCACCTGGCCACCCCGCCCCCAGACTGGTTATACCTCCCCAAGGGACTCAACACCGTCACCCTCACCCTCACCCCCAACCCACTCATCGTCCTCTTTCTTGTCCCACTGCAACTGCTCAATGAAGAGAGCGAAAATTATCCACACACTAGAGCTTTTTATATCCACCACTGTCAGAAAACCTGCAGTGAGACTGGACACACTCTTGGGGAAATCAGGGGGCGAAATGGAGAATCACAGATTTGTCAAACCAAAGGGACATCCCAAACTATGCAACTAAGTCGCCCCTCTCAGGCGGGCTCCGTCTAACTCAAAACCATCGCAGACATCAGGCTGTCTAACTCCGCCTAAGGGAGGGGAACATTTCTTAGCCCCCAGGACGACCAACCTCAAGGTTAGAGGACAGCTGCTTATGAAGAAAGTTTCTCTTTATTCTCATGCCAATCTGCGGCTCTCACTTAAGTTCACTTCCTCTAACCATTGCCTGAACTTGGAGACGCAACAGGAGGCCCCTAGACAGTGTCCTCCGGACAAGGACCTTTCGCGTGCCCGAGAGCAGCCATCTAACCAACGTCTGCTCTCCATGCTCTCCACGCTCCCAAACCCGCACTTGACAGCGACCCTCAGAGTGACAGCATGCCCAGTGGGGAGCACAGCACGAGGGGCAAGTGGCTCTCGCCATGAAGGAATGAATCATGAGCACAAATCGACACAAGAATCCTGCAGTTCAGACAATCACCCAGAGAACACATTTTCTGATAACTACAGAGCTAAAAATGGATCCACTTTGAAAATCCCTTCCTTTCTCCCGAGAAAGCTGAGGAGGTGGTTTAACAACAATCAGCTGCTGAGATGCATCGCATTCTGGGGTGTTTAGGAGATGAGCTCCAAGAAATTTCTTGGAAGGTACAGTTCCCAGAAGGTGGTGATGCTAACGAAGTCCATCAGCCCTCTCCACCGCCCCCAGTACGTGCTCACAGCTTGGGAATCTGAACTCAGAAGCCCATTCAAAATGAGCCAGGAGAGAGGAGGCCCAGGCCTTCCTGCCCCGTGACTCTGCTCAAACGTCAAATGACAGTTCCCCAAGAAAATGGGAGGAGGTGCTAAGGGGGCTGCCGCCAGCGGAGGATTACCTCAGCTTCCTTCAGCACCACGGGTGTGCTCGGGGATGTTACAGGAAGTTTTAGGTATCAGCTAAGTGTCATATAATAATAACAATAACATTTAGTACGTGCCGAGCATTGATGAGCTAGACGCACATGTATTATCTCATTTAATTCTCACAACTCCACGAGGAGGGTGCTGTACTTATCACCCCCACTTCAGAGTCACACTGAGGGTTACACAGATAATCAGGGCACAGGCAGGAAGCAGCAGAAGCCTGTATACATCACCACCACCCTCCACCACTCTTCCAGTGCAAGGAACCAGAACTGGCTTGAGAACTTATTTGTAAGGTTAAAATACAGACTACAAAGAGGGGAGAGGGCATAAACACAGAGGAAAGGAATGGGATGGAAACTGTAGGCTAGAGACCTTCTGTGTCGTAAGGAGTACAATAAAGAGTTAAATTTGATTTAAAAATACAAATATGATGTAAGGACTACATGTGGTAAATATAAGTTTTGTGCCATGTCATGGACACTGTTGAAATGAAGAAATGAAAAGACTATTATGGGACCTAATCAAACTTAAAAGCTTTTGCACAGCAAAGGAAACCATCAACAAAACAAAAAGACAACCTATGGAATGCGAGGAAATATACGCAAACGATGCAACTAACAGGGAGTTAATCTCCAAAATATACAAACAGCTCATACAACTCAATAACTACAACAACAAAAAACAATCCAAAAATGGGCAGAAGACCTAAATAGACATTTCTCCAAAGAAGACATACAGATGGCCAAGAGGCACATGAAAAGATGCTCAATGTCACTGGAGAAACGCAAATCAAAACTACAACGAGGTATTATCACCTCACACCTGTCAGAATGGCCATCATCAAAAAGTCTACAAAAAATAAATGCTGGAGAGGGTGTGGAGAAAAGGGAACCCTCCTGCACTATTGGTGGGAATGTAAACTGGTGCAGCCACTATGGAGAACAGTATGGAGGTTCCTTAAAACACTAAAAATAGAACTACCATATGATCCAGCAATCCCAGTCCTGGGCATATACCCGGACAAAACTATAATTCCACAAGATACATGCACCCCAATGTTAGTTGCAGCACTATTTACGGTAGCCAAGACACGAAAGCAACCCAAATATCCATCAACAGATGAACGGATAAAGAAGATGTGGTACATGTATATATACAATGGAATATGACTCAACCATGAAACAGGAATGAAATACTGCCATTTGCAGCAACATGGATGGACCTGGAGAATATTATGCTTAGTTGAGTAAGTCGGACAGAGAAAGAAATACTAAATGAAATCACTTCTATGTGGAATCTAAAAAATAAGACAAATGAATCTATATACAAAACAGAAGAAACAGACTCACAGACATAGAAAATAGATGCCTGGTTTCCAAAGGGGAGAGGGAGGAGGGCAAGGACAAATGAGGACCATGGGATTAGCAGATACAAACTCCTTTACACAAAATAGGTTAAGTAACAGGATTTACCGTGTAGCACAGGACAGTAAAGTAGGACCTCGGCAGAGGCAGCCACAGGCCATTGCCTGCTGTCTGGCTAGAGTCAGTGGTCAAGCAACACAGAAAAACGAGCAAAGCTCAAATGTGATGGACGCAGGTTACTGCTCTGCCAGAGAATTCAGGATGGTACATTCAAAATGGGGAAAAAAGGGCAATCTGCAGTGTGAAAGACACTTGGGTGTCAGTCTTAAAGAACAAACCAGAGTCTAGGGAAGTGACAGCTGGAGCAGGTTATTGGTGTCCGAGACATTATCTGGGAAAATAATTTACAAATTCATGAAGTTCCCTTAATACCAAATGTCATGTGCTATTTTCTTAATCATTTTTTATTCCTCGGATCACTAGTACTTTCATTATCTGAGCTTACTTCCCCACTGTGACAAAGATGTGGAACTATGACATACTGAGTCTCTTGGAAAACATTAAAGGACAAGTAATTAGCTAGAAAAATCATTGACTTCTTGATCAAGCTCTCTCTCCCAAGGAAAGGTACCATTAATTGAAATATAGAAAAGATTTCAAATGCTTGCAAAATTGTTTCCCTTCCATCAATTTTTGGCATGGCATTTGGTTTCTCTCCTATTCACATAAGGCTCAAAAACTTCTTTTGGGTTGACAGGTGGCTTTCCTATGACCTGTAGCGCATCTGCTCTGAACAGAGATCGGGGATGTCCTTTGGCTCAAGGCAATGGATACTGTTAGTTTTACATGCAAGTTGCCGTTCTCCACACTTTGCTGCAAAAAAGTACTCGTTTTCCTTACCGGAGCGTGGCAGACTGGTCTCTCTGCCACAGAGGTACCCCAGCTACGCCACAGAGTCCTGCTAAATACTAAACTTGAGCTGCACATGCACACGTGAATATGCATGCACACGTGTGCTTCCTGAATGCATTGAGGGCAGCTGTGACCTACTGCCCAGCCATTCAGAGCAACTCTAAATGCTTGGTTCCCGCTTTAATAACATCTCCCTTCCCACCCCTCCGACACTCCTGATGATGCTGTCAATCAAACCGCAAAGCTGAGTGGCAGGTTGAAACCTCAAAGGAAACCCAACAACCAGGTAAAAACTTGGCTGAGCCAAGGTGGGAGCGTTTCTGAGCCCCGCATCAGACAGGAACAAAGGCTGTGAGGCAACATCAGCTGTAAATGCCATCCATCATCATGCAAAGATAAAGAACCTCTAAATCCAACCAGAGGGCACTTGCAAATATCCAGTGCTGTCCTGACACTGACTGATGGCCATCCCTTTTAATTAGCTTCTCCTGTCTCTGGAGGTTTCCAAAGAAGTGATCACGTGCTCCCACCTCCTCCTCCCCCGCCACCATTCGCCTCTGTGGGGAGACAGGACCAAAGCAGGCACTGAGCCTCACCAGCCCCTCCCACTGTGTGACCACCGTGACCACGTGACCATCCAAATTCCGTCACCGGGTGCTTGCACTGACCTTTCGTAGAAGGAAGCAGATGCGCTCGATGTTCCTCAGCCGTTCCCTCTATCAGGATGCATGGGAAAGAAAAGAGAGGGGAGGTTAGATTTTCTGCTGAAAGAACATGAGAAGCCCCACATTCAGCCCCTAGTAGAGGAGGCAGAACCCACCACAGATCCCTCCCAGTCATGACCTCCATGTTCTCACTCAAGTGGCTTTCCCTAACAAGTTTCTGCTCATACAACTCAACAGCAAAACACCAAATGATCCAATTAAAAATGGGCAGAGGAAAATAGACATTCTTCCAAAGAAGACATACAGATGGCCCCCAGGTACCTGAAAAGGTGCTCGATATCACTAATCCCCAGGGAAATGCAAATTAAACCCACAATGAGATATCACCTCACACCTGTTAGAATGACTAGCCTCAAAAAGAAAAGAGGTAACAAGTGCTGATGAGGCTGTGGGAAAAAAGGGAACCCTGGTGCACTGTTGGTGGGGATGTGAATTGACACAGCCACTGTGGAAAACAGTATGGAGGTTCCTCAAAAAGTTAAAAATAGAAGTACCACATGATCCATCATTCCACTTCCGGATATAGCCAAAGGAAACAAAATCACTATGTTGAAGAGATATCTACACCCCCATGTTCATAACAGCAGTTTTTACAATAGCCGAGGCATGGAAACAACCTAAGTGTCCATTGACAAATGAATGGATAAAGCAGTTGTGGTATACACATATATAATGGAATATTATTCAGCCATAAGAAAGAAGTAAATCTTGCCTTTTGCAACAACATGGATGGACCTCAAGGGCACTGTGTTAAGTGAAATAAGTCAGAGAAAGACAAATACTGTATGATCTCACTTACATGTGGAATCTAAAAACAAAACAAAACAAGAACAACAAAACCAACTCATATCTGTGGTAATCAGAGCTGGAGAGGGAACTGGATAAAGGTGATCAAAAGGTACAATCTTCCAGTCATAAGATGTAATTCCTGGGGATGTAATGTACAACGTGATGACTATAGCTAACACTGCTGTGTGGCATATTTGAAGGCTGCTAAGTGAATAAACCCCAAAATTTTCATCACTTTTTTTCTTTTTTCTTTTGTATCTGTATGAAATGATGGATGTTAACCAATTAAGCAATTAAGCAATATATGTAAGTCAAGTCATTATGCTATACAGTTTAAACTAAATACACTGCTATATGTCAGTTATATTTCAATAAAATTGAAAGGAAAAAAAGAGCTTTGAGCTTTTCTCCATCTACCTTGTCATAGTTATTTGCTCTTAACTGAACTTTCCCAGCATACAGCATGGGCTCAGCTTCCCTCTCAGCCCAGCACAGGTTTCTGTACTTTTTCCTGCAGCCTCTGTGTCCCTATAAGACAGTCAAACCGCAGAACGGGCACCACATGCTCGTGAATCCAAAGGCTGCGGTCGGGTCCCCGGGGAGGGCTTCCCATTCAAGCCGCGAAGAGCATGTGTGCCTGATTAGTGTGTGAGGTGGGGAAGTTCTGGGCCCATTGGTTTTATTTTTCTAAAGTGGCTGTATTTAGAGGAAGCAATCTTCCCACTCAATTAGACACCAGCAGTGCCCCCGGGCTAAGACTTTTCAAGATGCCCAAGTCTAGCTCCAGAGTCTGGCTCGCTGCCAAAGGAAGATGCTCCAGGGCTGCACAGGTGATGATGCTCGCCTGACACACGAAGTGCCGCCTCCCCTTTCCCGCAGAGACTTCTGCGATTTCTGAAGCCACTCTGAACACAGCTGTGGCATCTCCCAGTGCGTCATTACTGAGGCAATTTTGGTTGCGGTCGATGTGATCATGAGATTCCTCGTGGATCAGGAGAAGACAGGTGGCTGGGATACTTCAATTTCCCTAATTAAATCATAAATATAGTGATTCCTGTGCACCCTTTAAGCCCAGAGGAAAGAGCCCACATCAGGACAAATTAGCATCCACATGGCTAGGAAGACAGACCACATCCTCCTCAACACACGTGTGTGTGCATGCGTGCACACACAAGCACAAACAGAGCTGGGCACTGAGGCTGCCTAAATGGAGAATAGTGGGAAAAGGTGTGAGATAACAGGCATGTAAGACGGAGGTTCAGGACACACGCTAGCTCCTTCCCCAGCAAGTCAGATCCTCTAAAGGACACTTCTCATTACTTTACAATGATATTAAATGCCCAGCTGGCAAAAGGAAGGGGAAAGGGTTAACATGAGAAACTAGGAGTTAAAACAAACATTCCTCCTCTTCCTACCACATGGAAGAGGGGTCCACCCAGAGGGTCTGACAATATTTAGAGCTTAAATCCAAAGAACCAGTGGGCCTCATGCACGTTGATTTAGGAATGCATCACACCGGGCTTCCCCGGTGGTGCAGTGGTTGAGAATCTGCCTGCTAATGCAGGGGACACGGGTTCGAGCCCCGGTCTGGGAGGATCCCACATGCCGCGGAGCGACTGGGCCCATGAGCCACAACTACTGAGCCTGTGCGCGTCTGGAGCCTGTGCTCCGCAACAAGAGAGGCCGCGATAGTGAGAGGCCCGTGCACCGCGATGAAGAGCGGCCCCTGCTTGCCACAACTAGAGAAAGCCCTCGCACAGAAATGAAGACCCAACACAGCAAAAATAAATAAATTAATTAATAAACTCCTACCCCCAACATCTTCTTTAAAAAAAAAAAAGCATCACACCAATCAGCAATTGTTTATAACACAAGTCCATCCAGGGCTGGAGTTACCGAGCAGTGAAGCAGCTTTGTCAAGCCACCTGAGCCTGAGATGCTGCTTCAGAGGATCTACAGGGGCCCAAAGAGCTTAAAGATGAGTTAAATGGGGCTTCCAAAGCGTTTAAGTTCCTGCCAGGGAGTAACATCATAAAAACTGGGGGAAATGTGTCTAATACACTTCCATTTAGGGTTTCTATGGATTTTTTAAAAAATCTCAGACAAGAGTCCTTTACTTAAGGGCTTGAGTCTATCCATGAGATGTCTGGCCTTTGGGACCCAGACTCCTTAATTAATTCATTAACTAATTAAAAGTGTGGCTTTATTTTTTTAAATTTTTATTGGAGTATAGTTGATTTACAAAGTTGTGTTAGTTTTGGGTGTACAGTAAAGTGAATCAGTTATACATATACAGATATACACTCTTTGTAAGATTCTTTTCCCATATAGGTCATTACAGAGTACTGAGTAGAGTTCCCTATACTATACAGGAGGTCCTTATTAGTTACCTATTTTATATATAGTGGTGTGTATATGTCAATCCCAATCTCCCAATTCATCCCCCACTTCCCCTGATAACCATAAGTTTGTCTCCTACATCTGTGAAGAAGTGTGGCTTTTTAATAATAGGAATAAAGAGTTGAGATCCAGCTTCTCTGCTATGCAACCTCACCCTTCAGTCATTCATTCTTCCATCAACAAATAGTTATTTGAGCGCCTACTGTGTGCAGTTTCTGTCCTTGCACTGACCTTGCACAGAAGCTCCCAGTGGGACATACACGGGTCCTAATTTTCTTTGTTCTGTCCGAACTAAGGAACCTGCCAAGGTGAGACGGAAACGGGCTCCACAAACCCGTCTCATGGTTTGGCCAACCTCCTGCACCCCAGTGTTGAATTCGCATGATGGAATCGAGGGGCAGGGCACTATTTCTTCACTAGTATTTACCCTGAGATCACACAAGAAACTCTGGGTGTTCTAAGTGGGCTGCTTTCTAACTTGAGCCCAAGCTACCAGGAGGAAGGGAAGCAGGCTCTTGACTCCCTGGCATTCCAAACAGAAGCACCCTCTTGGACTAGGGCAGCTCTGTGCACCCGGTCGATGTTGACGAGCCAAGTGTGGGACGCTGGGGCCAAACACAAAAGCATCCAGAAAGAAAGGAGACCCAAGGTGCAACGCGTTCAGGCCTACAGGAGCCAAGTTATCACTGGTGGTGGTGAGGCTGGCAGTTGGAAACAAAGTGGATTTGAATAATGACAAGTTTCATAAGATATAGTAAGTGTTCAGGTGGATCTTAGGGATTCTTCCAACTTGTCACAAAATTCCGCTTCACACAGTTGACTTGGAGAGGGTTAGGCTCTCTTTCATAGAATCAAAGAATTTGATGCCAAAGGGATTATAAAATCAGGCTCTTAAAGGCACAATGTAGAGTAGGTGGTAAGAACCCAGGCAGACTTGGGCTCCAATCCTGACTTCACTGCTCATGAGCTTTGAGTCCTTGGATAAGAGTCTATAAACTGGGTAAATAATGCCTGTCTAGCAGAGCTGTGAGGATTATAGGTTACATATATATAGGTCCTAGCATGTAGTAAAAACGCAAAAAAGCAACTCCAATAATAACCCTGTACTTTAGAGAGGGTGACACCAAAGCCTGCTCCCCTGGTCTTCTGGTACCTCCCTAAGAGCACAGCCCTCTTCAGGGGGCCTGCAGTTAAGGAGAACAGACCCCTCGTCCCTGTCACTAAAGAATGATGTCATAAGCCTTCCAGGTTAATATTCATACTAATATATATTTTTCTATATATATATATATATATATATATATATATATTCACACTAGAAAATTCCGGTGTTCTCTCTAAAACTTTTGACTGAAACTATCAAACTATCAACAGAACTATTCAAACAAAAGCATGCCTTGGCGCTGGAAACCAGGGCCTGGAAGGAAGTTCAACTCAATGCAGGCCCAGCGAGCTTAGACTGAGAGACGGACTCGCGTGAACCGTGAGCTCCATCCTTTGGGCCCAGTGGTCCTGGTCTGGAAAGTGTCTGGAAAAGGCTCTGTCCACAGGCGGGCTGGTGCCTGGCTCTGGGATGTGGGCTGCACTGAGCAGAGGGGCGGACAGCCAACACCCACCCCCACTCAACAGACGTGAGGTCTCCCTCCTCTCCCCGCGTCGAGGCCTCTTTCTGCATCCATTCCAGGGCACGTGGGAGGGCAGCAGGCACGGCCCGACAAGCCAGATGGCGCAGCAGAACTCTGGGAAGAGCAGGTGCTGGGGCAGGAGGTCTCTCACATGCTGAACCCGGACCGGACAACCAGACCGCATCGGGTTCCCCAGGGGGAGGCAAGCTGACCTCAGGCCTGCAGAGCCTCCCGAGATAAATGCTTCCCGGGTGAAGGATATGGGGTGAGTAGCTGCATACAGCAACCCCCCTGCAAGCCTCCCTCGGAGAAACCTGGCCAAGTGCAGAGCAGGGACAGCCACGGTGATGCTCCTACACCTGCCGACATGGTGGCCAGCCTGAGCCTCTCTCCTTGTTCAAGGGGGCGTAGCCAAAACCCACTAACATGGGGCCTTGAGGACTCCGCAGCCACAGCACACAGACCTCTCCCACCCGGGTGGTGGGACTGCTATACTTGACTTTGCATGATAAATGGAGACCTCAGCTGCCCCGAGCCAGGCATGGAGGTGCAGCCCGGGCCGAGCCTGCGCTTCACTCATCCTACTCATGGAGACCTCGCCCTCCTTCACAGGCCCTGGGTGGCCTGGGGTGACACCACCCTTCCGGCCACCAGCACCCACCACCTACCGCATGAACAGGGTTGCACTGGTCGATGGGGTTCTTAAAATCCGTCCTTAACTCATCAAAGGCAATTATCTGAAACAGAAAACACAGAATCAAGATGTTAGCGTCAATGCACCACATCAAAAGCTTCCTCTGATTTGGTCCAAAATAACTCAGGAGGCGGGCGAAGTTTATCAATGACACAAGACTGGCCAGGAGTCAATCACTGTCAAAGCTGGTAATGGGCACCTGGGGTTGATTGTACTCTCCTGTCTATGTCTGTGTATGCTTTAAAATCCCCAAAAGAGGGCTTCCCTGGTGGCGCAATGGTTGAGAGTCCGCCTGCCGATGCAGGGGACACAGGTTCGTGCCCTGGTTCAGGAAGATCCCACATGCCGCAGAGCGGCTGGGCCCGTGAGCCGTGGCCTCAGAGCCTGCGCGTCCGGAGCCTGTGCTCCGCAACGGGAGAGGCCACAACAGTGAGAGGCCCATGTACCCTCCAAAAAAAAAAAAAATCCCCAAAAGAGGGAACGGGAGGGATGTTGTTTAAGGGTAGATACTTAAAACTAACAGATAAATAAGTCCTGGAGACCTAACACAGTACAGTGATTACAGACAACAAAATTGTATTATAAACATTAAACTTGCTAAGAGACTAGATCTTAATTGTTCCCAGTACTTGAAGAAATGATAACTATGTGATGGGATAGAGGTGTTAGCTAACGCTACAGTGGCAACCATATTGCAACATCAGTGTAGCAAATCTCTATGCTGTACACCTTAAATGTACTCAATGCTGTATGTCAAATATATCTCAATTTTTTAAATCCCCAAAATAAAGTTTTTTAAGTTTCCTGTGCTTCACAAAAATGTAGAGAAAACACTGTTTCGATGAGAGTAGTCTGGGGTTTGGATAAAGGCATACAAAAATTTAAAACTTCAGACCAGCACTTTCCATTTTCTCCTTCAGGAAAAAGCTGTTTACTTTTTATTTTTGTTTATTCTGGCAGAGATGCTGATTAGAAGTTAAATGGATAGAAGTCAGGCAAATGGGAGAAGAGAAAAAGCAAGAAAGCAGAGTTGACAGGAATAGAAACAACCCAATCTCTAGCCGTCCACAGCCTGGACGATCAGCTCCTGGACAGTCAAGGCGTCACACCTTGGTCCATTGCACTTGGGTTCTCAAGGTCATTCTGGACAGAGACTCAGAGGTCCCCAGAGAGCAATGGTTTCCCCCTTTGTCTGGAGGGGAGAATGTTGGAAGTGACCTTCTCTGGTCACAGAACGAGGCGTGACCCAGGCACAGAAAGAACTAACTAGAGGTGAAGCTTCCTAACCCCGGCCCACCTTGTCCCCCAGATGTCCCCAGGGAGACTCAGGGACAGAACAAGGTGGTATTCAGACACGAGAGTGTCCTCTCTTAGGGTGTGGACGTCTTAGGTCCTCTCCTGGGCTGCATACAAATGGACAAACCAACTCCCCCAGGAAGGCACATCCCAGGGGTCCCTGAACACTTGGCAGAATTGCTGAAACAATGAAGCTGCCATCCCACCCTCAACAGTCCCTGTTCCTGCAGCATGGAGGTGAAAGTAAGTACCAAGTGAGGGAAAACAACACGCTTCCCTCGAAAAAGCAAGTATGCTTTTAGAGCAATCACATGTCATTCTGATTTCAATACTCCTGCAGAATTAGGGGGAAATTCTAGTACAAGTTGTATTAAATAGACACATTTCTATATCATCCCTCGCCAGATAGTTCATTATCCAGCCTATACCTGAACCCTGTAGTAACAAGAAACTCACCACTTACTGAAGATGCTCCTTCCGTCCCTGGCTACCTCTAATTAATTATCATCTTCCTTTACCGAACTAACATATAACTCCCTAAGGTTTCCACCCACACACTAAGCCAGGGTCAGCAAACTACAGCCTGCAGGCCAAATCTGGCCTGCCACCCATTTCTGTACAACCTGTGAGCTAACAATGGTTTTTACACCTTTAATATAGTAGAAAAAAATCAAAAGAAGAATACTATTTTGTGGCAATGTAAAAACTATATCATATTCAAATTTGTTTCCATCAATAAAGTTTCATTGGAACGTAGACACAATGATTCTTTTATATATGGTCTATATTCTTACACTGTGATGGCAGAGCTGAGTAGCTGCACAGATACCATATGGCCAGCAAAGCCCCAAATAGTTAGTATCTCACCCTTTACAAAAAAAAAATTTGCCAACCCCTATTCTATTCTTTTATTTCTCCTCTAGAGTGGCAGTGTCCAATATGGTAGCCACATTTGGCTATTTTAATTAGTTAAAATTAAATGTAAAATTCAGTTACTACACTTTAATTGCTCAAAATCACATCTGTCTAGTAGCTATTAAACAGCACAGATGTAAAACATTCCCATCATCACAGAAAGTTCTATTGTGTACAGCACTGCTTTAGAGGCACAGAGGATCGTTGAATCACTCTTCCACAAGCAACCCCTTTAAGTATTGCCAGCTATGGTGAATGCAGCCAATCTTCCTTCTTCAGGCGAAATCTCTCCAACCTTTACTTAGATTAACTGGCACTAAGTTACCTCATCATTCTGATTGCCCTTCACTGACATTACAGGTTGTAAATGTCTTTACTAAAACATGACTGTCAGAACTGAACACCATACTCAAGGTGAGGTCAGATGGCTCAGAGAGTAAACGTCTCACTCCCCTCCTCTGTTCTGTAAACTATGCCTCCGTTAATGTAACCTGATAGCATTAGCCTACTGGTAGCCACATCACACTCCTGGTTTCATACCAAGCTTGCATTGCCTAAAAGCCCAGGTCTTCTTCATGTGCTTCAGTTTAACTAAGCCCACCTCATTCCAACATGTCCATTATTGGATTTGGGCACCTAAGAGCAGAAACTGACATTTATCCCTTTTAATTCCTCCCTATGGGTCTAATCTGTTGAGATATGATCTATCTCCCAACTACAAATGCTAATGAACATAATGTGTTCATTATCCACATTCACCATGATCTAAATACAAACAGAGCAGGACCAAGGGCAGAACCCAAAGCTCGCCACTCCTAGCTCCCAGGAGGCTGACATAAGCAATCTTTCGGCTCCTTATTTACCAATTATAAAGACAATTCATCATATTTTGATCCATTCAACTGAAAGTAAATCTCTGGATAGCATTAGAACCCCATAACTGTTGGTGCAGCATATATAAGCTCCCCAAAGAGGCCGGGAGCTCATGGACGGAAGGAGTCAAGCCCTACGTCGTGGACATGACTGAAGACTCACTTGTGTAATTCCCACCTCCAGCCCTGACCTGGGCCCATGTCCCTGTCTAAGTGCCGGGACGTGGGTCTGGGCTGAAGCGAGCAAAGGCTGCCGGTGCTTAAAGCAGCAGGAGAGGAGCCATGGGGATTCCGAGTTGGTAAGTGCATCTGAGAGCGAGCAACCACTGCCCAACTTGGGTCCCAACTTGGAGGAGGGTGTGAAGAGGGGAAGGCCAGAGTGCAGCTTATGCCTTTGAGCTCCACGAGATAACGGGTACTTTGTGGCTGTTTTCTGATGATGGTGATGGCGATGTGCACAGTGAGGATAAAGGCTTTCAGCATCCCTACCCCCGGTAACTACTCACTAAATGATCCTTCCATTCACTTGACAAACATTCAGTGAGCATCTTTCACTCACAGGCACTGACGGGGCTAGCCCCTGCAGGTACAAAAATCAACAAGATACTGTTCCTGTCCTCACCAAGTTCCTGGGCTAGAAAGGAAGAGAAGCATGTAGACAGATCATTCTGCTACAATGTGATACGTGCTATATAAACAAGACGACTGTAATAATAGCTAACATTTAGGGCATGCTCATTATATCCCAGCACCTCCACAGTCAAAACACAGAACGGCTCCATCACCCCCCAAAATTCTCTCCTGTTGCTCCTTTGGAGCCAACCCTTCCCCCATCCCTAACCCTAACCTCACCCCCACCCCGGACCCGGACCCGGCAACCATGAATAGTTTTGTCTTTTCCAGAAAGTCATTTAAGTGCCACCACGCCGTATCTTGGCTTTTGAGTCTGGTTTCATTCACTTAAGGTAATGCATGTAAGATTCAGCCACGCTGTTGCCTGTATCATCAGTTTGTTCCTTTCTGTTGCTGAGTAGTATTCCATTACAGAGATGAACCACAGTTTATTCATTCACCTGTTAAAGAACATGTGGGTTGTTTCCAGTTTTTTACAGTTATGAATAAAGCTGCTAGAGACATCTGCATAACAGTTTTCATCTAAATGTAAGTTTTCAATTTTCTTGGGCAAAGAGGATATGGATCGCTGGTTCATGTGGTAAGTGTATGTTTATAAAAGAAATGGAGAAACTCTTTTCCAAAGTGGCTGTACCATTCTGTATGCCCACCAGCAACATATGAGAGTTCCAGTCACTCCACTTCCTCACCAAAACTTAGTATTGTCAGTTTGGGTTTCTTTCATTTTAACCATTTCAATGGGTGTGTAGAGGTATCTCATTATAATTTTAATTTGCATTTCTCCAATGACTAATTACGTTGAGCACCTTTTCATGGGCTTAATGGCCATCTGTGCATCTTCTTTGGTGAAGTGTGTGTTTAAATCATTTGCCTATTTTATTTTTTTAAATTCAGCTGTTTTCTTATTGATGATTTTTGAGAATTCTTTATACATTCTGGATATAAGTCCTTTGTCAGTTATGCAAATTGCAAATTTAAAAAATTTTTTTAATTGAAGAATAGTTGATTTATAATATTGTGTTAGTTTCTGGCGTATAGCAAAGTGATTCAGCTGTATGTATGTAGATATATTATTTTTCATAGTCTTTTCCATTATGGTTTGTTACAAGATTTTGAGTATAGTACAAGATATTGTGCTATACAGTAGGACCTTGTTGTTTATCTTTTATATATAGTAGTGTGTATCTGCTAATCCCAAACTCCTAATTTATCCCCCCCACCCCACTTTCCCCTTTGGTAACCACAAGTTTGTTTTCTATGTCTGTGAGTCTATTTCTGTTTTGTAAATAAGTTCATTTGTATCGTATGCAAATATTTTCTTCTATTCTGTATCTTGTCTTTTCATTCTTAATAGGATGTTTCTAAGAGCAAAAGTTTTTCATTTTAACATTTATCAGTTTATCCAATTTATCAGTTTTTCTTATATTGATCATACTTTTGGTGTTGGATCTAAGAACTCTTTTGGATCTAAGAACTCGTAAGGCCACAGAGATTTTCTCCTAGGTTTTTCTTCTAAAACCTAGGGTTTTCTTTATGGTTTAAACTAAAAATTCAATTTCTTTAATAGATTTAGGACTATCTGTTTATTGATTTCTTATTACATGAGCTTGGAGCATTTGTGACCTTAAGGAACTGGCTGATTTCACCAAAGTTGTCAAATTTATAGGTCAAATTTATATTCCGAGCCACCCTCACTGCTTGTTTCATTTTCCCTCTTGGTTTTCTTGCTAAACTTTTGAGATGGAGGCTTGAGTGAGCACAGAAAAGGCTAGAAAAGGCAGCAGCTAAACAGTGGAAACAGCAAGAGAAACAGTTCTTCCACAAGCTGCATAACAGAGGTTCTAGCTAATCAGATTGTCTATGACCTTGCCTGGGGCTGGGCTGTGCAGGAGATGATGCTCAAGAGGGAGAGAAGGTCAGATGCCAGGACCTAGTTGTGTACAGAGCTGGAGGCTCCAAGAGAGGCAGAGCCAGGGGCTGGGGAGTCCACAGAGAAGTCCAGAAAGGAAGGGAGCTCCAAGAAGAGAAACACACTCGATGAGAAGCTGTTTCTGTGAACCTTGAGCCCTGACCCTGCCACCACTAGTCCTGGGCTAACTCATCCCCCAAAAGTCCTGACCCAAACCCTCCAGCTGCTCCCCAGCACCCCGGCCCCAGGATCATGAATCAACAATTCACTGGCCTTTGGAAGAATTAATATTGTTAAAATGGCCTTACTACCCAAAGCAATCTACAGATTTTATGTGATCCCTATCAAAGTACCCATGACATTTTTCACAGAACTAGAACAAATAATCCTAAAATTTATATGGAAGCACAAAAGACCCAGAATTGCCAAAGCAATCCTGAGGAAAAAGAACGAAGCAGGAGGCATAACCCTCCCAACTTCAGACAATACTACAAAGCTACAGTCATCAAAACAGCATGGTATTGGCACAAAAACAGACATATGTATCAATGGAACAGAATAGAGAGCCCAGAAATAAATCCTCACACCTACAGTCAATTAATCTTCGACAAAGGAGGCAAGGATATACAATGGAGAAAAGACAGTCTCTTCAGCAAGTGGTGCTGGGGAAGCGGTACAGCTGCATGTAAATCAATGAAGTTAGAACACTGTCTCACACCACACACAAAAATAAACTCAAAATGGCTTAAAGACTTAAATATAAGACATGACACCATAAAATTCCTAGAAGAGAACACAGGCAAAACATTCTCTGATGTAAACCATAGCAATGTTTTCTTAGGTCAGTCTCCTAAGGCAAAAGAAATAAAAGCAAAAAAACAAAAAAAAAAAAAAAAAGAGAGAGAAAGACCTAATCAAATCAAACTTATAAGCTTTTGCACAGCAAAGGAAACCATAAACCAAACGAAAAGACAACCTACAGAATGGGAGAAAATATCTGCAAGTGATACGACTGACAAGGAATTAATTTCCAAATTATACAAAGAGCCGATATAGCTCAATATCAAAAAAAAAAAAAAATCAAAAACTGGGCAGGAGACCTAAATAGACATTCCTGCAAAGAAGACATACAGATGGCAAATAGGCACATGAAAAGATGCTCAACACCACTAATATTAGAGAAATGCAAATCAAAACTACAATGAGGTATTACCTCACACCAGTCAGAATGGCCATCATTAGAAAGTCTATGAATAATAAATGCTGGAGAGGGTGTGGAGAAAAGATGACCCTCCTACACTGCTGGTGGGAATGTAAACTGGTGCAGCCACTATGGAAAACAGTATGGAGTTTCCTTAAAAAAAAAAAAAATAGAGCTACCATACAATCCAGCAATCCCACTCATATGCATATATTTGGAAAAGACGAAAACTCAAATTTGAAAAGATGCAGGGGCCCCAATGTTCATGGCACCACTATTTACAGTAGCCAAGACATGGAAGCAACCTAAATGCCCACTGACAGATGAATAAAGAAAATGTTGTGTATATATATATATATATATATACACACACACACACACACACACACACACACACACACACACACACACCATGGAATATTACTCAGCCATAAAAAAGAATGAAATAATGTCATTTGCAGCAACATAGATGGAACTAGAGATTATCATACTAAGTGAAGTAAGTCAGACAGAGAAAGTCAAGTATCATATGACATCACTTATATGTGGAATCTAAATGAACGATACAGGGCTTCCCTGGTGGCGCAGTGGTTGGGAGTCCGCCTGCCGATGCAGGGGACGCAGGTTTGTGCCCCGGTCCGGGAAGATCCCGCGTGCCACGGGGCGGCTGGGCCCGTGAGCCATGGTCGCTGAGCCTGTGTGTCTGGAGCCTGTGCTCCGCAACGGGAGAGGCCACAACAGTGAGAGGCCCGCATACCAAAAAAAAAAAAAAAAAAAAGTAAAAGAATGATACAAATGGGCTTTCTTACAAAACTGAAATAGACTCACAGACATAGAAACAAATTTATGGTTACTAAAGGGGAAGGGGGGGAGGGATAAATTAGGAGCTTGGGATTAACAGATACGCACTACTATATATAAAACAGATAAACAACAAGGTCCTACTGTTTAGCACAGGGAACTATATTCAATATCTTGTAATAATCTATAATGGAAGAGAATCTAAAAAAGTATATATGTAAAACTGAATCACCTTGCTGTATACCAGAAACTAACACAACATTGTAAACCAACTATACTTCAATAAAAATTCACTGGTTAAATGAAGGCCCTGTGAGGGGCCTCACCAGGGATTAGAGCCCCTCCTGTGCAATGTCAGCCAGGTGTGGGTCAGCCCTAACTCTAGACAGCCTCCATCCCATCGGGCCTCATCCCGAGGTGGGAAGCAGCCTGGACCCACTTCAAGAGGCAGGGAATTACAGAAATCCTCTACAAAGCATCTCAAGAAGGCTTCTTTCTTTAGGCCCACAGCGTTTATAATTAGGAGATCAAAAGTCACCTTGCTTGTCTGAAACAGTTATTCTGCTAAAAATAACTATGCTCTACTATGAAAAAACCTTCCTGGAAGAGTAAGAATGAGAGAAAATTCAACCTCCATTAGCTAATAAGTCCCCAGGGCTGCCCCATCACAGAGTTTAGCATTCGGAAAAGCCTCTTTTGTCTGGAACATTCTCTCCCCTGTGTTCGTTCCACAGTGTCCTCTGGTTTCTGAAAGATCTACACTGGTTGAAGCCTCACAATCTTGGATTTGTATCACATCATCTCACTGCAACATTCCATCTGCACAAGGACTCTGTGCACTGGATATCCCCCCAGTGTACAGTTTGGGAAACCAAGCCCCAGGCGGAGTGTTTGAATGAAGTACTGGCCATGGCACAGTGGGCGAGTAACAGCCCACACCAGGAACCGGGTTTCTGAATCCTGGTCAGCTGATGCTCCGTGTAGCACAGTGCGTTGTCTCTCTGTGACTTGAAATCGTTCAAAGAAAGTGTTGAGTTATTAAAGATGCCCAAGACTCTTTCCTAGGCACCCACCATGTCCCTGGCACTGCCCTTGGCTCTGGAATACAGTGGTGAGCCAGAAGATAAGGTCCCTGTGCTCACAGACAGGGGCAGGGGACAGAATCAATCAATAAATAAACAAGAAACATACCTTAAAATGATAGGCTGCCTGAAGAAAGTATAATACAACAGGGTGATATGAAGACCTAGAATTGGAGGGCGGTCAAGGAAGGCCTCTTGGAGGAGGTGCCGTTTCAGGTGAGAGGCTGAATGACCAGGAGCCAGACATGGAAATTTCCAGAAAGAAGTTACTAGGGCCTGCAGAGGCCCTAGTGGGAAACAAGGTCGGCGGGGATGAGGTGCCAAAAGGCCACGGCAGCTGAAGCCCAGTGAAAGAAAGAGACACTGGGAGGGGACGAGGCCAAGAGCGGGACTGGCCAAGAATCCCACCTGGTGTGGGACTCATCTAACCGGCTCCGCGAAGCAGACCTGTGAGCTGAGGCCCTGCTCAGCCCAACTACTCCGTTGGTGATACGGCCTCTACGTTACTCACAGAACTGAGCGCGTCTGCTGCTTGTGGTCTCACAATCCAACAAAGGGGTGTGACCGAGGGGGACGTCGATGAGACAGGTCAGTGTGTGTGAATGCAGTGTCAGGTATGCACACTGAGGAGTAGGTGGTGGGACGACGATCTTTGGGTCCTTTCTGCAAGGCCGCTAATTCACCCAGAAAAAAAGTCAGTGGTCAGAGGCAGTATGAGAAAAGACCAGGAATCCTGGCTAGTCAGACCCAGGAAGCCAGAGAATGATTTGGGGCTAACCCACCCCAGAGAGCAATCGGACACTGGGAAAAGCTGTCCAAAGTCTTCTAATGAG
This sequence comes from Globicephala melas, assembly GCF_963455315.2. NCBI lineage: Eukaryota > Metazoa > Chordata > Mammalia > Artiodactyla > Delphinidae > Globicephala > Globicephala melas. The sequence continues at coordinate 21,913,450 of NC_083314.1, read as the reverse complement.
AGGACACGTGGGGCCTGAGCCCCCAGAATTTCCGCCTACCGATCCATCCATCAACAGGGACAGCTCTGTCACCCAGGCGTGCATTCAGACTCCTATCTGCAGTAGGGCCACCTGGGCAGAACTTCCTGATTTCTCCATGTTATAAGTTGAATAGTGTCCCCCCCAAAGTCACCTCAAGCCTCAGAATGTGGCCTTATTTGGAAATAGGGTCTCTACGGATATAATCAGTTAAAATGAGATCATACTAGACTAGAGGCCCCAAATCCAGCGTCCTTATAAGACACAGAAAAGGACACACAGAAATGGGGAGTGGTGCAGCTACAAACCAGGGAGCACCGAGGGTTGTCAGGGGCCATCAGGAGCCGGAAGACACAGGGAAGGATCTTCCCTAGAGCCGTCAGAGCGAGTAGGGCCCTGCCCTGACTTCACACTTCCAGCTTCCAGAACTATGAGAGAATACATTCCAATTAAGTCACCTAGTTTGTGGTAATTAGTTAAGGCAACCCTGGGAAACATATAGAGTCCAGTTGCAAAATAGCTGAAACCGTTGCTGCCGTGACCTAAGATGTTATCAGGAAAAAATGGCTTTTGGTGCCACCCGTGAATGTTAGTTAGTGAAAGAAACAGACAGGAGCATTTCCAACCCAAAATAAATACCTCCCCGGGGAAGCAGGCTTTTATACTCACTACAAGCCTTCCTGTAAGTTCCCTAAAGCCACACTAAGAATATACTTTTAATTTAGAAAGAAGTCAGTTTTTTACTTCCTCTCCATGTCTTGTCCCAACAAGAGCAATTCCTTCAAACCACTGCCCAAGCCTTGGGGCCGTTTTTGAGAGTCAGGAGCTCCACCGGATGGGAGAGAGACGGGGCACGGGAACAGATTTATTGGCTGTACCACATGGGCTTAGGGTTAGTGTCGCTTTTATGTCTGATGCTGGAGCAGCTGAAGAGTCCTAAAGGTTCTGTTCACTGATTCTAAACTGCTACAGGCAACTGTTTGCTAAGCCACACCTGAACCCCCAAGAAGATGGACTCCACACTCATGGGTACCACGCAGGTAGGCCCCATGTCCCCTTCCCGCACCATCACAGAGTGAGCCACCATTGGCTCCATGCCTACCTGCGTCACGACAGGTGCTGCCTCTTTAGGGGGAAGAGCCCTGCACCCGGAGGAGAGCTCGGTGGGGTCTTTACCCTGCAGGGACTAGCTGTGTAACCTTGGGCTTGTCATCACTTTTCCAGGCTATGGTTTCCTTATCCACAAAATGGGAATAATAACTCTCCCTACGTCAACTGGTTGCCACGTGAAATGAGGTGCCAGAGACCACAGTGTCAGAGCAGGAGAAATAAAGATGGTGTTGGATGAAGAATGAACTGCCATTATATAAAAGGCTCCACACGGCAGAATGGTTAGCATGTGCCTGTGAGTCAGAAACCCTCAGTTCAAATCCAAACTCCACCTCATCTATCTGAGTGACTGCAGGCAAAGTGTTTAACCTCTCCAACCTCAGTGTCCTCAAATAGAAACAGGAGACAGTAAGGGTTCTACCTCCTACTGGGGCTGTGAGGATCAAACGAAATAATGTCCATAAAGCACTGGGCGCGATGCCTAGTGCATAGCAACAATAAACATTAATTACTACTTTTATCGCTGTAGTTGTTACCACCGTACAGATGTTTGGGCCCCACCTCCCTGATTTTGAGCACAGTCATTAGCATCACACAGTCTGGATCCAGGAGAACCCAGGCACTTTAGGGAAGGAGGATGTAGGTAGGAGCGAAGGGCAGAGCTGCTCTGACGACACGCGTGGGTGAGAAAGTGCTAGGGCCCATCCTGTCACGGGTGGGAGACTGAACACTGGGATGCTGGGAAGGAGGCTGGGATAAGCAGGTGAGCTGGGAAAGGAGGCATCAGCTGCCCCCAGACCAGCCCCTAGACCTGAATGATGAGTACAAATTGGGGAACACAGGACACGGCCTATCAGCCATTGCCTCTGCCGGAATTTGAAGACACAGGTGGTTCTGACATTGCTTCCCTGGTCCCCGTCTAGTTAACAGAAAACAAAGAACCCCCCAGAGCCAGGCACATCTGGGATGGGAGGCAAGAGAGCAGGAGACCAGGCAGGCCCGGCCGACTTTCTCCTGCCGACACTCAGCAGGGCAGTCCCCAGCTCCAGCCAGCAGCCATCCGGTCAGGGTGAAATCCAGAGGGGAGGAGGGGATGAGAAGGCGCCCCCCCCCCACCGTCTGCTGACTTGTGGTGGGCAAGGCAGCCCCCTCTGAAGAACACATGCCGTGAGGCAGGGGTGGGAGTGTAATAGGGAAGAACAAATCTAACTCCATATTGGATCTGTTTCTTTTACTTTAACCTTTGTATTCTATTGCTTTCTCTGCAAGAATATTGCCTATAGCCTGAAATATACAGGATAGCCCATTCTCAAGGCTCTGAACTTTAAAGGTATAACACTTTTCCACTCACACAGAGATAAAAAGTTGCGGAACAGAGAATAACATTTGTCTTGTTGGAGGTTTACAGGACCATCACGACCTATAGACACCTATAAGGACAGCTGCAAGAACAAAGGATTCTGACACCAAGAAGTCTGCAACAACCAACAACTTTTAGTATGTAAGAAGCCTGAATTCTAACTTGGGTAAGATGGTTCTTTGGGACACTAGTCCACCATCTTCTCAGTCGGCTGGCTTTCCAAATAAAGTCACTATTCCTTGTCCCGACAATTTGCCTCTTGATTTATTGACCTGTCTTGTGGTGAGCAGTACGAGCTTGGACGAGCTTGGACTCGCTAACAGGCGGAGGGCAGCAGCAGGCAGCCTTCTGGGGTCTTCCCGGTCCCACTCGATCAGGCCCCAGCCGTCTGCTTCTCCCAGCCCCCAGCTCAGCCAGCACCCACAGCGCCACAGCCCACCACGTGAAGCAAGTCGCAAACCACAGAGTGTTCTAAGCAACTAGTGCCAGCCCCAGTTCCCACCTCCTCCTACCAAGTTTGTGTTTGCTCTGCCATCCTTGGTTCTCAGACGTGAGATTTCAGGAGGAATTTCTGGCCTGAAGGGTTCGGGGACCCTCCAGACACCCTTTGGGGTCTTGGCCATCAGCCTCCCACATGGCTCTTGGAATTTCTCCTCTTGATGGTTCCAGCATCCTCTGCTCCTTGGGACAAGCAAATGCCTCCTCCAGCCCCCAGGCCTGGAGCACTCCACAGCCAGCAGGCCCAAGCTCTGGGGGGAGTGCACACCCAAGGGTGAGTGTGAACATGCATCAGTGAGGTCCCCACACCCCAAAGAATCTCCCAGGAAGAGCCATCATTAGTCATTCTTAAAAAATGCTTACTAGGATCTACCATTTGCCAGGCACTGTGGTAAGAACTGGAGATACTACAAAAAGAAAGGCAGACGGGCACTGGGCTCTACCAGTGACCAAGGCTCTCTCCTTGCCCAGGCTCTTCTGAGCCCTCTTCCCAGCTAGGCTTCAGCCCTGGGCTCCATGTCCATCCTTGCAGAGTCTAGTTTTAGCGAGAATCCTGCTAAGCTGGTTTGGAGAGAATCCCCACTCTCGATATCTGATCACCCTGGGCTGTCTTCAGCAAGAATCCTATTAAGTCAGTGTAGTAAAAGTCCCCCCACCCTTGATATCACCTCTTAGTGATTTTCCATCGCCAACCCCTTCACCCTGCTCCTTGACTACAAATCCCTGTTGTGCTTGTATTCAGAATTAAGCCCAATCTCTCTCCCCTATTGCAATAGCCCTGAATAAAGTCTTCCTTACCACTTTAACAAGTGCCAGACCATTTTTTTTTTTTTTTAACACCAACTTCGATTTATTCTCTTGTGTTAACTCTGAAAAAGCAACATCCTCTGGGAGCAGTAGCCTATTAAGCAAGACATTGATTTTTGCAAATCTAAGTGTGAACTCTTTAATCAAATTGAAGGTGGAATGTGTATAAAGGGAGGCAGAACTCCAAGCTCTGGGCCAGAACTTAAGTTTTTTCAAGTTGTTGGCGGTGAGTTGCTTCTTTTGGTTTGAGATCCGCAGGAGCAGAGGGTGAACTAACCGTACTCCTTGGTTCATGACACATCATCACCATGGGTCTGAGAAAGTCCCTCTCTTACTTTATTTACTCATCTATTCATTTCCTTTTCTCCCATTAGCCCTTTCCCTCCATCATAGGTGATTATTGGTTTATGTTTAATGTGTATCTTTCTCTTTGTTGTGTTCTTCCAAAATGTGTGTTTGTGTGCATATATTCTTTAAATAAATTTATTTATTTATTTATTTGGCTGCGTCGGGTCTTCATTGCTGCACACGGGCTTTCTCTAGTTGCGGTGAGTGAGGGCTACTCTTCGTTGTGGTGCACGAGCTTCTCACTGCGGTGGCTTCTCTTGTTGCGGAGCACGGGCTCTAGGCACACGGGCTCAGTAGTTGTGGCTTGTGGGCTCAGTAGTTGTGGCTTGCGGGCTCTGGAGCGCAGGCTCAGTAGTTGTGGCACCTGGGCTTGCTCTTCAGCATATGGGATCTTCCCGGACCAGGGCTCGAACCCATGTACCCTGATCTGGCAGGCAGATTCTTAACCACTGCGCCACCAGGGAAGTCCAATGTGTGCATATATTTTATCAATAATTTACCTAACTGTATTTCATTCTCTTTCTTCCCTTTTGCACTCAGCAGCGTAGCTACAGGGCTCCACAGGCGTAGCCACTACGGTTTGCCTACCAATGCTCCCAGTGAGAGACACCGATTTGACCTTTGCACATCAAATAATGCTCCCAAATCCCCACGCATGTTCCCTTAAGGATTGGTCTGACAATTTTATCGAGATTTATACCTAGGAGTGGAACTGCTGGGCCATGTGGTTTATGTTTTTTCCTAAATTGAACTAAGTACTCCCCTGCTACCCTCCTAAGTGGCTGTACTCCCCCAGCAGTGCTGAGGGCTCTGCATCCCACATCCCAGCCAACACCTGGCAGCATCCAGCTTTCCAGCTTTTGAAGTCTAATAGGTTTTAAGGTTTGATCTTTCTGTTGTTTTAACTTGCATTTCTCCAGAAAGAGCCTCTCTCCATATAATGGAGAGCCTTTTAGATTTCTTTTTCTGTAAATTGCCACCTGAGCTGCTTGGTCCATTTTTCTATGTGGTGGCTGCCATATTTCTTTTTGAGTCGCACTTGTTGCTGGTATGTTGTAGATGTGAATCCTCTTTCAGTTTTAGACATTTTGAATACTTTTTCTCATCCGTCACCTATTAATTAACTGTGGTATCCTTCATTGAGTGGAAATCCATTTCTTAAAGTTTTTTTTTTAAGAAGTCCTTCCTTGCCCCTAAGACAGAAAGATAGACGCTTATGTTATTTTCCATTTTCTTTATGAGATTATAGAACTCTAGTTAGTCCTTTCCTGTCCTCCAACACCAGTGACTTGGCTATAGTGGGTCAACTCAAGGGATCAGAATTACTTCAGTCACTGAATATTTAATGAGCACCTACTATGAGAGGCATTGTGCTTGGAGCTGCAGGTAGAAGATAGGACATGGTCCTTAGACTCAATGACAGGAGTGGAGTAAGAACACGTGACATGACAGGAGATGAGAGAAGTCAGGAAAGGGCAACCCTAAGTTGAAGGAATGAAATTTCCACTTGCAAACTGCCTGGAAGAGACTTGTCTCAGTAGGCATATGTAAATCATATGCAGGTCAGATGAAAATGACTATGCAAATATTTGTATATCTCAAGAACAGCCCAGAGAGGAACATCCTTGGGGCTTTAGAATTCCTTTCCCAGTCTAATGTAAATTGGTACAGCCACTATGGAGAACAGTATGGAGATTCCTTAAAAAACTAAAAATAGGGCTTCCCTGGTGGTGCAGTGGTTAAGAATCTGCCTGCCAACGCAGGGGACACAGGTTCGAGCCCTGGTCCTGGTCCGGGAAGATCCCACATGCCACGGAGCAACTAAGTCAGTGCACCACAACTACTAAGCCTGCGCTCTAGAGCCTGTGAGCCACAACTACTGAGCCCGTGTGCCACAACTACTAAAGCCCACGTGCCTAGAGCCTGTGCTCCGCAACAAGAGAAGCCACCGCAATGAGAAGCCCGTGCACCGCAACAAAGAGTAGCCCCCGCTCGCCACAACTAGAGGAAGCCCGCACACAACAACGAAGACCCAACACAAGCAAAAATTTAAAAAAAAACAAATAAATAAATTAAAAAAAACAAACAAACTTTGTCAAGAAAAAAAATAACAACTAAAAATAGAGCCACCATATGATCCTGCAATCCCACTCCTGGGCACATATCTGGAGAAAACCATAATTTGAAAAGATACATGCACCCCAATGTTCATTGCAGCACTATTTACAACAGTTAAGACATGGAAGCAACCTAAATGTCCACTTCCAGATGAATGGATAAAGAAGATGTGCTGTATATATATACAATGGAATATGACTCAGCCATAAAAAAGGAATGAAATATTGCCATTTGCAGCAACATGGATGGACCTAGAGATAGATTATCATACTAAGTGAAGTAAGCCAAAGACAAATACCATATGATATTGCTTATATGTGGAATCTTAAAAAAAAAATGATACAAGTGAACTTATATACAAAACAGAAACAGACCCACAGACACAGAAAACAAACTTATGGTTACCAAAGGGGAAAGGAGGTGGGAGGGATAAATTGGGAATTTGGGATTAACATATACACACTACTATATATAAAATAGATAACCAACAAGGATCTACTGTATAGCACGGAGAACTATACTCAATACTTTGTAATACCTATAAGGGAAAAGAATTTGAAAAAGAATATATACACACATATATATATGTATATATTGATATATAACTGAATCACTTTGCTGTACACCTGAAACTAACACAACATTCTAAATCAACTATACTTCAATTAAAAAAAAAAAAAACAGAATTTTTTTCCCAATCTAGAAGGATTTGTACCAGGACTAGAATGTAAGGCTTTAACATTCAAGTCCTCAAAACCAAATGTGGAATCAATCACTAAGAAAAAATGGATCCAATGCACTCAGCTCAGCCTCCATGGTGCACCTAATGGGCAGACTCCTTCCTTGTAAAGCCATTTTCTGGGAGTCATTTCCTCCAAACCCACACACGCCCACGAATGAGTTTGGTGAAGGAAGGCTGAGCCATAATTCTCTGTGGAAACCTACACGGGCTGCTATGACACTTCTGGTAGCAAATGCCCGCTGGAATGATCTCCTGCCGAGAGACTCTCCCACCACCAGGGGAATACCTAAACATTTTGTTTATTAAGGTTTTTAAAGGAGCACCATCTGCTTTGAGAAGTCTTAAGAGCCAGGCGCTATAAATTTAATAATTGAAATACTTCAATGGAAGAACAGCAACTACAGTATCAAGTGAGAACGAAACCAAAATGCCCAGGCCATGCTCCTGCTGGCACTCCTTCCAAAGCAGGGGAGAAAGCGGGATGGATAACTTCACAGCAAGGGTGTGTCAACACCCCACCTCCCTACCCTCACTACCTGCACGCTTATATAAGGTAAACAGCCTGGGCTCACGGAAAGGGCACTTTCCTGCACGGGAGTCAGGAACTTGAGTTTGGGTCCTGGCTCTGCTCTTGACTGTGTGATGTGGGGCAATCTCTTTGCCCTCTTGTGCCTCAGTTTCCTTGTGTGCCAAATCAGCACATGGGAGCAGATCAGCATTTCTGAACGTGGGACAGGAATGGTAAGCATTTCAGCTTTCTTAGGGAAGTTGTCAAAACACAAGGGGGCATGGGCCCTGCCCTGGATCTGTTAAATCAAAACTGGAGGAGAGCATTGCCAGGGCCAGTTGAGAACTACCTGACCATCGCTCCAGCTCTAATGTGCTGTGTGAGACTTGGAGAATGTTATCGCGTCACATCACCTGCAGCACCCTTCAGACCATAAAAGCCCAGCACATTAGCCTTCTCAGGAACTACAGACAGTCCTCAGGTTTATCACTAAGTCTTTAACTCTTACCTGTAGATACCATTCCATGGTGTAGGGAGAATGGGAAAAAAGCTATAAATCTCTTTGCAAATACAAACATCTTTAACATAGTAACCCTAATTGGAAACATAGCTTTGATCTCAAAAGTGAGTCCTGGCACGTACCACATATGCAAAGAATATATGCAAAGGATCCCATTGGGTTATGAGTGGGATTTCAGGATGCAATGCTCTGTGAGAGGAGACACCGTTTTGTTCATCACTCCTGTGAGACAATAGAAAATAGATATATTGTTCTCTGCCCCTGTTCTCGGCACAGCGTTCCTAAAACTCTTACAAATTCCTAAGGGAGTAGGAACATCTTTCATCCTATTGAGGCAACTCTGGGTGGTCTCCTGGATGGCGGCTGGTCACCAGAAAGACCAAGTCATGATTAGACTGAAAGTTTGGAACTTTCAGCTCCCCATTCTCCAGAGAGGGGTGAGGGGCTGGAAATGAGTAAATGATTGATGATGCCCATAAGAGGAAGCTTCCATAAGATCCCAAGGGTATAGGGTTTGGAGAGCTCACAGGTTCGTGAAGACATCCACACTGGGAGGAGGATGCACCCCAACTCCATGAGGACAGAAGTGCCTGTGCTCAGGACCCTCCCAGACCTCGCCTTATGTATCTCTTCATCTGGCTGTTCATCTGTATCCTTTATCATATCCTTTAATAACCTGGTAAACGTAAGAAGTGGTTCCCTGAGTTCTGTGAGCCGCTGAGGCAAATTAATCGAAACTGAGGAGGGGATCGTGGCAACCTCCAGTTTGTAGCCAGAAGTTGCATGGAAAGTGGGGACCTACCACTTACAGTTGACATCTGAAATGGGCAGCCGTCTTGTGGGACTGAGCCCTTCAACTGTGGGATCTGACACTATCTCCATGCAGACGGTGTTAGAATTGAGTTCAATTGTAGGACACCCAGCTGATTTCTTGGTGTGGGGAAAAAACCTCCACACACTTGGTGACCAGAAGTGAAGCAGTAAAGGAAACACAACAGAAAGGGAAAACCCTCAGTTTTTCCTTATATGGCTGCATCCTCAGCTCTTGGATCAGGACCAGGCAGACAGTAGTTACTCAATAAATATCTATTAAAAAGATGAATGGGGCTTCCCTGGTGGCGCAGTGGTTGAGAGTCCGCCTGCTGATGCAGGGCACACTGGTTCGTGCCCCGGTCTGGGAAGATCCCACATGCCGCGGAGCGGCTGGGCCCGTGAGCCATGGCCGCTGAGCCTGCGCGTCCGGAGCCTGTGCTCCGCAACGGGAGAGGCCACAACAGTGAGAGGCCCGCTTACCGCAAAAAAAAAAAAAAGATGAATGAACGAGTTTGCCCATCTTTGTATCCTTGGCCCAGTGTTTGCAATAAACATTAAATGAGTGCATGAACAAGCATGGAACATTTTATACTTCTCAAAATATCTGTATAAATATTTCATTAGTTGATCACACCACCCACCCAATGCTTCTTGCAGACAAAGTGGGGGACGTCTTTCTCCTACCCCACGCTAGTCTTCCTAGGTGGATTTGTTTGTGCTTAAGGACAAATTATCTCCGCACCAAAGATGGAGCCCTGGGGGACTCAAGCATTCAGGAGGGTAGTTCCCTGAGGGCAGTCACATGTCCATCCATCATGAGGCAGGTCCCAGGATTCAAAACCTCCATCCAGATCGTTCTCCTCCAGACCCCCTAAGTGATTAACTGAATTTACCCATAGTTGAGAGAAGGAATCTCTCTCTCTCTCTCTCTCTCACACTCACACACACACATCCCAAAGGAAGCCAAATAAGTTGGTTTGAAAATTTGGATCTAAGCTTCCCAGAAGCTAAAGTAGGAAGAGAAATCAGACACGTAGTTCTCAATGTCCAGAAAGAAAAAGGTTCCTCGGAGGAAACACTATCCCAAACACTCACATCTGAAAATTATTACCGCACTATTTTAACCACAGTAGAGGACACACACAACTAACACAGCAACACAGCAATAGGTGTTAGACTTTTCCTTGGCGCCACCCTCAATGATGGCTGAGAAGTCAACACAAAATGTGACTCAGGAAAAACATTTTATGGAGGCAGGACAACAGCACCCAGATTTTGAATGTGCTGCAAATAGTCTTCTGCTAATGTATCTCCCAACAAGGCGTCTGAACAGTTGGAGAACACGCAGAAAGAGGCTGGGTTTCAGCAGAGACCTCAACTGCAGGTGATCTGTGCTGCTCCTACCACATGGAGCTCCAGCGGCCGCCAGTGACCCTGACAATGATTTGCGAAAATGAGGATTCTAACCAGGCTCCTCTCTCCTGCCTGGATGTCCATTTCCCTTCCACCTGAAGGTAAGCTATGCTGAAAAGTCTCCATTTGCCCCTCCAGATCCCCTTCCACCCTCCTCCACCCTATGCTCAGTCTCTTGAGAAAGGTACCACCTGGCCTTCCTTGCCCTCTGGCTTCTCATTATGTCAGGCCACTAGGAGCCACCAGCAGGGTACTTATGCCCCGGGTCCCTTCCTGATGGACCTTGGCTTGGCAGTGTCTCTGTTCCTCCACCTGAGGCCACAGGCCCATCAGGAGGCACCCCTAACCCCATAACTCTCATGAAGTTCCGGTAACTGCCACCCTCTTGCCTCTCCAGACCTAGGGGAGTACCAGCTTCCCCTTCTGCTAGACCCTGGTGCTTCACCATCCCTGTTGGTTTCTTATCCCAGCCCCTCCTCTGTAAATAGTCCTTTCATTAAACCCTCCTCTGAATGTGTCATATGTCTTCTACTGGGACCCTGACCAATACAGAGCCAACCAGAGGCATGAAGGTTAGGCCAGGTCTAACGAAAAATTAAACAAATAAATACTATAATAACAAAACATCTACTTAAGTTCTTTCCTTAGTACCATTCCTTCAAATAAAGTAATTTGGTACCAAAACAAACAAATAAATAAATACTCTGGATACATTCCAGTATGTGAATAGATGATTGAACAAGTCCTCAACATTCCATATAGTGCACAGAATGGAACCATTTTGGCCTGGAGAAATTTCAAAGCAAGTACTACTCGTTACCAGTTGCTCAGCAGAGAGAGGGGTGTGTTTGTTTGTTTGTTTGTTTGATCTCAGTAACACTCCTGTGAAACAGCTGACTTTTTTGGGGGGGGTGGTATTTATCTTTATTTCCATCACATACCACTGATGGACTGTCCTAGAAAATAAAAACAAACGCTACTTCCTCAGTCAAGTGAGCAGGGGGTAATTTAGAGGTGCTTTTTCACGGTTGGCTAGACACATAAGGGAATGGGCTGGCAGCTTTCCTGGAAATAGCTGGCTTTGAACAACACAGCTTCCTAATGAATTCTCCAGGATGAGTTACATGCAAAGTGTGTCCCAAAGTAACTAAAGGAGGTAACCTGCTATATGGAGTTATTGGATGCAACCAATTAAATTTTGCAGGACATCTGCTGATGCTGGTTTTAGAACTAGGCTTCACACAATGGCTAAAATAAGTGTCTATTGCAGTCGTTCTTAGCTTATGACCAAAGTTAAAAAAGAAAAAAACTGTACGATCAGCATATAGAAAATCCTATTTCAAAAAAAGACAAGCTCCACAGCAAGGAGACATGCATCTAAATTATCTGAAAGCAACTTCTAATCTTTAAGCTTAGGTTAAAGAAGGAAGAGGGGCTGGAACACAGCTGCCTTACTTTGTTCAAAACGGATAGCTGACCTAGTAGGAGGCCTCTGGAGTCTACACTGACCTGCAACAATGTTAAAAAGCAACAGTAACAGAGTTTCTGTTGCGTTCATACAGCTTCACCATCCACAGAGTGAAAGCCTAAGACAGTCTTATATTTTCTTTAACAGATTCCTTCCTGAGAGAAGTGTGTTCAAGTGATCAATATAAAGGTAGAAATACTTGAAACCCAACTGCTCCTCGTGTAAAATACTGCTCTGAGAAATGCAGACCCACAACTTAAGGAAGAAAAACAACTGCAGATGCAATGTGTAATAAGATACGGTCGCTTCTAAGGATGAGGTCTTCCCAGTTTGAAATATGATTAGCCAAAAAATGATTTAGAAGTAATATGTAACCTAATCAACAATTTATTTTAGCTGTTAAAACGTGGCCACTCAACTGGGTTGGTACAAAATGTTTTCCTTTCCTTGTGTCGACCCTCACCATTGGTGAAGGAAATTTCTGATGACTCCTGCTTCTGCCTCATTTCCACTACCTCTGCCCTCTCTACTCCTGCACAGCCAGAGCTGCTGAGACCTGCCTGGATAGGTCTGGGTGCAGAACAGAGAAGCCCATGACCTGGGCCATCCTCACCAGGAACAGGAAGCACATTAGCAGCCCCAGGCCCACCAGTTGCTGCAGACTAGACTTAGTTTTGCTTCCCTGGGTTTGGTTTCTAAAGGAAGTCCAGAGGTAACCCTGTGGGGCATCTCTGCTGTCTTTCATGCTCTTTCTATGTGGATGTGGTTTGTACAACCAGGATCCTTCCTCAGCCACCCCGCCCAGTATAGCACTTGCTTGCTGAATAAGGAATGTACTTGTCAGGGCCCCAGCACTGCTTAGCCCTTGTCTACCCCTCTCCTAGGGGCCTTGAGTCTGTTCCCCTTATCCCACCCCCATTCCTCCTATACCAAGCAACTGGCTAGAGTCCAGCTGACTGCAAAAGGACTGATTACCTGGAATGGATACTTGTGCCAACCTGACTTTCAGCAGTCTCCCTGCCGCTGCTAAACTCATCAAACCTGTTGGCTCTTGTGCACAGACCACCCAGCATCCCCTCGGGGACTGGGGCCGCATTATTTCCCGCCACCCTATGTGGAGTCCCAGTCCAGGCATTAAAGTTCCCCCATTCCCCATTGTTGATCTGCTTCAACACAGACACCATCTGCCTGCTCCCTTTCCACCAAGCCTTTAGCTTTAGCACAACTCAGGGAAGAAAAGTCTGGGTGAGGTCACAGGCCAATTGCCTTCCATCCGCCCAAAACCCAGAAATTACAGGTCAAACTTGCATGCAGTACTTCTTTGCAGGAATAGCCAACAGGTCAATAACGTTATGGAAGTTTCTCAACCTCACTGATAGGCGAAGGAATGCAAATGAAGGTAACAACGAGATATTACTTGATACCTATCAGATGGAAAAGCAATTTAATTGTGATAAGTCAATTGATATCGGGGAAGCAGAGAAAAACGAAGCCCCACCCACTACTGGTGAGAATGTGAAGGGACACAGCCTTTGGAAGGCAATGTGATAACACCTCTTGTGAAGGAAAATATACACACCTTTCACCCAGCAGTCCTGCTTCTGGGGTTCTGACTTATTGAAATAAAGGCACCACTGAGTAAGACTAGATGTCCAAGCACTGTTTGACATGGCAAAAAAAAAACTGGAGACACAGTAAGTGCTCATCAATAAGAGAATTACTGCCTAAGCAGTGATGCATCCTGTCCATGGCTTCTGATGCAGCCCTGAGCTGGATCTGTACTGGTGTGCTGAGAGGGACTTCATTGAGTTGTTATTCAGTGAGACAGGCAAGTGCAGAAAACTTTAAAACCAAGACCAAGACACACTATTAAAGAGCATTTGTGTTTGCATATGATTACATGACCATGAAGAAATATATGAAGGATGTACACCAGGCTGCCAACGCTGGTGACCTTGAATATGGGAGGGGAAGACACGTGCCCACAGGTGGAGGGAACAGTCCAACAAGAACAGCAACAAAAACCAGAACTTTTTAAAGTGGTGGTAAAGGGACTTCCCTGGTGGTCCAGTGGTCCAGTATCCGCCTTCTAATGCAGGGGATGTGGGTTCAATCCCTGGTTGGGGAACTAAGATCCCACATGCCGTGGAGCAACTAAGCCCGCGCGCCACAACTACTGGAGCCCGGGCACCACGACTAGAGAGAAGCCTGCGTGCCACGACTAGAGAGAAGCCTGCGTGCCACAACTAGAGAGAAGCCCGTGTGCCACAATGAAGACCCGACACAGCCAAAAATAAATAAATAAAAATAAATATTAAAAATATGTAAAGTGGTGGTAAAAAAAAATAGAATTTATGACATAATTCCATGTAATTTCATCTATGTAAAATTATGCTATCCTTATCCATAAAAAGAGAGATGAAAGTATAGTCACCACAACGTTAATAGAGGTTATCGCTAGGTGGTTGCCTTATACCATTCCTGTATTATTTGCATTTTTATAATAAATATGATTATTCATATAATCAGAAAAATACTCTTCAAAGCTATTTTACTGTTAATTGTTTTTATTCCCCTGCTTTTCTAACTGTATTGTCATTCCCAAGTCCTTCCTTCCAACCAAATAAACCGCATCATAGAGGCAGCTGCCCACTGCACTGGACTCAGTGTTGACGTGTGTGTGTTTATGTGTGTGATATGCCACCCTCCTCTCTCTCTCTCTCTGACTTGGGCCAGAAGACCCCATCAGGCCAGTGTCTATACTGAACACAGGCAGGCGGGTCATACCTACCTCCTCACCTTTGTGGGAGGAGGGAGCCCAGATCTTAAACCAAGCTCGGGGGAGCCCTGCCTGAGTTCCGGCAGCAGCAATGGCGGCTCCACCAGACAGCCAAGGAGCCTTCTCTTCAATCGCCATCTCAGGAGTTGGGTTCTGACAAATCTTCTCCTAACTTCTTACTTCCAAGCAGAGAGTTTATAAGGCCTCTCAAACCTTGTGAATAGAAAGCTGTTTAGGACAGCACACCAATGCACTGAATGGATTTTCCTTGCTGTGGCTGTTGGCACAGTCCTTCCCTCTACCGCCCACTCCTGCCCACGTTTCGCCAACACGACAGCCCAGAGTCCGAGAGCCAAAAACAGAGCTATACACAGGGCAACAGGGTCAGGGGCGCCGTCCGGAGCCGGGGAGCCGGGCCAGGCCACATGGCTCTGGAGCTTATTTGTGCAAATTTACACGTGGGTCTCAAGAGGCCTAATTCCAAGGTTTTTTAAATCAAATTGCTTAGTTTCTGCAACTTCTTGGAAGTATGTGTCCAACTAGCCTCCCTGCTTGGTCTGGGTCCTGAGACGCAGCCATCGCATTGAAAAGCGCTACTTAAGCAAGGAGTGCCTGTTCCACACTCCAGAAAGTCCTCCGGGGGAGGTTCCCCCCACTTCCCAGCTCTCCATCCTCCCTCCCCAGCCCCAGCCCCCCAGCCCAGCCCAGAATGGCTCCTTGGCCTCAGAAGCTGGTTGAGGGTGTGGCCAGCAGGGCCCCAGGCCCAGCGTTGGGGAATTCACCTCTTTCAGGATACTTAGGTTGTGTGCAAAGCAGAGCTTCAGCTGTCGCCCCGACACAAGAGCTCTTCCGTAGATCATTACAGACAACAGCCACTGGCCTGTATGAGCACCTTGAGAGTAGGAAGCACACGCGTTCAACAAGCCCTTACACACTGTTCCTCTCTCCTGAGACAAACGCCCATCTGACTCCACTCTCTGTCACACCTTGCTCACTCTAAATTCCTGCCAATTCCAAGACCTCTAAGATTTCGTCAAGGACAACGGCCACGTGCAGCTATCACTCCACCTGGCTCTCTGAACTCACTGGGAATCTCCTGGATTTGGATTTGCGATGGAGAGAGTGTGGAAGCAGTGAAGCGTGAGACAGAGCAGAGGCGATCAAGTCAGCCCTCGCAGGACCGCCCAGCAGACGCTCCGCTCCCTTGGGCAGCCTGGACTAGAGAACCGATCATTTTGCAATTAACAAAGGAGCAGCCCCTGGGGATTTCCTGGCTTGGGCAGTTTCCCCCAAGTTTCTACCTACCCAAATGAAGCCAAGTAGATTCGGGAAAATACTGTCAAGGGCACTACCTTGGGCTTTAGAGTTAAATTATTCATCCAATAAATTTAATTGAGCACCTATATGTAGGTATATATTGGAAATCAGGTAGATGCTGGTGTATTGGTTTCCTATAGCTGCTGTATCAAATTACCAGAAGCATAGTGGTTTAAAACAACAAATATTTATTATTTTACAGTCCTGCAGGTCAGAATTCTAAAATGGGTCACAAGGGGCTAAAATCAAGCGTCAACAGTCCTGCAGGCTCTAGGGGAAAATCTGTTTCCTTCTCTCTCCCAGCTTCTAGAGCCACCCGCATTCCCTGGCTGTGGGCCTCAGCCAGCGATGGCAACCCTCTGACCTCTGCTTCTATCATCACCTCTCCTTCTCTGACTCTGACCCTCCCGTCTCCCTCTTAAAAGGACCTTTGTGATTACACTGGGCCCACCCAGATATTCCCCCACCTCGGCGTCCTTAACTTAATCACATCTGCAAAGTCCCTCTTGCTACGTGAGGTAACACAGTCACAGTTTCCAAGGATGGGGCGTGGACATCTTTGGGGCATCTTTCTACCACAATCTGTGCGCACAATAATTAAGGGAAGCCCCACCACTTACGGGCTGGCTGCGGAGGGCAGGGATTCCCAAAGGAAGAAACTCAAGGAACAAGGGACTGTGGGTTATTCACAACTCAGGACAAATCGCAGTTCTGGGCCTGCTACTTCCTGCTCTAACATTCTGTAGAGCATTTTGTAGTGGTGGTTGGAGCCCATGCGTGTAGAAGGGCTGAGAACCTCCTTGCTCCTCCCACCGAGGAAGGAACAATTACCAGCCTGACTGCAGAACCTGAGTGCCCTGCTCACTGGTGGGCAAGGTCTCCGTGCACGAAAAGCTCACAAAGCCCTTACAAGACGTTCCTCTCTCCTGAGCCAAACGCCCTGCCGTCTTAGCTCTCCATCGCGCCCTGTGGGTGTGGACGCTAGCTGGTGATCAAATTTGGCTTTGAGCTAAGAGGAGGTAGAGATTCCCAGTTCGGCATTAAATATAAGCCGTGAGCCCCCGTGCAGCTTTGCTAGAGCTCTCTGCACTGGGGAGAGTCCTGAGCACTGGCCTGGGCCGTGATGAAGTGAATCCTCGTTTCCCAGAGTGCTTTATCGTTCCTTATATCCACATCTCATTCAGAAACATCCCAGGGTAGAAGTGACAAATTCAGATATTCCTGCGTCACTAGCTCCAACATCACCTTAATAAGCAAACTTCTCCCCAAGCCCAAACAGTGCTCTCGGCTCCTAGATGACTCTGAATAATGACGATTGCCTATTACAGTTCCTGGTGCTACACAAACATTAGATGAATAAGGAAAAGAATGGAAAACATTCTCTCTCCATGCTCTTTCCTTTGGTGAACTCATCCCTTCCCACAAGTTCCACTACCATGGCTAGACTGATAACTCCTAGCTGGACAGCTTCACTCTCTCCCCAGCTCCAGACCTGAAGTTTCCTCACCAGCGTCCTCCAAAACCTCAAACACAACGTGCCCAGAAAAGAACTCATCAACACACCTCTCCAAAAGCTCCTCCCATTTCTGTAAGCGGCACCCCTAAGAGGGGCTCAGAGACTCCATCTATTTTTAACTCTTTTCTCATCCACCTGCCACTGGTCACTTAAGCCAGCCTAACCCACCCAGACCCTCTACCTGCTCACACCCTGATCTGGGTTCACCGGCTGATGATCTGACCATCTCCTAGGATGTCTCCTCTTCTCTCCACCACCCTACTTGCATCCAACCTGCTTTCTTGTTGACCACTCTGCCACCAAGCCACAACCTCTTGGCTCACGGAGTCTCAGCCCCATGCCAGCCTTTGTCCTCTCCAGAATTGAGGTTAATGCATATTCTCCCAAGTCGTTTAAGACTTGATCTGTTAGAGCAGCTCTAGGTTCACGGCAAAACTGAGTGGAAGACGCAGAGGTTTGCCCCTCTACCCCCTACCCCTACATACGCACAGCTTCCCCCATTAACAACATCCTCCACCAAAGTGGTACATTTGCCGCAGTTGATAACCTACACCGACACATCATCATCACCCAAAGCCCACAGTTACATTAAGGGTCACGCTTGCTGCTGTACATTCTACGGGTCTGGACAAATGTACAATGGCGTATATCCACATTACAGTATCACACAGAGAGTTTCTCTGCCCTAAAAATCCTCTGTGCTCTGCCTATTCATCCCTCCCTCAACCCCTAGCAACCACTGATGTTTTTATGTCTCCACAGTTTTGCTTTTTCCAGAATGTCATAGAGTTGGAATCACACAGTACATGGCCTTTTCAGATTAGCTTCTTCCACACAGTAATATGCAGTCAGGTTTCCTTCAAGCCTTTTCATGGCTTGACGGTGCATTTCTTTTAGGGTCTCCCAAGTGTTTGAGCTTCAGTTTCTCCTAGGGTTTCTGACCCAGCTCACTGCTTTGGTTCTTGTCATCACCTCAGTCTTGGGTGAGAACTTCCTGTCACAGCCTTGGCCACATAGAACCAAGTCTGCCAGCAAATGCTTAGCCAGCTTCTTCTCACTCCTGGTGCCCGGGCCCAGGCACTCCTGTTTCACCTCAACATTCCCTCCTTGAAGTTCATACTCCATGGACACGCCAGGCCAGACTACATAAGAGCTCCCCAAATGTGTCCCAACCATTTGGACTAATCCCTCCATCTTTCTCCTCCTCTCCATCTGCCAAAGTGCTCAGGCTCATATAAATGTCACCTCTCCGTGACGCCCCCAATCAGAGGTGACCTCACTTTGAACCTCCATCATAGACCTCAGCAGCCCTATCTTACACTTATTATCTTAGACTCCAAGATCTCTGAGGACTGGGCCTTTATCTTACACTTTATGTCTCTTGTAAGTCCAAACACAAGTGACTGACAACCGAGTGCTTAATAAATATGAATTGAATTAAATACAACTCGTTTCCCTAAAGGGCTGCCCAGCTCAGGGCTGAAAATATCCTGCACATTGCCAAGGGCAAGAGATGATCTGATCCATGAATTAAACATGGTCCATCCTTTCCTCGCATCTCCCCCGCTGCTTCCCGCCGGTTGGTCATTTCAGCCCTTATTAACTCTTTCAGGGAAGGGATGGCTGGGGAAAGAGAATATATACGCTACAACATAAACTCCTCCATTTGGGGGTGGGCGCGGGGGGGT
The DNA here is from genome assembly GCF_963455315.2 of Globicephala melas. Lineage (NCBI taxonomy): Eukaryota > Metazoa > Chordata > Mammalia > Artiodactyla > Delphinidae > Globicephala > Globicephala melas. The sequence goes on along the minus strand of NC_083314.1, from coordinate 21,894,427 downwards.
GGTGTGGTGGAAACGATTGGCTTTTGGATCTGCTTTTCCTTAGATTTTCAAGCTACGATAGATGTAAACATTCGGTGGCCATAATGGTTGCTGTTCATGCTGCCATAGCAGAGGCTTCCAGACGAGGACCACTTCCATGTGTCAACGTCCCAAACTGGACCAGGGCCTAAACCTCACTACCCTCCGTGCTCCGGAAACGGACACATCAGGGGCACGGAGGCCGTGTCACACACATGTTCCTGGGTGAGCTGCGCAGCCCTGACTGCAGAGCAGGTTGAAAACGCTCGGCACTGCTGGCTTTGCATCCTCCCGTGGCAAGTTCCGCAACAGGCAGGGAACCAGGGATGGGAGGCCACGCCCAGTCTCTTGGTCACTCCTTTTTGGATTTCCCTTCTAGAGCTGGGCTTGAGTACCCAGAGCAGCACCCAGCAATGGCCAGACACCAAAGAAGGTAAAACCCAAGAGAGTAATGCAGGAGAGAGGAGGAGAGGGGTGAGCCAAGGCAGCAAAGGAGAGGCGGGGCAGGGGGGAGGGGGAGAGACGAGACAGCAAGAAGCTTCAAACACGGTAGGGAGGCACAGGGAGCAAGCATACCATTTTCCTCCGTAAAGAAAAGAAATATTCCTTCTGAGTATTTCTGCCCCTTTAAAATAAAAGAAGCCCCGCCCTCCCAGAGAAAGAGAGCAGTTTCATACTGCTCAAGGCTCAAAGTGGCGAGGCAGCCGCTGTCACCCCCGTGGGCACAGCCCACACAGGGTCTAATACAGTCCCACCTCCCTTAGCCACACAGAGACCTCGGCCACCACTGCACAGGGGCTGCTGGCACAGAAACCATCGCCATCCCCCTGCGCCCCCAGCTCCGATGTGCAGGCGCCTGGCCGCTTACGCATCTATTGCTGAGTCTTCAGGACTGGCCTTTGCCTACTGTCCAATTTCCCAGACCTTTGAACTGGAGGCTGATCCGGAAGACCTCAGCCCCCTAGTGGCAGGGGATGAGCATTACAGCGAATTAGAGAAAAAACTGGGTCTCAAATTGAAGACCGGGCTGTTTGGAACGGTCAGGTGTCTGCGGGATGAAGGACAGTCGTCCCGTTGCAGCAGCCAGGAGAAACTTAACGAAGGACGGATGAGAACAAAGATAAACGGGGAAGGGTTACGTGGATGCTTTTTTCCTCCAGAGAACTGTAGAATTTGTTTCAACAAATGCATGCTGCTGTATGCCGGGCAGCATGTTAGAGCTGAAAGGTCCCTCAGACACCAACTAGTCCAAACCCACTCTCTCCGATATGCCGTAATCTAGCCCCATAGCTACCGACCACCTTGGATGTGAAATTATCCAGTAGAGATACCTTACAGTCTCTTCTACACATTCAGTCACCAAGCACACGTTGAGTGCCTGGTACATGCAGGCGCTGGGGTGATGGTTAAAGCAGGGCAGACCCAGCACCGCCTTCATGGAGAATGTCCAGTCTAAGAGGCCCCCAGGGTCACTCAGCCTCTACCCCAGTTCAAACGCCCCACCAGATTCAGCAGGGTTGCTCCTGTAGCCACCTCCCAGCTTTGGAGACACTGGAGCTGCCTCGCCTGGGCTGGATTCTCACCCCAGGTGCCCCGAACATCGGGGCCACAGCAAGGAGGCTGCCTGGCCTCCTGCCTTGCCTGGTCCTGCCTCCTGGCCCCACTGTCTTGCCTCAGTCACTCCCATCAAGGTGACGGGCCTGCAGGGGTCAAAGCAGGACCAGTGTGGTTATATTTAACATCTATTACATCTTCTCCAGTTTCCTTAAGTGTGAATGAGCCTCCACGTAGATGCGGCTGGAACCAATATGCAAAAGGTACCGCAAATAAGATGCTCTGTGGAGACAGCAACCAGCACACCAGAGTGCAATTGCTCATACCGTGTGCATTTTCTCCTGTAGACTGCTATCTCCTTCAGGGCCGGCCATATTTTGTTCCTCCCTTCTTCCTGAGGCCCAGGATCCTCGGTAGGTATTTGATAATTGTGGAATGACTATATGCATTTGAGGACAGGAATATAAGAGCTAAAACCAAAACGCACACTCTCCGAACGCCTGCCTAGAGCCACCAGGACCACAGAAGGCCTGCAGATGTATCCAAGCTGCCAGGTCGTAGCTGGCTGACACAGGCAGAAATAGGGACCCTTTGGGGGTCTTGGAGAAGGGCTGCATCTTGACTTTTACGTCCAGATGCATCGCCAAGAACTCTCTTAGGAGAGTTTATGACTTACAGCAGCATCGGTCAACAATGTCCCAACTTCTTCTTCCACCTCACCCGCTATCTTCAACCTCATAGGGTCAGGCTCCCTTCTTTTTATTTTAGCTTTTATTGGAGTACAGTTGATTTACAATGTTGTGTTAGTTTCAGGTGTACAGCAAAGTGACTCTGTTATACATATACATAAATCTACTCTTTTTTCTTTTCCCGTATAGGTCATTACAGAGTATCGAGTAGGGGTCAGGCTTTCTATCTCGAGATGGAGGACCCAACCATCTTTGGGTTTTCTTTCATCAGACCTACTCACATGTACGTGCAGTTCTAGGACTATGAGAAATCAGAAATACCAATCATTCTCTTAAAAAAAAAAAACCAAAAATCTCTATCTACAGAGCACAGAGAGCTTGAAACTGTTACTCAAAAGCTACGGCAGAGCAGAGAGGTGGGGTAACACATGGAAAGGAGCCACACTCTGGGATCGGACCGCCTGGAATCACTCCTGGCTTGGCCATGTACTACCTGTGTGACCACGGGCACTTTTTCTGTGCTTCCGTCTACTCCTCTGCAAACTAGAGCTAACAACAGGATCTGCATAAGAGGACACTGTAAGGATTAAATGAGTCACTACAGTTAGGACAGTGCCTGGTGGACTAAGTATTCAATCAATATTAGCTATCATCGTAGCTAATAGCCTCCCCATCCATGCACAGAATAGCAATCCATGTAAAAGACCATTCTCTAACCAATCTCTATGCCCAAACTGAGTATGACCAGCCCACCCACCCAAGCCAGAATCCCCAAGGGCAGGAATTAATCTGAACTTTGTGCAAGTTTCCCGGTGATTCACGTGCATACTCAAGTTTGAGCATACCTGTAGGGGATACCCTAAATGAAACTACAGCAAGATGCAGGAGGAACGGAACCTATAGCTTTCACCGGTTTTACAAAGACAATTCAGTGTTCCATTCTCATCAATTAACCATCATCAGAGGAGGAGACAGAACAGGGGGAAGAGAGCACACAAGACGGGACGGTTCACGGTCCTAATCTCAGGTGACGTGCAAGTGATTTAGATGGGACCGCTCCTTCAACTTTCTTGACAAATCAAAAACCACTGCCCCAGGAGTCTCACAAATGACAGCCCATTTAGTTTCCATTAACTATTGATGCGGAAGGAAAGTGGGGGCCTGGCAGCTTCAGGAATTGTTGGAGGTGGGGAGAGGCCAATATCCCTATCCTATGAGAGAGATGCTAGAACACGACCAAGAGAACGTGACAGTGGAAAAAGGAAGTGTGTTTGTGGCGAGAGGCCCACAGCCTCTGAGAGCTGGCTGTCCTTCGTTTGAGAAACGCACCACTGCTGAGATAGACCCTGGAATCCAGTTCAATCTGCAGGAGCAGAGGTCACGCCTGTGGAAACCGTGCTCTCGGCAATGTTCCACTCGGACGTCATGACGTTGATTAGTCACAGAGCTGGTGGTTCCTGGCTTCCTTCAGGGCCTGAGAAATTGGGGTCCTGGGCTGGGCTGGTGGCTGCAAGGGGAAGCAAAGACTGGAAGGTACCACAAGGCCCTGCTTCTCCGCACACAGAGCTGGGGGATGGAGAGGCAAGGAAGAGCTCTCTCAGGGTCTCCAGCGTGCCTGGGAAAGGACAACATCGCTGAATAAAAGCAGGACTTCAGAGAGGCCAGCTCGGGATGGATGGAGGGGGCATTCCCAGCTGGGTCATACATGGTCATGTTGGGCACATCCCCGGGAAATGACTGATGAGCAGGGAGGCGCATTCCCTGGCAAGGGAACCTTCTGTTTTCCTCCCGAAGGCACTGCAGGCCTGCCCTGCAGGTGGGGCTAAACCGCCTTCCACGCAGCAGGTGCCGCCCTTCAAGTCAGCCCGGGGTGATGCCTGGCTCTGCAGGGGAGGCTGAGCCCGGGCCGCTCCCCTCAGCAGCTCTGTCACCACCACACCGCGCCTCGAAGACTCTAATTGCAGCATCTTCGTATCCCAATTGCACTGAAGATACGCCTCGGAGGCCCTGGGGGATTGCACTTGCCTGCTCAAGGAAGCAAATATAGCAAATGCCAAGTACAATAATTCAGTGTCATCGTGGTGGAACGTCAACCATTTCAAGGGAAACGTGTCACCTCCAACTCCTCTTCACAATCGAGTGTTCCTTCTTCCTTCACCTTTGGACCCGCCGCTTAGGAAGCGACAAGCAGTGGTCTTCGGCCCACCCCTAACAGCCCTGCCCCTAAACGACCACTCACCATCCCTCGAGTGATGGCATACAGGGCATCTCAGCAGATGGTGGCAGAGGTCCTCCCTCATCACCCAAACCTCTTGTCCCTGGGCCCAGTGCCGCACCCGCTCCACCAATTCATCCTCACTTCCCTTGCCCCTCTGGGCCTTGCCCACTCAGGGCACAGACGCTAACGAGCAGAGAAGAGGTGGAAAAGGCAGTGGGGATGCTGAGGGGAAATAATTTATTCAGATCATCACAGGAACCAAAAGACACAAAGGGCCCCGAGAGTCTGAACCACCAGAGCGCACACGTGGCTTCCCCAGACAGACTTGACACCAACATCCTTTGCAAAGAAAGGACTTTTCTGAGCAGCTCTCATCAACCGCTTCTGCAGGTACCTGTTGTTAAGGGCACCGGGCCGTGAGTGGGGCCTCTCCTAAGAACAGAAAGGGGCTTCAGCTGTCACCATGCCCACGCCCTCACTTTGCAGATGGGAAAACCACGGCCCAGAGAGGTGGGCTGAGGCCGTGATGTAGGAAGACCGTTGTCACCAAGCAGAGGTGATCCGGCCTGCACTCCCAGACGACGGAGAGCCAAAGGAAACTGCAGGCCACAAGGTGGGCAGCCGATGTCACTCCTCTTCCGCCCTGTCCCCCTCCTACTCGAGCCAGCTGGGCCTGAAGCTGGGGCGGTGTTGGGGGAGGAGGGGACAAGTGGACCCGACTGAGGTCTGAAGCACAGAAGCATCAGATAAAGGGGCTTCTTGTATTTGAAAGTCCACTTCAAGGAGGGAGTGAACAGCGCCGTCAATGTCCCATAGAACAGGGGTCCCCAAGCCCCGGGCCACGGAGTGGTACCATTCTGCGGCCTGTTAGGAACCGGGCCGCACAGCAGGAGGGGAGCAGTGGGCAGGTGAGGGAAGCTTCATCTGCCGCTCCCCACTGCTCCCCAGCGCTCGCATTACTGCCTGATCCATCCCCTTCTCCCACCCGCCCCCCTCCCGTGCACGGAAAAACTGTCTTCCACGAAATCGGTCCCTGGTGCCAAAATGGTTAGGGACCACTGCCGTAGAAGACAGAGGTCAAAGATCAATCGTGTTTACGGGGCCTCTGATTACTGACGACCAGGCTCCTTGCTGGGAGGGGAGAACAGTCAGGAGTCCACCTAGTTAGGGGGGAATGAAAATTCACAGACCAAACAACCAAGAGAACACACTTCCTCATCAAAACAGCAAGGACTGCTCTCTGTTGTGAGATAGATACACCTCCTTGAGGGCGTACGGGAGCCCTGAATCAAAAGAGAAACCAGGGAGTAGGGAGCAAATCATAGGAAACTTCCTGGAGAAGGAAAAAATGGAAATACTGTATGGATAAATAGAAAATAGAACTGCCAATAAAAGGATCACACGCTAGAGGGACACATGTGGAACCAAACTGAGAGTAAAGGAATGACAAGGTGATTCACTTTATTTAACGTGTTGTCCTGGAAAGGAATCATTCGCAAATAAGGTTCAAAAGAGCCATGGACCGTCGGGGAGATCCCCGGTCCAGTGCCCCCGCTTCCTAACGCTGCCTGCATGTCCCAGTCACCTGGGAGCTTTCTAAAAATATAGAGTCCCGGCCCCTACCCTTCTGAGAAATAACATCTCGGGGTGACACTAGCCCGGCCACCTCCTTTCACAGAGCAGGAGGGTGAGGCCCAGAGCAGCGGAATGTGGCTGGTGAAGTCAGGAAAGGCAAACGGGAGGAGAGTTCTAGAGCCCAGATTCAGAACGTCAGGCCTGACGTGACACAGGGAAGAAGGGTCCACAACAGGCGAAGAGAATCCACCTGACCGTTGGGACGAGCACCCTGGCGGGCAGAGTGCAGAGGCGGGCCGTGGAGCCTCGCAGAGGTTCCACAAAAGGCGGACCCTGCCCAGCCTGGAGGCAGGGGCTGGGCTGAAGCCCCATCACCATCCTGTGTCCCTCCAGCATCTCCCTGTGGCTTTCAACTCTTCGCCTGCATCCTCTGCAGACACCACCCGCCGTCTCCCAGGCGGTTCAGCGTCACCCAGAGTGACCGTAAAGCTCATGGAGCGGGGCCGACGCTCGCGGGTCCCGGGTCCAAGGCGCAGGTTAGCCCTGTCTCGTCCACCAGCAGGTTGGCACCTTCTCCCCAGACATGGCTGCGAAGCATTCTTCCCATCTCACTCCAAAGCGGGGTTTCTATCTTGGAGTCACTATACTAAACCAGAAATGCCACTTGCTTTGTATGTCTTTCTTATTCATCCATTGGCAAAGCATTGAAATCACAAGCGCATCTGACTGTCCTCTGCAAGGCAAGGGTCACGCGAGCTGCTGGCAGGGAGGAGAGCACCTGGGAGGGATTGGGAGTCGGGGTGCAGAGGGCAGGTGTTCACTGGCCAAAGGGATCAACTGAAAATCTAGTGGTGGAGGACACACCACCATAGCGCTGTCCACACCCACCTGAGAGGGCAGTGGTTACACAGCCACAGTGTGAGCAACAAGCCAGCCGTCGCCTAGCTTATGACCTTGTGTCCTTCAAGGCTGAGTCAGAGGACAGATGCCATGACAAAAGGGAGGAACGGTGTGGCTCCACTGACCGTTTACAAAGACCTTCTCAAGGCAAGGGGCTGGGGCAGGGGGCCAGTGCTAAACCTGACCCTGAAGATGTGTGACCAAATCATCTTGCACGAAAGCTGCAGGAAAGAAGGTGACCCCCAAGTCAGGACACCAGGAAGAACAAAAGACCCACTTGTTTGAAGATTAAAGACACTGCAACCCAAAGAGAGGTGAACTGACATGTCACGTGGTTTGGGGACGGGCACCGGGTGCTGCACACGTCCTGAATCAGGACCCTGAATCTGGACTACCCACGTGTCCGGGCCTCGCAAATGGAAACCTCTGTCCACGAGGGGAGAAGGCACCTCTCAAAGATAAAGCATTGTAAATAAACGAAAATTTGGAAACAACCCTCAACGCACATCTTCCTCAGAGCTATGCAATAAATTAAATACGGGGATTGCCGGAATATTACATGTCCCTCTTTTCTTAATTCAACCAACATTGTTCTCTTTAGCTCCATCTAGAAAACAACCAAATGTCACAAAATCCGATGGTGAGTTGTTGGGGAAGTATGAAGATTTAGTCTGCACAGCTGTGACGGTCAAGGAGATACATTTTTATTCTTTATTTCAGTAGCTGTAAAACACGACAAGTTGCCTGATGAAACCCCTCTGGACTGGAGGAAGCAACTGGCAGGGGAATTTGGAAACCTAGAGGTTTGCGCTGGGCTCGGCCATGACCTCGCCTCTCTGGGTTCAAGTACCTCATTCCAGACGTGAAGACAGACCAGATGATCTTAGGTCTCCTTACGTGTCGGGATTCCAGGACTATACGATTATATGACTCTGTCCTCTGTCAGCAATGTAAGTCAATAAAAAGAAAACAAATCAGCAGACCGTAAAGCTAACCCATCCAACTCGGCCTCATTTGCAGAAGAAGTAGAGTGCAGGGTGCCGTGGGCCAATGCACAGCCACCCACGCTCCCTAACAGCTGACTGAGCCTGGACCCCAGACACTTTACTAGCTTGGGTTTTCATTTGTTTTATCGATTTTTTTTCTTGAAAAAGATATTCCACTTGGTGGTTTTCGTTTTTTTTTTTTTTTTTTTGCGGTACGCGGGCCTCTCACTGTTGTGGCCTCTCCCGTTGCGGAGCACAGGCTCCGGACGCGCAGGCTCAGCGGCCATGGCTCACGGGTCCAGCCGCTCCGCGGCACGTGGGATCTTCCCGGACCGGGGAACGAACCCGTGTCCCCTGCGTCGGCAGGCGGACTCTCAACCACTGCGCCACCAGGGAAGCCCTCCACTTGGTGTTTTGATATAAGGAAGTAAAAACTGAAAAACTGAGGGACTACATGGACTACGAATCAGCTCCAGCAACCAATTCTCGGTGTGGTGAAGCCGGCGTTCTCTCTCCAAGGTCAATGTCTCAGGCCCAGCACTTCGATTGCCTCCCTGTGGCTCAGTGGGACTGACCTCTTGAAAACACCATGCTGGTCCTAGAGTCGTTTCTCCCTTGGCTTTAATAATCCTGCCACACCAAACTTCATTTTGGTTCCTTCATGACAACCCTGGAATGACGGAGGAGCTAATTTTAACAGAGGTGCCGGCACACGGCACAGCTCCGAGCCATAACATCACCTCTCCCCTCGGGAGACAACTGATGCTGCCTCAGTTGTCAAAGTAAGCAAAATAACTTACCTGTACAGTGGTGGAAGTTGCCAACTTTGCTAATTATAAGAGAGTGACTCCTGGTAGGAATGCAGAGGGGTCATATTAAGTGGTTCAGACAGGGCTTGGGAGGGAGTCCCCTGACCCGGGCTCTGTATGAAGCAGAGAATGGAAATTGAGCAGATCTGCTCAGCACAGTCTAGATGAGGGGCAGTGGGGGACTTTCTCAGAAAGAGGAGGGAATTTGAGGGTACGGGTTTGCTTTTCCAAGAGGAAAAGGAAGAGTTGGGTTTCACTTTACCACGTGCGCTCTAGAATTTGGGGCTAAATAGCCTGGAGGACACCAAACTGGCAAGACACCATTTTTTCTTATTCTTGATTCACACAACTGCTGTTCCACCTTCTAGGTTAGCATGCACTTTGCTAAATTCCTGCAAAGCTTCATCCAGTGGCCTCTGTGAAAGCTGCAGGCTCCCTCACCTTGCCTCCGTGGAATGTTTCAAGGATGAGAAGACGGAGACTTTACAAAGGGCAGTGGGCAGTCGTCACTCAAGTGGGGGAGACACACTCAGGACCGGGAGTCCAGTAAGTCCATCCTCCTGGTCAGAGCACAGCTGTTCCTCATCAAGCTGAGAATGAAGATAAATAAGAGCTTTTCCGGCAACTCCCCTGGGAAAACACATCACAGGGCCTGTGGTAACAAGTTAACCTTCGCTTTAGAGAAAATTTTGCTTCCTCCGATTACAGGGGAGGTGACAGTTAAACTGAAGAGCTCAAGTAGTGAACATCTGTCAGTTTTTTGGTCACTCAACATCCATGCCGCCTTCCTACACCGGTCTGATTTCCTCTGGAGAATTACCTCTCTCCCTTTGAGCACAGTCCTGGTGGGAGGGTAAACCCAGGGGCCTGTCTTTCCACCGGGGAGGCCTGGAGATCCCTGTCTTACTTCTACCCACCACTCGGTACAACCCACAGGGGGCACTGACCCAGGCTCAGCCCGTAAGACTCTCCATCCTTAGAAGGAGAATCAGGGACAGAAGACAGAGCGGGCAGCAATCAAAATCAAGGTTATCCCGTTGCTGTAAGTCTTGTTTCCCAGGCTTTCCATCCTTCAAGGAGCACTCCAATTCTATTTCCATAATTCCTTCTTTGATTAAGGTGGCCTGCACTGATTTCTAAGAACCTTAATCAGTACATTCCCTACACAGAAATCTGACACCGAATGCCCAGGGAGGCCATTGGAAAGGAAAAGCTATGACAAGAGAAAAGGAAGAGAAATACAAGATGCACGTAGCAAGCACTGGATGAGATGCATATAGCAGGCAATGCAAGGACCACAGAATTCTGGAGCTGGACAGGAGCTTAGGGAGCACTTGGCTCAGCATCTTCATTTTACACACACGAAAACAAAAGGCCCGGGGAGATGCAGGGACTTGTCTAAAGCCCAGGGCAGCTTGCTGAGAGCTGCTGCAGCAGCAGCTCATCGGCCTCATTAGCTGTCAGCCCCTTTCTAGGGCAGGCCTTTTGGTTCTAAAACTGCCAACCAATGAGAGAAAAGGATGTCAAGCCCAAACACATTTTTCTCCAGTCACTTTTCTCCAGTCAGCACATATGCTTGGTTGGTCTCAGCTCAATTTCCTCATCACTCTCCAGAACCTCCAAGCAGAATCATCGCGGGATAAGTCACAGTCCGGTAATGACGAAGTGGCTTTACGCTCTCAGCATCTGGTCCCTGCCCCTAACTCCAGACAGTGACTCCACGCGCTCTAAGAGGCCGGCTTTCCCCACGCACGGCCCCTCACACACTCCAGTTCAGTGACTGTTACTAATCACCTCCCCCTCCATCCTCCAAAGTGGCCAACGTCAGCTTGATGCCACCGCAATTCAGAACGCCTCTCAGGAATCTCCAAGCCCCCCGCGATGGCCTGCTTAGGATACAGGACAATGAGAATAAACGTTCTATGAAGATTTCAGGCCGGCCCATGGGATTCACTGGGCCTGTACCATCTCCCAGTGAATGGAGAAAGGAAGATGGGCAGCAGCATCTGTATATCTGTTCAACATAAAATTTAGAGACCGTTGGCGCAAATTTGTTCTCTTTGGCCCCGGTCTGCCTACAGCTGCTGTGAAGCCTCCACAGCTGGCAGTATGCCTGGGTGGACACAGACCGGACACGTAGCTCCACCTCCACACACACACGACCAGACTGGACCCCTCTCCCCTGACACACCCGAGGGTGGGTTACCTCAGGCCGACAGACGAGAGCAGTGCCATGTATTCCAAACCCATCTTCCCCGCACTGGAGTCCCCCGTATCTCAGCCTGACACCTCCCAATTTCCATTTCTTCATTTTTGCATTCAGGGGGACTAGAATCTTTTGGCTATTTCCATACCCACAGCCCTTGAATGCAGTTGTTGCTAATTCCTTTCTCAATAAGGTTCACAGAACACATTTAAATATTTTTTTATCCAAGATACAAATGTCTCTATTATATAGGGGACCATCTGGGCTGCTATCGCTAGCTGGCTATGTTGCTATCAACTCTTTTTTTAGGGTTCATGAATCAGTTGCCAATAAGGAAAAAAAAAAAAAAAGAAAGTCAGCTCCAAGACTCTGCTCTCCTCCCCTGCACTTTTCCTCAGCAGGAGAGCTTTATGCCATCATCAAAATGGACCATGTGAACACAAAAACAGAAAAGATATCTAAAACTAATGCTCTGGAAATATCAGCCCACAGTTCTAGATGCCTTGGGGGAGGGAGGTGGTGTCAGCTAACTTCCCAGCGCTCAGGCCCTCCAGCTGGGCTAAGTAATATTGTGTGGCCTCCGGCAGAGCTAAGATATATGCAGAGGAAAAGGAAGAAAAGGAAGCAGTAGAAAAAGGGGAAAAGGAAGGAAGGAAAGAGAGCCGTCAAGGCCTGGGATCCCTAATGCCAGGGACTCACCAACAACCACAGATGCCAGCCAGCCCGGAGCACCTGCCGGGCAGCCCGGGAGCGGAGCTCTGGGTGCAGGCCGCTGGCCAGGGAAGGAAACAATACAAATGGGAAGCCAAAACCGGAAGAGAACGCGAATGGGAAAGCTAAGGAACGGAGAGAGGGGGATGAACCTTGGATTCACAGTGGCCTGGCCTGTAGTTTCTTCCTCGCTAGAAAGGAAAGGCATCCAGAGAAAAGTAATCAGTGTGTCATTCAGTTGGAAACATGTCCTGAGTACAGACCTACAGTTTTTACAGACACTGCAGAGGACAAGGGGCCATGGCTCCATCTGGCCAGACGGCATCACAGAAATACGACCTCAGCTCACCAGTAGTCCCAGGTGTTGGTTGTACTCAAGGGCAGACTATGCAGACACAGGTGGGGGCCCTTGGCCCCGACCCTCTGCGTGGTGAGAAGCAGACACTGGGTTGGGTACGAGTGCATAGTTAATTGCTCCCACTAAGCCATTCAACCCCAACCGTGTGGACTGCAAATGGACACACAGGGATGCCCCACCTCCTACACCCACCCTGACCCCAGAGAGACAGAGAAAAGCTAATTCCATCCTCCCAAAATTTATGGCCAGGAAAGTGTGGGATTTGCATTGCTGGGGAGTATTTTTCGTTGTGGTGTTAATTGTGTGCACGTGTGTGTGAATGACATTTTTTACAAATCTGGTTTGTCTTTTAAAACCACTTTTGTGACCCAAGGCAGATTAAAGAGACTAGGAAATGAAGCCATTCTCCAAACTGTCTCCCTGTGAGCTGAAACCTGCTTCACTTCCAAGCCCCAGCAGTCCCCAGCTTAAGAGCAGAAATGAACTTGAGTCTTTTTTTTTTTTCTTTTTTTTTCAGTACGCGGGCCTCTCACTGTTGTGGCCTCTCCCGTTGGGGAGCACAGGCTCCGGACGCGCAGGCCCAGTGGCCATGGCTCACGGGCCCAGCCGCTCCGCGGCATGTGGGATCTTCCCGGACCAGGGCACGAACCCGTGTCCCCTGCATTGGTAGGCGGACTCTCAACCACTGCGCCACCAGGGAAGCCCAAACTTGAGTCTTTGACTCCTCTGCGGCCCAGGTAAGGTTGCCTGGTCCGCCTCCCTGGCAGCCACCAAATGAAGTGCTAGGGCTTTGGGCCTCCCATTGATTCAAGAGCTGAAATGCAATGGTTTAAATGAACAACAACAACGAATTTTTGTACAAGATCCCTTCGTTCTCAATGTCAGGTGCATTTCGCAGTTCTCACATACCCAAAACATTCTCAGGCCTAAAATCTTGGAAAACACTGCTAGCTCTTTCTGATGAAATCCCTTGGAAGAAATGACTGTGGTCAAGGGATGACGGCAAACCGCAAGATTTGTCTCTGGTAAAATCTGTTTAAGGAGCATTTATAACTTCTGACAGCTAGGACCCAATGCTAAGACTTGAAGAAAGATTCCGTAACTATTTTATTCACCTAAAAGACCTGAGGATTCCAGAGTGATGTAGCCAAACAGACCAGATATTTAAGCAAGCAAATAAACATGGGCTGTTTGGGACCCTACTGTTGGTCCATCCTAGAGGAACACAAAGAGAAGCAACGCACAGGGGCCAGAGGGTCAACAAAGGGCAGAGTTGGTGCAGCAAAGACCAGGGACCAAGAGAGTTCCTGCTTGTAAAATCAGAGGAGCCACTAAAAATTAAACACAGAATTACGATTTGATCCTGCATTTCCACTTGTGGGTCTATACACCAAAAAAATGAAAAACAGGGTATCACAGAGATATTTGTACACCCATGTTCACAGCGGCACTATTCACAAAAACAGCCAAAAGGTGGAACCAACAGATGAATGGATAAACAAAATGTGGTACATACACACAACAGAATATTTTCAACCTTAAAAAATATGAAATGCTGTCACATGCTACAACATGGATGAACAATCAGGACGTTATGCTAAGTAAAATAAGCCAGACATAAAGGACAAATACTGTATAAATCCACTTATATAAGGTACATAGAGTAGTCAAATTCCTAAAGACGGAAGGTAGAAAGGTGGTTGCCAGGGGCTGAGGGGAAGGGGGAATGAGGAGTTATTGTTTAATGGATATGGAGTTTTAGTTTGGGATGATGAGAAAGTTCTGGAGAGGGATGGTAGCGATGGCTGCACGACCATGTGAATGTACTTAAGGCCACTGACCCGTACGCTTAAAACTGAGTTAAAATGGTCAAATTTATGTTATGTCTACTTTACCCAATTAAAAAAACAATTTTTTTTTTAATCAATTTGAAAAACTAGAGGAGCCAGAGACAGCCCAAAGTAGAAACTGCGGGGCTAGGTGAAATCACTTTCTCTCTCAGGTAACCAGGGCAACACAGAGAAGGTTGAGCAAAAGGTAGCAACAGGATAGAACTAGAGAAAACAGACTGCTTGACCAGGCAGGCTGAGTCTCAACCTGGGCTAGAGTAATTAACTGACGGAGACTGGACAGGAACACCCAGTCCAATTCAACACACTCTGAATTAGCGTCTGCACAACCTTTGTCTCTCCAGGCCTGTATGTAACCGAGGCCCTCACAAACCCTTTAGCTAGAGCAATGGACTTGTTCATTTAGGACAATGGCCTCGGAGTCAGGTGGTGACGAAGGTTCTGTTCTCAGCACCCCGTCACAGACAGGAGTGCCGAGGCCTGTGGTGGTGGCCAGCCCCGGAGGGCGAAGCCATTGTCTCTGACAGTGGCACCCGGCCCTGACCCTGGCCGCTGCATCCCGGAGGCTGTACTGCGCTGACTCTCCCTTCCGAGTCGAGTCTTGGAGCAGATGGTAGGAGCAGCTGCCAGTGCACCCAGCACCCACAGCACCCAGCCGGACAGTCGGACAGCCACCCAGCCGGGCCAGTTCCCAGGCACTGCTCCCACAGCCAGCCACCACAGCCCAGAGCCACAGGCTCCCTCGTTTCTTTGAAGGGGGAGTTCTGAGTTCCCAAGCCAAACGAGGCTACCAAAGATGGGACGTTCATTCCTCCTTTCACGGCCAGCCACGCGCTCCCCACGTGGTCACTGTGTCCTCCTAAGTTCTGCAAATGCATAACGTGGACATAAGGGCCCTGCCCTCCATCTGCTTCTCCTGCACGTAGACAGCCCAGGCACACACATGTGAAAGTGTGTCCTCATGCAAGGTCATATGTGCACAAGAGCAAGAGAGCCATGTGAGCTGTCTCGGGAGTCTGTGGGAGGCTGGAGTGAGCAGAGTTGACGATGGTGAGATGTGAGCGAGACAGTGAAAAAACTGTGCAGAATTTAGATCCAAGAGGGTAGAAGTCTTTCCTTTTGCAAAGAGGAATAAAATGCACATTTCCAGGAGGCAATAGAATCTACCTATGGAGTTGGGGCTGTGAGACGGCAAGAGTGGGAGACTGGCGGCAGGGGTAGGTAGACACCACTCCGTGACAGGCCCCCCCCCCCAACACCAAACTGATGTGGACATTGTCCCGTAAGATATCCTGAGATCCCACCCTTAGTCTGCAGTCCCTGTGCCCTGTAGCAGGGACTGTCCCAACCAAGTCGTTTAATGACTCCGACGCTTCGCACAGAAATGTTGGTGGCTCTGTGAGAGTCCAAAAGCTTAATCTTGGTTTAGCTATCTCTTTTAGTGTTTTATACTTTGGCTGTATTTTAGCATATGTAAAAATGTCTCCTGTTTGCCTCTCTTTCTATGCCAAATTAAGAATATCGCCAGCCTCATCATTAAGTTGTATGAGGATTTACCGAGCCCCTTCTACATGGCAGGCACAGTTCCAGACTCCGGAGAAACCATGGTGAGCAGAAAGGGGCCCTGCTCTCGTGGCGCATCCTCCTGTGCTAGCTCTGAGGCAGTGGAGAACCAGGTGGAGGCACCAGAGAGGAGGGGAATCGGGGAGGCAGGAGGTGCAAACATCACATGTCAAAGTGAGATACCGGCGGGGGTGGGGGGCATGGGGATGCCTCGGACAGAACACAAAGTGGAGACCAGATAAGACATGGCTAAGAGCTCAGCATCATATGAATAGGCCAAAGGAGGGTCCTCAAGGGACAGGCTATCGTCAACCCCAGGCATCCTATCATTTATGTAAACCCATTTTTTGTTTCCAGATGGATAATCTGAGAAACTGAGAGGTTTACTCAGTTCCCTGTGACAGAATCTCTGACAGGCTAGAACTGGCTGAAAGGATCAACCATAAAGACATTTCACCTAGCAAAACTGTCCCTCAGTACGTACTACTTGTTATCATCTGTCAGGGCCCCGTTAAAACTCTCCAGTAGCAAATGCTGCCAGGAATCCAAGGAAATATTATTGGGAATTAATTTTAGTTGTATGTTGTCAAAACTCAGAGTTTTAAAAAGTGACTCTAGATATTAAAAAAAATTTTTTTTTAACCTGATATAACTGGTATGAATCTTTGATCTTCCCAAAGAATGGTCTCATCTGTCTTTATATAAAAGAGACCGTCTGCAAACAGGCTCAACCAAGCTGGAGCTGAGAGGGCTCTTACTAATAAACACTGTTCATTTTATACTGGCTGGAAGCAGACATCACTTCACATCTGAAACCCTTTAGAACACTTTTTTTTTCTTCTAAACATCCAGTATGCAATGTTTTAAGATACACGCATACACCATATTTGGAAAAAGAGACACCCAAATCTCTTCTGGATGATAAGATTAGTAGTGATTTTGTTCCTTTATTATGTCCCTGTACTTTCAAAATTTGGGGCAATGAACCTGTAGAATTTTATAAGCAGAAAAATAATTTTTTTAAAAACGAAATAGAATTTCCTCTTTTTAAAAAGGATACATAGTATGTTTGGTGTCATCTTCTTCTTGTTTCAACGCCAATCAGAAATTCCAACTCCAAATATTTCATTTATACAGAGAAAGGTAATCGTTTGGATAGAAACATTATTCACTATTATCAAAGTTAAACAATCCAAAGGCAGTGACTAGGGTTAAAAAAAAAGGACACGGGCCTAAGAGTCTCAGACTCAGCTAAAATCTCAGATCTAATACATCCCAGCTGTGCAACCTTGGGCAAGTTTCATAACCTCTCTGATACAGTTTCTTCATCTGTAAAATGTCAGTTGTGAGGATGAAAAGGCTGCCTGGGCAGTAAGGGGCCATGTGCCTGATGGTGTGAAAAGCCACACACACACACAACAAAAAACCAAAACCCTCGGTTTTATTCTGCACCTTCCAAATGTGACAAATGTACTCAAAGACAGTGGCTCATATAAAATAAATTGGTAATTTGAAATCTTCTCATTTGAAAACAAATGCAGATAAATTTTCAAAGTAAAAACCAAGACTGGAAAGAAATGTGCTACAGCCAGCCACATCCATCCTTGTGTCCAGACCTCCAGTGGGAAGAAGAGGCAGGTAAACAGTTGGAGGTACATCTGAGGGGTCCTCTGTAAATGCCTAAGACTGGCCTACTACAGACACTCAATAAATAGTAACTACTCTTACTATCCCTAAGTAGGTGTGTACCATTAAATAAGAAAAAGTGCTAACCTCTTATCTTACAACCCAGACATGGCAGTGGGGTGGGTCTTTTAACTGCTATATACTGTTAAGTGCCCAATTCACTATTTGGGATGTCAATATAGAGTAAGCAATCAATATGGTTCGTCAGATCGAGAAATATACAAGGAATATAAGCTGAAAAGAAAGCAAACACAGAGTCTAACACAGACCAACATAAATTTTGGTTGAAATAATTACCTGCCTATAACCAACACCCACACACACAATGCGTACACAGATTGTGTCGATGTGTCTCAGATTTCCCCTTTCAATGTTCAGCGACGAAAGCAACGCAGTAGGGCTTTGGGATGTTTGATTTGGACAGAGGGAGAAGGAAAAGACTAGGAAAGGAAAAGGGGCTGAGACTGAGTTGTTACCGCAATTTGAATTCAAAGAGCACAAATTCTTTTCATCATTAGAAACTGGAATCTTGCCAGGTTAGGGATGAGGTCAGGACCTGACCCAGACTTGGAATCTGACTGCATTCAGCTACCCCTAGACAAGGGGGTGAGTGTTGGAAACCTCAAGAGTAGAGGCCAACAATGGGATCACAGCAATGCCTGATTTTGAGTCAAATGTCTGTTAGTCAACCAGGTGCACAAACCACCCATTTAATTAACCTGCTCTTGAATTATTTATTGTCTTCCCGACTGAGAGAAAATTATTCTTTCTGGTTACCTGCTTGGCTTCAAGGGCTAATTCAGAGAACTCCAAGCCTGACAGTTTGATGGAGGTCTCTGGTACCTGCCACTCTCTGGCCAAGGCAAAAACATAAAGAAACAGCAAATAAAGTATTTCTGAAGAAGAGAGGTAGTTAGCCTTCTACATTGCAAACGCCTCACCAAATCCGAAGAAGCACAGAAAGCTCCTTTCAAACACATTAGTAGAGGTCCACTGCACTGTTTGGGCACGATCTGTTCTGTACCCCTTGTTCATTCTAAGTTAGGTAAAGGTTTGTTTTCCCTTAACAACTGTCAACAACTTCAAGGCTCAGTTCTCCACTGCAGATTAGACCCAGCCTTCCCGTGCAGAGGAAGAGATGGTGCAAAATCCCATCACTTCTCACTCGCAGCATTTTTGATCAGTCCCGAAATTCCCATGTCTGAATTCCTTCTCTCTCACCCCCAGATTCCTAAGGCAACTGATTCACAGACTTACACCATCTTAGACATCAGGGGAGGCTTGGAGATCATCCAGGTCAACTTTCTCACTTTTGAGATGTCTTCCCTAAGCGTCTTCCCTAAGGTGACATAATTAGAAGTCTTCCTCCTCCCGGGGTTCCCCTCCTCCCTGCCAGAGAGCCTTGTCCAGGAATTCATCTTGGGATCCTTCCCTGCCGCCTGACTTGCTGGGCAGGAAGATGCACTGAGGTGCTTCTCCTTCTAAAACGTGTGACCTTAACCATTCTTCCCACCAAATTTCTGAGGGTGAAGCCAGGGAGCTTAAACAACCTCAGAGGACCAAGTTCTGGGAGTTCAACTGACTTGGCCAATGTTGTGCTGTCTTTATGAGAGAATCAGCATTCCTCACTCCTCTCTCCCTCTCTTCAGAAGTACTCTGTCCACTATTCCCACACCACCCCTGCAGAACCAGGACTCACCACGACTGCCCTCAACCTGGTGTAGCCCCAGGAAGGGCAGCACGCAAGTTTGTGCCCGCTGGAGATGCTGCGCACCTGGCCAAGCGGAGATGTGCTACCTGTAAAGTCTTTCGGGACTTGGTTGTCTCGGTCCCCAGGAAGGCAAAGGAGGAAACTCGCCCTCCTCCACCTCTCTCTACGTGACCACCCTGCACAGCCTCATTCACGCCCGTCTTTCCCCAGTCTCCCTTGCCTTCTCCTCGCTTTTCTCTCGTCCTCCCCGCCCGCTGCCTTCCTTGCCGAACCCCATCACCTGGTTCCCGTCCACTCCGCTCCCCGGGCGCGGCCTCTCCCTACTTCCTCTTACAAGGCGCTCCCGTCGTGTTTCCACTTTGTCTCCAATTATGTCTAAATGCAACCCACCACAGATGCTGACATTTTAAATGTTTAGTTGTTATAGTTACTTGACTAATTGCCGGGCCGACGGTGGCGCTTCTCCTTCGCCTCCCGCGGGCAGCAGAGGAGGCGGCCGGGGAGGTTAAGGGGGTAGATGGGGCTGTAGACGCTAGTCCCCGGGGTCTGGGACACAAGGCCAGGCCCTGGCAAGGGTGCTCTGCCCCGGAAACCGGCGGTCCGTCCGCCTACAGCCAGTAACCAGGGCACCGAAGGCGCGCCCGGCCTCAGGATTGCAGCGAACCGTCTCCCGCCCTGGGACAACGGAGCGGCAGAGAGTCTAACCTCGGGTGCGCCGCAGCCGGCCTCCCAACCGTCCACACTCGCAATGTGGATAAAGTGAGGTGGCATCTTCGGGAACCTGAGGAAGGAGGTGGCCAGGGGCGCGTTTGGGGGCGAAAGCAAAGAGTTATAAGCCGCTGGCGGTTACTCACGTGCCAGATGGCGAAAAAGATGAGCGCAGCGCACAGCACCAGCGACAGCATGTAGCAGAAAGCAGCGAAAGTGAAGGCCATGGCCGGCCGGGGGCCGCCCGCACTCCAACCCCACCACACACAAAGCAGCGCCTAGGAAGTCGGTGTCCCCCTCAAGGACCGCACTCCCTCAAAAGGGGGGCAAAAAAGGTACGCCAAGCGGAAAGCGCCTTGAGGGTCCGCGAACGGGGCCAGGATTCCCGCAGGCTCTGGCGACCCGGGACTCCTGCTTATTTGCGAAAATAAGTGCGTCGGGCGTCGTTGGCGGGAACTGTCCCCAAATCGAGGAAGAAACCAAATCAGTAGAGAACTCCTGCAGATTAGCGTCAACCGGCGAGCTTCTCGAGACAACACGGCGAGGGCTGCGAGGACTCCACGGAGGACCGCGTGAACAGCTCCCGTGGCCCCGGAATCCCAGGGAAGAGCTCCCTGCCTTCCGCGCCTAAGCCACAGAGAAGAGCCGACAGCGCCGCTCGGGACTCTCCCGCGCCAGCCAGGAGCCAACCGAGAGCGTCCAGCGAGGTGCCCGGGCAGACCCCGAGCTGCTCCCAAGTCCCTGGAGAACAGGTCTTCAGGTAGCCGGGAAGAGCCAGGTCCCCTTGGTCCTGCGCCCCGGACGCGGATTCCACGGCTTCCCTGCGCTCTTGGGCGCGCCCGGCCCCGGCCCCTGCTGCGGCCCCCGGCCCACCGGCCTCGGTAATACAAGTTCCCCGGAAACGAGGGGTTGGACCGGGCCGGGCACGGGCTCCAGCCCAGCGGGCCTGCTCCCGCCCGGGCAGCTGGAGTGGATCTCAGGCCAAGAGCTGCTCGCCGCGGAAGCTCGCTCCACCTGCTGCTGCCGCCGCCTGTGCC
Organism: Globicephala melas; assembly: GCF_963455315.2. NCBI lineage: Eukaryota > Metazoa > Chordata > Mammalia > Artiodactyla > Delphinidae > Globicephala > Globicephala melas. Next base: position 21,873,848 of record NC_083314.1, on the reverse strand, counting down.
ACTGCGAGAAGTGAAGACGCGCAGCCGGGGATCCCCTCCCTCTCGGCTCCGGCTCCGCCGAGCACGCCCTCCCCGGCGGGCGGAGACTGAGGCGGCCGGGGCTGGGGAAAGGTGGGCGGCCAAGAGCACGCAGGATCCCGGTCGCCAGGATCCCGGTCGCCGCCGCCGCTGCGGTTGCGCCAGCCAGCCTCTCCGAGGAAACTTGAAGCCAGCGGCGTAGGCGGGGCAGGACGGCCGCGCCGAGGTGGGGCTGGGTGGGGAGGAGCAGGGACTCTTTAAACACGTGCGTCTGGAGGAGGCGGGAAGCTGCGGAAGGGTATGTGTGTACCTCGTATCTAAAGCCTGCAGGAGCCGCTCCGTTTCTCGCCACTTGCTCGGGAGTGGGAAATGTGGCGCCGAGGGAGTTGGAAGCGTGTTGGTTGGGCACACAGGACAAGCTCTTGGAACCCAGGGTTGTTCGGGTGGGTTTTCCCGAGCTGTGGATTTAATACTCCGGGCTGCGTTTGCAGCGCATCCCTGAAAAAATTCTGCGTGAGCGTCTTTCACTCGCCGCCTCCACCCTCCCCCGCCGTCTGACCTTGGGAATGAGGAAACTAGACTTTGAGGACTATTGTGGGCCGGAAAGACAGCAGCAGTGACTCTGTGTGTATTGGTGTTGGTCTAAAGTGTCAAGAGCATGTGCTTTTGCAGTCAGACTCCGTTCTAAGAGCAACTTTCTAAACCTCTTTAAATCTCGGTTTCCTTATCTGCATAAGGGTCAACATGTAATTGCCTCTAGGTCTACATTGCACCGCCAAGCGCAAAATGAAAGTGTGGGGCTTCTTGTTTAAATGTATTGATATATAAAGAATTTCTAGATAGCAACCGGCAGAGTTTTAAACCAGGGGTGAGGCCCTTCTGAGTACAGGACTTCCCCCGCCCCACGCCCCGCAACTGTAGAGGTTGCATACCTGTGATTTCAGCCCTGCTCTGTGTTATATTTGTTGCCACTTTATCTTTCACCAAAGTATGTCTCCAAGTATAAAGTTTCATTAAGGAAAATTTGCAAATACAGAGATGGGAAAAGATGAAGCAAACGCTATAATTTACCACCCTCAGACACCACTAACACAAAAGTGGTTGGTATATTTCTAGCTCTATTTTTGCTTTTTACTTGATATCAATTATTTCTTTTAATTGTTGTAATTATACTGCATAAATTTTTGTAACACCAAAACGATACGATAATCTCAAAGGGAAACTTGACCATTCAATATTTGGAGTCCCTTTAAGGCTTATCTGTTGTCATTTGTTTCTGCTGGTTCTTGCTTCCGGAGTCCTAGCACCTCATCTGTCTAGTAATTTTTTATTGTATGTCAAACATTGTTTTTAAAAGTTCTTGTGGAAATTTGAGGTCTGAGATGATGTTATCTTCCTCCAAAGAAAATTTTCTACTTCATTTACCAAGTGTCTAGGGGAAATGAACACTCTAGAATTACCTCAGTCCAATTTCAGGGATTGAGATTCGTGGGCTACCCATTGACTGTGGTCTGTGTAAGGGTTGGTTTTTTTATGGTTCACTCTTATTCACATGCAACAGTCCTTTTGGATCCCAAGCCAAAGCGAGTGGGTTTTCAAGTCCCAAGTCCTGGTGGTCCTTGGACTCTGACTTTTGCTCCAACCCTGCAAAGCACTAAAAGCAGCCTCTCAGCCACCTGTTCTAGATTAGCAAATGCCTCTAGGGCAAAATTGACCCCACGTGCTAGGCTGATGCTTCTAGATTCCCAACCACTCTCAGAACTTGACCCCAGTAATTTCTTACTCCCTTGTTGAGTCTTTGGTGCTTTTAAGAAGATGTTTTTATATTTCATCCAGCTTTTAAAATTGTGTTCAGTCGGAGGATTGGTCTGAATTATCTAGCCCAGCATTACCAGCAGCAGAAGTCTCTACGTCAGAAGAAATTTTCATTATCCTACCACTCTGACTTTCAAGTCTCCATCCATATCACAGCCTCTATTTTTCTTGCCCTTTCCCCAGCCATGCTTTATTTAGTTTTATTGGTTATAGAATGGTATCTCAGTAAAGGTGACTGCAGTGGTAGAATTTCAGAAAATAAGAACCCCAGGCCGTTACTATTTATTCAACAACTGTTGTTTAGTACCCATATGTTGTGGGCATCGTTAGGGATCCACAAGGTTCCCAGTCTAACTGCTGAGGTAATTAATAACTCTTTCACCAGGCAGTGTCTTAAAAAAAAAAAAGTGGCTATGACACAGTGTAGGAAGACAAGGAATAAAGTGATTAGAAATAGATGTTGAGTGACCAACTAAAGTGTTCTGCACCCAATTCCTATGTGGAGGATTTTCCCACATCACCACGCAACCCTCTGAAACCAGCTGGTGACCTACAGTTCAACTCAATTCTGACACTGTCTACCTGGAGATAGTATCAGATTCTACAAGTTAAGGGCTCAGTCTCATAAGCCAGTCCTCCAATTCAGATGCCAATCACAAGACCAGGTTGTTACCTGTGCTTCTGCTGGCTGGCTGTTGATTTGGAGGTTCCAAGGACTCCTTCCTTGGGTTTGATTAATTTGCTAGAATGGTTCACAGTACTTAGCAATCTAGTTTACATAGTAGATTACCAGTTTATTACAAAGGATATTAAAGGATACGAATGAACAGCCAGATCAAGAGATACACAGGACAGAATCTGAAAGGGTCCTGAACACAGGAACATCTGTCCCCATGGAGTTTGGGATGCACCACCTACAGCGATGGGTTCTGATTCAGCAACATGGAAGCTCTCCAAATCTTGTCCTCTTAGACTGTTGTGGAGGCTTCATTACATAAGCATGATGGATTAAATCATTGGTAACAGAGTCAACCTCCATCCCCTCTCCCTTTCCCAGAAATCAGGGAGTGGGACTAAAAGTTCCAACCCTCTATTCATGGTTGATTCCCTGCACAGCTAGCCCCCATCCTTATGTGCTTTCCAGGAGTCACAGCATTAACATAAACCCAGTTGTGGTGGGAAAAGGGGCTTGTTGTGAATAACGAGACACCATTTCACCTTTCTGACTCTGAAGTGATTTCAGGAACTGAGGACAAGAGACCAAATATTATCACAAAAGATGTCCCACTGCTCTTATCACTGAGGACATTTCAGGGGTTTTGGGAGCAGTGAGCTAAGATGGTGGACATTTGAATGACCAAATATATTGATATATTTCTTATAAATCATAATATGCTGCCAACCTACATTGTTTCAGCTACTGTAGACATTGAAAAGCCAATTCCTTGATTTTCTTCCTAGCCACTGTGCAGGTAGGAGTGGCCATGTGACACAGCTTGAACCTGTGAGATGTATACTTCTTTTTACCTGGAATGCAAACCTGATGCCTGGAGGCACACCAGCCATCTTGTGATCATGAGAAGGAAATCAACACATTAAGAATGGAGAAGCCAAAAAGACAGAGGGAGGAAATACCATTGACATCATAACTGGGCCACCCCACCGGCCCTGAACTTCCTATTCCCTCACTGGTATAACTGCAGTGAGTGTGATACTCTTGAAAGATTTCTGTTCCAGTTGGTAAGTATTACAGTTGCTGCAGCAAACAGGAAAATTAATAAATAATTAAAAATTCTAAATTAAACTCATTCATTTGGGCCAGTTGTCATAGGATGTCACAAGGATCATTGATAAACGGGCCTCTCGGATGCTTATTTATCACAGAGCACACCATGCTATTGACATCCTGGTTTATCACTATATTGAAATCACGTGGTTGCCACTGATTCTAAATAGTTGTTACTTTACTTGTATTCGTGCATTGTAATGCTTGTGTAAGTGGTAAATGTAGTGTTTCAATATTTATAAACTTAAGAATTTATAAATAAAATATTAAAAACAAACCCACAGAATAAAGAGAAAACCAACATGGATACATTTATTAATGTTCCATTTAAATATCATACAACTCAATCTTCTGAGCCTGAAAAGAACAAGCAATATTAATATTGAAGTATAGCCTAGAATACTTACTGTGTGGAAATCCAAACGACCTGAACATTTTTACACTGTGCAAGAATCAGTGCAAATGCACACAATACTTTCTATTTCTTTAATGTAAAATAATTAGATTATTTTAACAAAGATATAAGTGTCTCATCAGTGCTAGGGATGTAAGTATGGGATGCAAATGGTGCTCTGAGTTGACTGTTAAAAGATTTAGATATTCATCAGAGTGGCAATCACATTTTGCCAAAGCTCATGGTTCAATAAAAGAAAATTGTAATTACCACTGAGAAAAACAATCAAAAGATCAGTTTCACACAATAATGTATTTGAAAGAACAAAATCTTCTAAGTTTAACAAAATGTTGATTAAATGATTAAAAATATTAAGAAAGTACCTTTTAAAAGGTTAACTAACACTAGCCAGCATGTGCTTAAACACAGTCAAGCATTTCCAAACATGAAATATTCAACAGCCATTTTAAAAAGGATAGTACCTATCTAAGAATACATTACATTCTAGATTTATGTTCCCACTTGTTGGAAAACATATATCTACTGAAATGAGAAAACAACTTATTTTAAAAGTTATAAATCAAAAGAGTAAAAGATTCACTTTCTATGAACCTTCAACTGTTTCATATAAAAGCATATTAAAAATTTATTTTAAAATGAGAAATTTTAAATTTTGTTGATCTTGTGGAGTTGGAAGGAATAATACTTGAAATAATGACCAAACTTTATTGTCAATGTTTAAGAAAAAGGGTGTCAATGAGATATATTTTCATGGCAACTTTTTGTTCAGACGGTGCTAGTGCCTGTATGTTAGGGAGAAAGTCTGGTATTTCAGCCAAAATTTTAGAAATGTTTTTAAATGTTTTTAATTTGGCACTAAGTCACTGTATTCAATTACCCCTGGATGATGCAATGAAAGACGTAAAGTCAATAATTCACTGTAAATTTTTTTTCTTGAAGCTTTGTATTTATTATTGTATTAGTCTACTCCAGCTGCCATAACAAAATATCACAGACTGGGTGGCTTAAACAACAGAAATTTGTTTTCTCACAGTTCTGGAAGCTAGAGGTTCAAGATCAAAGTACCAGAAAGTTTAGTTTCTGGTGAGAGCTCTCTCTCTGGCTTGCAGGTGATCGCCCTCTCACCATGTCTTTACATGACCTTTCTTCTGTGCACACACGGATGGGGAGGGAGAGGAAGAGGGAAAGGAATCTGTGTCTCTTCCTCTTCTTATAAGGACATCACTCCTTTCGGATTAAGGACCCACCATTATGACCTCACTTAATTTTCATTACCTCCTTATAGTCCCGATCTCCAAGCATTGGGGGTTACGGCTTCAACATATGAATTAGTGGGGGACACAGTTCAGTCCACAACAATACCATACATCAAATAAACAAAGAGAATTAAATAATATCTCTGATGATCTGGGAACTGAGGCTAAAACTGAAAGAATTTTTGATATCAATGAACAGTTTGTAATGCTGTAATGCAAAAAGAATTTAGAAAAAATTTTTATTGAAGTATAGTTGACATACAATATGATATTATTTTCAGGTGTACAACACGCTGGTTCAACAATTATATACACTGTGAATTGATCACCGTGATGTCTAGTAACCGTCTGTCACCAAAGTTATTTTGATATTATTGACTACATTCCCTGTGCTATATATATATCACCCTGACTTGTTATTTTATATCTTTTTTTTTTTTTTTTTTGTGGTACGCGGGCCTCTCACCGCTGCGGCCTCTCCCGTTGCGGAGCACAGGCTCCAGACGCGCAGGCCCAACGGCCATGGCTCACAGGCCCAGCTGCTCCGCGGCATGTGGGATCCTCCCGGACCGGGGCACGAACCCGCGACCCCGCATCGGCAGGCGGACTCCCAACCACTGCGCCACCAGGGAAGCCCCTGACTTGTTATTTTATAACTGGAAGTTTGTATCACTTAATCCAGTAAGTGTTCAAGAAATGGATGTGTACAGATGGATGGATGGATGGATGCAGTTATCGGTCTGAGTGGTGTGGTAGTTGACTTAAACTAGTCTGCCCCACTGATGATGAGCAACCTGCAGATGGACCATATCTACCCCTTACTTATTTACCTAAGAGCACTTACTACTCTGCAGGCCCAATAAACACGGCACAATCCATGCCTCTAAGGAACTCAGAATCTAACAGAGATGCACAGAGCCATCTATGATAAGAACCTCAACAGAGGAGTGCAAATACTTGTAGAGGCTCCTAGGACAAGGCTTTGGACGTAGAATGTGTTCAAAGGGAGTATTTTTCACTGAATTGAATCAGATGACAAACTAGTCGGGAAGCTTCGAGCTTAAATTTCCACTTGCAAGCTGTGTGACTTTAGTCAAATTACTTACTTCATCTCTCCACGCCCTGCAGATGTGTTTCAGTTCTGACATGAACACCAGGTATAAGCCAGCTTGGCCTGTGCAGACAGGACCCAGCCTTTCACAGAAGCCACATTTTCACAAAAGAATGGTGGGGAGAGGGACAGAGGGGGACCAGGGAGGGACTTGAACCCCAAAACTGACCATTTCAGAGGGTCCGGGGGTTAGGGAAGCAGAGGAGTGGGAGGCAGCTCCCTGCTTATGTTCTGAACTCGTCTAAGTGTCATCTTCCTGCCAACGCTGCCTTCTGTGGAAATTGTGATTTTGCTATTATTAGCAATGTTAAACAGGCACTGTAAACAGATGGCAAACAATGAGCCTTTGTTAGAAACACCCCATTTAGTTCTGGGCCCTGGCTCCTTCCACACCTGGATATATAACGTCTATTTTAACAATACCACTTAAGAGGCAGCTGTTGTGTCAGGGGAAATTGTCTTACATAGAAACTGTAGAGCTTTCAGGAAGAGGTTCATGGTACATGCTGGAGTCTGGCCCTTTATCCTCTTAAAGCACAGAAGTGGATGCCTTCACATACAGGGCAGGCGTTATTATTAACATGATAAGTCTGTGCTGCCGTTACTTTTTTTCTGTTTGCTAATTCAGAGAGGAGACTGGAGGGTCTGAGCATTTCTGTCAGTTGTGAAATATATTCCCATGCTTCCCACGTGCTGTGAGCAGGCATGCCACCCTTAATAACAATTTCAGGAGTCCTGCAGAAAATCTGAGGCTACTAAGTTTAGCCCCACAGCTCATGAGTCTGTAACTCACAAGATTAATGTTGAATCTAATTTTATGGAGTCTAAATATTACTGCCATGATTTCCTTTCCTTTCTTTAATGTGCTCTGAGAGTCCCATCTCTTCTCCTTGAGCTTTTCCACACCTCTGTGCTCTACCGGCATTTCTGTTTTTAAAAGCTGTGAGTCACCACAGACTTAGAGAACAAACTTATGGTTAGCAGGGGGAAAGGGTGGGGGGAAGGGATAGTTAGGGAGTTTGGGATTGACATGTACGCACTGCTATATTTAAAATGGATAGGGACTTCCCTGGTGGTGCCAGTGGTTAAGAGTCTGCCTGCCAATGCAGGGGACACAGGTTAGATCCCTGGTCTGGGAAGATCCCACATGCTGTGGAGCAGCTAAGCCCGTGTGCCAAAACTATGGAAGCCCACGTGCCGTAGAGCCCACGAGCCACAACTACTGAGCCCACATGCTGCAACTACTGAAGCCCGCATGCCTAGAGCCTGTGCTCTGCAACAAGAGAAGCCACCACAGTGAGAAGAGCGCACACCGCAACAAAGAGTAGCTCCCACTCACTGCAACTAGAGAAACCCCACGTGCAGCAACGAAGACCCAATGAAGCCAAAAATTTTTTTTAATAAAAATAAAATAAAATTGATAACCAACAAGGACCTACTGTATAGCACAGGAAACTCTGCTCAATGTTATGTGGCAGCCTGGATGGGGGGAGGGAAGTTTGGGGGGAGAATGGATACACGTATATGTATGGCTGAGTCGCTTTGCTGTGCATCTGAAACTATCACAACATTGTTAATCAGCTATACTCCAATATTAAATAAAAAGTTTAAAAAACTAAAATAAAACACACACACACACAAATAAATAAAATAAAATAATTTCATTGGGAACAAAAACGCTGTGAGTCAATTATTCCATTTTCTCAGTTCTTGTAAAGATTATCTGAAATCATTATAAAGATCAGAGTGTCTGTATACATGCATGCGTGCGCATGCACACACACACGCATTTGGAATGAAGGAACTTCTGTCACATTTGGACAAAACAAGTCCTTGAAGCGTCATCTGCATGAGCACCAGATGTCACGATGACCCCACCATTTAACAACAGCAACCGTTTATGTGTTCTGCGAAAGTATGGATAAATAGTGGTTATTAAGAATCCTGGAAAGGGACCTTCAAGACGGTGGAGGAGTAAGACGTGGAGATCACCTTCCTCCCCACAAATACATCAAAAATACATCTACATGTGGAACAACTCCTACAGAACACTTACTGAATGCTAGCAGAAGACCTCAGACTTCCCAAAATGTAAGAAACTCCCCACATATCTGGGTAGGGCAAAAGAAAAAAGAAAAAACAGAGACAAAAACATAGGGATGGGACCTGCACCTCAGGGAGAGAGTTGTGAAGAAGTAAAAGTTTCCACACACTAGGAAGCCCCTTCACTGGCGGAGACGGGGGGTGGCGGCGGGGGGGAGCTTCAGCGCCACGGAGGAGAGCACAGCAACAGGGGTGCGGAGGGCAAAGCGGAGAGATTCCCACACAGCGGATCGGTGCCGACCAGCACTCACCAGCCCGAGAGGCTTGTCTGCTCACCTGCCGTGGTGGGCGGGGGGCTGGGAGCTGAGGCTCAGGCTTCGGAGGTTAGAGCCCAGGGAGAAGACTGGGGTTGGCTGCATGAACACAGCCTGAAGGGGGCTAGTGCACCACAGCTAGCTAGGAAGGAGCTCGGGGAGAGCTCTGGAACTGCCTAAGAGGCAAGAGACTGTTGTTTTGGGGTGCGTGAGGAGAGGGGATTCAGAGCACCGCCTAAATGAGCTCCAGAGATGGGCGCGAGCTGCGGCAGCACGGCTATCAGCGCAGACACGAGACACAAGCATGAAACGCTAAGGCTGCTGCTGCCGCCACAAAGAAGCCTGTGTGCAAGCACAGGTCACTATCCACACCCCCCCTCCGGGAGCCTGTGCAGCCCGCCACTGCCAGGGTCCCATGATCCAGGAACAACTTCACTGGGAGAACACATGGTGCGCCTCAGGCTGTTGAAATGTCACACTGGCCTCTGCCGCCGCAGACTCGCCCGGCATCCGTACTCCTCCTTCCCCCCTGCCTAAGTGAGCCAGAGCCCCCTAATCAGCTGCTCCTATAACCCCATCTTGTCTGAGTAAAGAACAGACACCCTCAGGTGACCTACACGCAGAGGCGGGGCCAAATCCAAAGCTGAACCCCAGGAGCTGTGCAAACCAAGAAGAGAAAGGGAGATCTCTCCCAACAGCCTCAGGAGCAGCGGATTAAATCTCCACAGTCAACTTGATGTACCCTGCATCTGTGGAATACCTGAATACACAACGAATCACCCCAAAATTGAGGCGGTGGACTTTGGGAGCAACTGTAGACTTGGGGTTTACTTTCTGCATCTAATTTGTTTCTGGTTTTATGTTTATCTAGTTTAGTATTTAGAGCTTATTATCATTGGTAGATTTGTTTATTGATTTGGTTGCTCTCTTCCTTTTCTTTTAATATATATGTATTTTTTCCTTTTTCTCTTTTTGTGAGCGTCTCTGTGTATGCTTCTTTGTGTGACTTTGTCTGTATACCATTGCTTTTACCATTTGTCCTAGGGTTCTGTCTGTCCATTTTGTTTTCTTTTGTACAGTTTTTAGCACTTATTATCATTGATGGATTTGTTTTTTAGTTTGGTTGCTCTTCTCTTTGTTTTTTTTAAATTACATTTTTATTTTTAATAATATTTTTTATTTTAATAATTTTATTATTTTTTTTCTTTCTGTCTTTCTTGTTTTTTCTCCCTTTTCTTCTGAGACGACTGACTGACAGAGTCTTGGTGCTCCGGCTGGGTGTGAGGCCTGAGTCTCTGAGGTGGGAGAGCTGAGTTCAGGACATTGGTCCACCAGAGACCTCCCAGCCCCATGTAATATCAAATGGCAAAAGCTCTCCCAGAGGTCTCCATCTCAACGCTAAGACCCAGCTCCATTCAACGACAAGCGAGCAACAGTGCTGGACACGTTATGCCAATCAACAAGCAAGACAGGAACACAACTGCACCCATTAGCAGAGAGGCTGCGTAAAATCATAATAAGTTCACAGACACCACAAAACACGCCACCAGACGCGGTCCTGCCCACCAGAAACACAAGATCCAGCCTCATCCACCAGAACACAGGCAATAGTCTCCTCCATCAGGAAGCCTGCACAACCCACTGAACCAACCTTACCCACTGGGGACAGACACCAAAAACAATGGGAACTACGAACCTGCAGCCTGCAAAAAGGAGACCCCAAACACAGTAAGATAAGCAAAAAGAGAAGACAGAGAAATACACAGCAGATGAAGGAGAAGGTAAAAACCCACCAGACCAAACAAATGAAGAGGAAATAGGCAGTCTACCTGAAAAAGAATTCAGAATAATGATAGTAAAGATGATCCAAAATCTTGGAAATAGAATACAAGAAACATTCCACAAGGACCTAGAAGAACTAGAAGAACTAAACAAACAAACAATGATGAACAACACAATAAAAGAAATTTAAAATTCTCTAGAAGGAATCAATAGCAGAATAACTGAGGCAGAAGAACAGACAAGTAACCTGGAAGATAAAATAGTGGAAGTAACTACTGCAGAGCAGAATAAAGAAAAAAGAATGAAAAGTACTGAGGATACTCTCAGAGACTTCTGGGGACATTAAATGCACCAACATTAGAATTATAGGGGTCCCAGAAGAGGAAAAGAAAAAAAAAAGAGACTGAGAAAATATTTGAAGAGATTATAATTGAAAACTTCCCTAATATGGGAAAGGAAATAGTCAGTCAAGTCCAGGAAGCACAGAGAATTCCATATAGGATAAATCTAAGGAGAAACACGCCAACACACATATTAATCAAACTATCAAAAATTAAATACAAAGGAAAAATATTAAAAGCAGCAAGGGAAAAACAACAAATAACATACAAGGGAATCCCCATAAGGTCAACAGCTGATCTTTCAGCAGAAACTCTACAAGCCGGAAGGAAGCGGCAGGACATATTGAAAGTGATGAAAGGGGAAAACCTACAACCAAGATTACTCAACCCAGCAAGGATCTCATTCAGAATCGACGGAGAAATTAAAACCTTTACAAACAAGTAAAAGCTAAGAGAATTCAGCACCACCAAACCAGCTTTACAACAAATGCTAAAGGAACTTCTCTAGGCAGGAAACACAAGAGAAGGAAAAGACCGACAATAACGAACCCAAAACAATTAAGAAAACGGTAATAGGAACATACATATCGATAACAACCTTAAATGTAAATGGATTAAATGCTCCCACCAAAAGTCATAGACTGGTGAATGGATACAAAAACAAGACCTGTATATATGCTGTCTATGAGAGGCCCACTTCAGATCTACGGACACATACAGACTGAAAGTGAAGGGATGGAAAAAGATATTCCATGCAAATGGAAAATCAAAAGAAATTTTGATGAGTAGCAATTATGATGAGTAATTCTCATATCAGACAAAATAGACTTTAAAATAAAGACTATTACAAGAGACCAAGGAGGACACTACATAATGATTGAGGGATCAATCCAAGAAGAAGATATAACAATTGTAAATATTTATGCACCCAACATAGTAGCACCTCAATACATAAGGCAAATGCTAACAGCCCTAAAAGGGGTAATCGACAGTAACACAATAATAGTAGAGGACTTTAACACACCCTTTAACCAATGGACAAATCATCCAAAATGAAAATAAATAAGGACACACAAGCTTTAAATGATACATTAAACAAGATGGACTTAATTGATATTTATAGGACATTCTGTCCAAAAACAACAGAATACACTTTCTTCTCAAGTTCTCATGGAACATTCTCCAGGATAGATCATACCTTGGGTCACAAATCAAGCCTTGGTAAATTTAAGAAAATTGATATCATATCAAGTATCTTTTCTGACCACAATGCTATGAGACTACATACCAATTACAGGAAAAAAATCTGTAAAAAATACAAACACATGGAGGCTAAACAAATAAAATACAAACACATGGAGGCTAAACTAAATAACCAAGAGACCACTGAAGAAATCAAAGAGGAAATCAAACAATACATAGAAACAAAAGACAATGAAAACACGATGACCCAAAATCTATGGGATGAATAAAAAGCAGTTCAAAGAGGGAAGTTTATAGCAATACAATCCTACCTCAAGAAACAACAAACATCTCAAATAAACAACGTAACCTTACACCTAAAGCAATTAGAGAAAGAAGAACCAAAAAAACCCGAAGTTCACAAAAGGAAAGAAATCATAAAGATCAGATCAGAAATAAATGAAAAAGAAATGAAGGAAACCATAGCAAAGATCAATAAAGCTAAAAGCTGGTTCTTTGAGAAGATAAACAAACTTGATAAAACATCAGCCAGACGCTTCAAGAAAAAAAGGGAGAAGACTCAAATCAATAGAATTAGAAATGAAAGAGGAGAAGTAACAACTGACACTGCAGAAATACAGAGGATCATGAGAGATTTCTACAAGCAACTCTATGCCAATAAAATGGACAACCTGGAAGAAATGGACAAATTCTTAGAGAAGCAAACCTTCCGAGACTGAACCAGGAAGAAATAGAAAATATAAACAGACCAATCACAAGCACTGAAATTGAAACTGTGATTAAAAAGTCTTCCAACAAACAAAAGCCCAGGACCAGATGGCTTCACAGGCGAATTCTATCAAACGTTTAGAGAAGAGCTAACACCTATCCTTCTCAAACACTTCCAAAATATAGCAGAGGGAGGAACACTCCCCAACTCATTCTACGAGGCCACCATCACCCTGATACCAAAACCAGAAAAATATGCCACAAAAAAATAAAACTACAGGCCAATATCACCGATGAACATAGATGCAAAAATCCTCAACAAAATACTAGCAAACAGAATCCAACAGCACATTAAAAGGATCATACGCCATGATCAAGCGGGGTTTATATCAGGAATGCAAGGATTCTTCAATATATGCAAACCAATCAATGTGATATGCCATATTAACAAACTGAAGGATAAAAACCATATGATCATCTCCATAGATGCAGAAAAGCTTTCGACAAAATTCAATACCTATTTATGATAAAAACCTTCCAGAAAGTGGACATAGAGGGAACTTACCTCAACATAATAAATGCCATACATGACAAACCCACAGCCAACATCGTTCTTAAAGGTGAATAACTCAAACCACTTCCACTAAGATCAGGAAAAAGACAAGGTTGCCCACTCTCACCACTCTTATTCAACATAGCTTTGGAAGTTTTAGCCGCAGCAAGCAGAGAAGAAAAAGAAATAAAAGGAGTCCAAATCGGAAAAGAAGAAGTAAAGTTGTCACTGTTTGCAGATGACATGATACTATACATAGAGAATCCTAAAGATGCTACCAGAAAACTACTAGAGTTAATCAATGAATTTGGTAAAGTAGCAGGATACAAAATTAATGCACAGAAACCTCTTGCATTCCTATACACCAATGATAAAAAAATCTGAAAAAGAAATTAAGGAAACATTCACATTTACCTTTGCAACAAAAAGAATAAAATACCTAGGAATCAACCTACCTAAGGAGACAAAAGACCTGTATGCAGAAAACTATATGACCCTGATGAAAGAAATTAAAGATGATACAAACAAATGGAGAGATATACCATGTTCTTGGACTGGAAGAATCAGCATTGTGAAAATGACTGTACTACCCAAAGCAATCTGCAGATTCAATGCAATCCCTATCAAACTACCAATGACATTTTTCACAGAACTAGAACAAAAAAATTCACAATTTGTACGGAAACACAAAAGACTCCAAATAGCCAAAGCAATCTTGAGCAAGAAAAACGGAGCTGGAGGAATCAGGCTCCCAAACTTCAGACTATACTACAAAGCTACAGTAATCAAGACAATATGGTACTGGCACAAAAACAGAACTATGGATCACTGGAACAGGATAGAAACCCAGAGATAAACCCATGCACATATGGTCACCTTATCTTTGATACAGGAGGCAAGAATATACAATGGAGAAAAGACAGCCTCTTCAATAAGTGGTGCTGGGAAAACTTGACAGCTACATGTAAAAGAATGAAATTAGAACACTCCCTAACACCATATACAAAAATAAACTCAAGATGGATTAGAGACCTAAATGTAAGGCCAGACACTGTCAAACCCTTAGAGGAAAACATAGGCAGAACACTCTATGACATAAATCACAGCAAGATCCATTTTGACCCACCTCCTAGAGAAATGGAAACAAAAACAAAAATAAACACATGGGACCTAATGACACTTAAAAGCTTTTGCACAGCAAAGGAAGCCATAAAGAAGACAAAAAGATAACCCTCAGAATGGGATAAAATATTTGCAAATGAAGCAACTGACAAAGAATTAATCTCCAAGATTTACAAGCAGCTCATGCAGCTCAATTTTAAAAAGCAAACAACGCAATCCAAAAATGGGCAGAAGACCTCAATAGACATTTCTCCAGAGAAGATGTACAGATTGCCAACAAACACATGAAAGGATGCTCAACATCACTAATCAATAGAGATATGCAAATCAAAACTACAATGAGGTGTCACCTCACACCCGTCAGAATGGCCATCATCAAAAAATCTACAGACAATAAATGCTGGAAAGGGTGTGGAGAAAAGGGAACCCTCTTGCACTGTTGGTGGGAATGTAAGTTGATACAGCCACTATGGAGAACAGTATGGAGGTTCCTTAAAAAACTAAAACTAGAACTACCATACAACCCAGCAATTCCACTACTGGGCATATACCCTGAGAAAACCATAATTCAAAAAGACTCATGTACCACAATGTTCATTGCAGCACTATTTACTATAGCCAGGACATGGAAGCAACCTAAGTGTCCATCGACAGATGAATGGATTAAGAAGATGTGACACATATATACAATGGAATATTACTCAGCCATAAAAAGAAACGAAATTGAGTTATTTGTCATGAGGTGGATGGACTTAGAGACTGTCATACAGAGTGAAGTAAGTCAGCAAAAGAAAAACAAATACCGTATGCTAAAACACATATATATGGAATCTAAAATAACAAAAAAGGTTCTGAAGAACCTAGGGGCAGGACAGGAATAAAGACGCAGAAATAGAGAATGGACTTGAGGACACAGGGAGGGGGAAGGGTAAGCTGGGACGAAGTGAGAGAGTGGCATGGACATATATACACTACCAAATGTAAAATAGATAGCTAGTGGGAAGCAGCCACATAGCACAGGGAGATCAGCTCGTTGCTTTGTGACCACCTAGAGGGGTGGGATAGGGAGGGTGGAGGGAGACGCTAGAGGGAGGAGAAATGGGGATATATGTATATGTATAGCTGATTCACTGTGTTATACGGCAGAAAATACGACACCACTGTAAAGCAATTATACTCCAATAAAGATATTAAAAATAAATAAATAAATAGGAAAAAAAATGAATCCGAATGCTGGGTGCTTACTGGGGGCCAGATCCTGGGCAAGCACTTGACATTCACTCTCTCCTCTCATTCCCACACTCTGCACTGTGGAGATTTATCATCTCCATTTTACCAATGAGAAAACTGAGACTCAGAGAGGTAAGGCCCTTGCCTAAGGTCACACAGTAAGTAGCAGAGCCTGCTAGGATCCACGTCCAGCTCTGACTCTAAAGCCCCCTCCCTGTTCGTCAAAGGTGGAAGCCGAGGGATGCTGGCTTCCTGGAGAGAGACTGCGGAAACCTGGCAGCTACGCGCCTGGGAATAAAAATGGGCTGCTTTACATTTTTTTCTTTTTTTTTTTTGCGGTCCGCGGGCCTCTCACTGTTGTGGCCTCTCCCATTGCAGAGCGCAGGCTCCGGACGCGCAGACCCAGCGCGCGGGCCCAGCCGCTCCACGGCATGTGGGATCCTCCACAACCGGGGCACTAACCCATGTCCCCTGCATCGGCAGGTGGACTCTCAACCACTGTGCCACCCGGGAAGCCCCTGCTTTACATTTTATAGTGCCAGGGGTCTATAAAAATGGAAGATCTGCAGCTGGGACTGTGCCAACCTTTATGTCCTGGTGTGCAGGGCAGGGAGCAGGTACCAAAACAGTTGGACCTGATTAGTGTGTGTTCTCTCCTGATCCTCAGGAACAGGCCTCCAAGGAGCCCATTTCCCCCAGTGAGACCAAGCTCCTCCCAGATGCCATGTGTAAGTTCCAGAGGTACAGAGAAGTTAGGTAACTTTGCCAACAACACACAGCTAGTAGATGGACGGGTCGGGATTCAAAGCCAGGCAATCTGACCACAGATTTCCCAAATCCCACACTTCACAAAGGGCCTGGACTAACTGTACCGGGGTAATGCAGGTCATAAATGACTTCACAGTTCAGAGGGGGTGGTGGCTGGGAGAGAGGGGAAACCTGATGGAGGAGTTGACCCTTTAGCGACACTTGGAGGAACAGGTGGGTGGGATATATGGAGGTGATGGGGTGCAGGACCCCACTGAACAGATTAGCTTGGCTGTGAGTTTATTAATAAAAGTGAGAAGGGAAGCTTAATTAGAAAAGTGGGTTTGCTGCCTTGAACACTGACCTGGATTAAATAAAAACAGGTTGAAGAGAAGTTAGAGTCTGCCTTTCCAATTGACTTCCACATCGTGTTTCTGTACATGCAACTCTAGGGAAGGAGCTGTTTCTGCGGCCAAGACTCCTATAAAGCTTACAGCAAAAGGTAATGCGTAATAGCCCTAGGAGTCCCACCAGCCTCCAGACACTGCTGTCACAAATTCAGCCAGGACCCATCACCTGGGAGGGGAGACAGTGGGAAAGAGCCAAAGCCATGGAAAGGAAGACTCTGTGGCATAGGTACAGCCTCAGGTTCAAGATTAAGACGGAGAGCAGTTACCGCGAGAAGCGAGGAAGTTAGTGGTAAAACCACCCCAAGGAACCGATAACCCAAAAATCTTTCATATGATCAGCGGTGGAATTGGGGCATCAATTATTTTTCCATTTGTTTAACAAACATTTATTCATGGTCGACCACATGCCAAGTACTGTGTTCACATTTAAAAGCAAATATGCTGGGCTTCCCTGGTGGTGCAGTGGTTGAGAGTCCCCCTGCCGATGCAAGGGATATGGGTTCGTGCCCCGGTCCGGGAAGATCCCACATGCCGCGGAGTGGCTGGGCCCGTGAGCCATGGCCGTTGAGCCTGCGCGTCCAGAGCCTGTGCTCCGCAATGGGAGAGGCCACAGCAGTGAGAGGCCCGCGTACCGCCAAAAAAAAAAAAAGCAAATATGCTGATATACTGGTAATTTGCAAAACTCCAAGCAAAACAATAAGGTCCCACTTGGTCCCCACCAAGCCCCCATTTGGGTGTTGCTGGAAAGCCCCAGCCCCGCCCTCAGGGCCCTCACTCTCCTCTCTCAGTGCCACACTGACGTGTGGAGGTGAGGGCCGAAGAGACTCAAAGAACACCCAAAGGAGCTCTCTCGCTCTGACCAAGGAGTCCTTCCCTGGAGCTGGCCAGCTGTGTGTGTATTCTGGGTTAAAAATCTTTTCTCATCCCTGAAACTTGAGTTTGGGGCAGAAATATCACTTTAAGCTACAGAGCAGCCATCAGAGATAAGTGCCCAACTGTTGGAAAAAAAAAAAAATCCAAAAAAACAGCCCTTGGCCAAACCCTCCAAGAGTCAGCTTCAAAAAGAAGCTGCAGCCTGCAGTTCACAGGACAAAAATCAGCTTTGCCTGCACATAGAAGGGATGTAACTTATTTTTCCTTTAACCCCAGATAGTCCATCTCATCTGAGGAGACTACACAATGACCAGTTATACCTTCAAAGGGCCCTTGAACAAGAAATGAGCACAGAGATGCTGGGAATTCAGTGACCTTCTGTGGCAGAGCCTGTGAATAGCAACGCACTGAGCTTCTGCCCCTGAGAATTATTTAGATGTTCTAATGTCCAGGCAAAGGTGAGGCAAAGGCAGATCCAAACTTAGAAAAGGAAGTTTCGGCATTTTCAAGTTTTCTGAACAGCAATGATTGTGCTCGCTCAGCCGCTTTCATCACCAGAGCTCACCCTCTTTAATCAGTTCCCACGGAGATCTGGAAAATGGATAGATAGAATGATCCCGTGTGAAATGGCTCCAAAAACAAAAAAAAAGGGTCAGGGAGAAGCTAGTGGCTTGGCCCAAGGCTTAACGCTAAACCAGCTTCAGAATCGAGAACAGAAGATTCTAGGGTCAGCCTTTACTCTCACAGTAGGTTCCATAGTCTGAGAAGTTGGACAATAAAATCCAAAATCTTTTTTTAACGCCTAGAATCGGCAGCATCAAGTCAGAGCTAAGAAATAAGTAAGTGTTGCCTAGTGCTGCCAGCAAAAGAAAGAAAGTGCAAAAATCTAGTTAATTACCCAGGACATGTTGGCAGACACCTCTGCTTGTCAAATTCCTGGTTGTCTGAATGGTTATTTACATCTGCATTAATTTACACTTGTGGAAGTTTTAAATATTTCTTAAGTAGCAGCAAAGCTCTTACCAGAAACTTGGCCGTTTTGGAAAAATTCCTCTTTTCCATCCCTGATTTATTCACAGGTGGAGGACACCCCGCCACAGAGCCATGACTCTTGTGCTTAGAGAAATCCCAAATGGGAATTCACACTCAGACATCATATCTAGAGCCACTGCCATCCTCCTGGCTCCGCCTGGACCCTGAGCCTGCTCCCCAGACTTCATACTCTTGCAGTGGGCAGTTCCAAGGCAAGGGCTCTAAGAAAATCTGGACACTTATTAAAACCTGAAAAAAATGGGTGAAGGTGGTCAAGAGGTTAAGACTTACAGTTATAAGACAAATCAGTTCTGGGGACGTAATGTACAGCATGGTGATTATATGCAGTTAACAATACTGTATTTTATATATGAAATTTGCTAAGAGAATAGATCTTAAAAGTTCTCATCACAATAAAAAAAAATTTGTAACTAGGTGAGGTTGATTGATGTTAACTAGACTTATTGTGGTGATCATTTCACAATATATACAGATAGCAAATCATTATGGTGCACATCTAAAACTAATACTTTTTGTATTATGTCAGGGACTTCCCTGGTGGAGCAGTGGTTAAGAATCCACCTGCCAATGCAGGGGACACAGGTTTGAGCCCTGGTCCGGGAAGATCCCACATGCCGCAGAACAACTAAGCCCGTGCGCCACAACTACTGAGCCTGCGCTCTAGAGCCTGCGAGCCACAACTACTGAGCCCGTGTGCCACAACTACTGAAGCCCACACGCCTAGAGCCCGTGCTCTGCAACAAGAAGCCACAACAATGAGAAGCCCACGTGTCACAATGAAGAGTAGCCCCCGCTCACCACTACTAGAAGAAGCCTGCACGCAGCAATGAAGACCCAATGCAGCCAAAAATAAGTAAATAAATTTTTTAAAAAACTAATACAATGTCATATATCAGTTGTATCTCCATAAAACTGGAAAAATAATGAAAAACTAAAACTTGACAAAAATATATTGAGGAAAAATAAAAGAAAATTTTACTTAATCATTTTGAAGTTTTCCATTCAATCAACAAATATTTAATGAGGACATACTTTGTGTCATAATTGTACCATTAGGTCTTGGAGACACAGATATCCAAAGATATATCACATCATCTCTACCTAGGAGGAGTTTACAGTTCAGTGGAGGAAAGAAACACTGGGAGAAAAGCACAATAGAATATGTGTTTAGGGGTGGATTGGGATTGAAGTTGACATTTACATAAAACTCAAATATGCAGAAACCAGAAACATTTTCTCTAAATATTTCTTATAGTCTTACCTTGTGCTCAATCCCCAATGATAACACACATACACAAATCTTAAATTTTCCAATAAAAAATAACTCAGGCTCTTCTAGATTAGAAACATTTCTTTCACGTGAAGATTCACTCACTTTCCAAGTTCAAATTCCCTATCAGCTCTCTTCCCCTTTCCAAAGGAACTCTGGCTGCACACCCACTTCCTTCTCAAGATGGCCCCAGGGTGCAGGGGGAAACTTCCTATCCTGTTGGCATCCAGCCCACATGCTGTCCCGTGTCCTTTACTGAGGTGTTTCTGGTCTCCTCTGGACACCGATTTCCTACCCCAGTGTCCACTGCCGTGGCTGAGGGCTCGCAGTGTTCTGGGGTGCTACGCTCCCCGCGAGGGCTGGCGTCCTGGGTCTCTGGCCCTCCTCCACAGCCTCCCTTGTCCCAATCCCTGACTCTTCTTTATTTCTGGCTCCTTCAGCCTGTCTATATTCCCACGCAGGCCCGTGTAAATGCCAAATCCCAGAGGGCGCACGCCTTGGCACAGGCAGCCAGAGCACAAGCCCACATGCCGGCACTACCCCGCTGCTGCACACAGTATTCATTTCCTAGGGCTGGGAAAAAGTGAGAGCGTGGCATGGACATATATACACTACCAAGTGTAAAATAGATAGCTAGTGGGAAGCAGCCGCATAGCACAGGGAGATCAGCTCGGTGCTTTGTGACCACCTAGAGGGGTGGGATAGGGAGGGTGGGAGGGAGACGCAGGAGGGAGGAGATATGGGGATACATGTATATGCATAGCTGATTCATTTGTTATAAAGCAGAAACTAACAACAACAACAACAAAAATTCCAGGAGAGAGAAAGAATTGAGGTGAGGGACAGATGAAGATGAATGGCAAAATGTTGATAACTGTTAAATTTGGGTGATGGGTATGTGGGTTCATCATTCTCTCTACTTTTGTATATGTATTTGAAAATTCCCATATTAAAAAGTTTTAAAAATATAAAATAAAATAGATAACCAACAAGGAAATAAATAAATAAATAAAGGAGAGAATGGGACAAAAAAGAAGCTGGAAATTATAATAAAATGCTTTTGAAACATTAAGAATGATGTAAGCAATATCAGTGTGCAAAAATATCCTTTTTAAAAGTTGCCCACAAAGATCTCAAAGAAATATGTATTCTGTGGAATTATTTCCAAGGAAAGAGTTATATGTGAGGCTAATGCAGCCACAAGTGATTTGGAAAAACTAGCGTGTTCTAATCTGAAAGATACATAGATAGTGATGTCGATGAAAAAATTCATCAGTTGATCTAAGAAAGAAATGGAAAATTTGAAAACAAACTTATAGTTTCCAGGGGAGAAATGTGGGGGCAGGGATAAACTGGGAGATTGGGATAGACATATATACACTACTATATATAAAATAGATAACTAATAAGGACCTACTGTATAGCACAGGGAACTCTTCTCAATACCTGTAATGACCTATATGGGAAAAGAATCTAAGAAAGAGTGGATATGTGTATATGCACAACTGATTCACTTTGCTGTACAGCAGGAGCTAACACAACATTGTAAATCAACTGTACTCCAATAAAAATTTAAAAAAAAAAAACCTGGTAAATGTTAGGCTGTGTTTATAATTATTATAGTACTTTTATTACTAAATTGTTGTGATTACCTATTCAAACAAAAACAAAAACCAAAACCAAAATAAATGAGCTAAGTACCACCAACAAAAAAGAAATGGAAAATTTTATTCAAGACATTGAGGAGTATAACATGGGCACAGCCTCTCAGAAAGCTCTGAGAACTTTTCTGCCTGTCAGAGGTCAGAGCACAGTTATATAAGTTTTTTGAGACAGAGGGCTGTGTATTCAATGACGTACGTATTATTGACAGTTTACACCATCCAGATCTAAATGTACAAAGCAAGTAGTGGGTCATGGGTCACCACGGTTCATTACAAGATCAAGAAGAAATGTTACCTTTTAAGGAGTTGTCTTCTTGGTGCTAGGAGAATGTTGCTCTTTATGGTTGAGCAGGTATTTGGGCCAATGGGTAGGCTTGGTTGATGCCTAATGCAGATACACAATGCACAGTGGAGGGGAGAGAGGAGGCCAAAGGGCAAAGAAAACATATTTATGTTTAAATTTTTTTGTCTTGCCATAAACTATGAATTTTATTTCATAGTAGGGTATGGCTCAGGACATCACATACATTGGAGCAGGGAGTGGTCTAATACCAATTCACATCCTCCTTATTCTTTTACTAAGTCTTTCAAATTGAACCTTTTTCCATTGCCATTGCTACCACCCCATATCCAAGTTCCATTACATTAAAAGTAGGGTATTGCTGGGAGATTGGGTTTGACATAGACTCGCTGCTATATATAAAATAGATAACTAGTAGGGACCTACTGTCTAGCACAGGGAACTCTTCTCAATACTCTGTAATGCCCTATATGGGAAAAGAATCTAAAAGAGTGGCTATATGTATATGTGTAACTGATTCACTCTGCTGTACACCTGAAACTAACACAACTTTGTAAATCAACTGTACTCCAATAAAATTTTTTTTAAAAGTAGGGCATGGCAATCGTAGGGGAGCAGAATTTGCCACCCCAAAATGTGTTTCTTTGGAATATTATTTTAAGCTGGTTATTTTCTAAGAAACAGCAGACTTGGGAAAAACTCTGAAAACCAAGTAGGAATGACTCTTTTGTAAGAAACATTTCCATTTGCAAGGGAAAACTCCATTTGTAAGGGTATCACCCACCACTGTACCAGGAAGAGGAGAATGACCAAATTTCTAGAAACTTATCAGTAGAGAAGACTTAAATCTGCAGAATATTCTCTCCTTGTTTATTGTGCTTTTCCTGGTAACTGACTTTCCAATAACTGACTCTCCCCACGCTCAATACCCTCTTTTGTCTTTAGCTGAAGACAGTGTTTAAGGTGAGGGCTTCAGCCATTCTGGCAGTTATCCAGTTCTCCTGGGTCTCTCCCATGTATACATGTTATTAAACTTTGATTTTCTTCTGTTAATACATGTGTCATGTCAATTTAATTCTTAGAGTAGCCAGAAGAACCTAGAGGGTAGAGGAAAATTTCTTCCTTCCCGATATAATCACCTCCCATTCCAGGGTTTTTTAACTGGGGAATGCAACAAAATTCATTGGAAAGCTTTTTACAAATACAGCTTTCTTGGGCTTCACACCAGACCTCCTGAATCAGAAACTCCAATGGTGGGTGACCCCGCATAGATAGTTAGAAAAGTTCCACAGCAGATTCTGAATTAAGAATCTCTGATTAGGAATCACTAACCAAACAACCTGGCCTCTTAACTCAGCCTCCACCATTGCATACCATCTCTCTGTTAACCGCCCTAGAGCATCTCTTTGATAATGTCCAAAATCATCAGAAATTCCCAATAATGAACAGGACCGTTGATACTTGGCTCCCACCCACTGATCCCATATGCATTTCTGATCTTACCTCTCACTCTCTCACAGTTTAGCCAAATAGGTCTATTCTCTGTCTGGCATTTCAACCCTTGAGCTGGGACTCCTGCCACCCCCTCATCTGGCATGTCCCCCGGTGAGGACACCCACCCCAACACACATCCATCAATTGCTCCCTAACAAATATTCCCAGTCCTTTGAGACTCACCTCACGTCCAGATTCCATAAAGCCTTCTGTGCTCACTCAGGACTCTGTCCACTGCCAGAAATGTTCTCTCTGTCCTCTGAATTCTTATAGCACTTTGTGTGGGCCTGGGGAAGGTAAGTACATGATGTGATGGAGCGGGGTGTGTCTAGGTGCACAGACTCAAGGAACCCAGAGCAATTTCTTTAAAATTTAATGTTTTTAAAATGTATGTGAGTTTTGGGACTTCCCTGGTGATCCAGTGGTTAAGACTCTGTGCTCCCAATGCAGGGGGCCCGGGGTTCAATCCCTGGTCAGGGAATTAGATCCCACATGCCACAACTAAAGATCCTGCATGCCGCAACTAAAAAAAAAAAAGATCCCACACGCCACAAAGAAGATCTCGCAAGCAGAAACTAAGACCCAGCACAGCCAAATAAATAAATAAATATTAAAAAATTTAAAATGTATGTGAGTTTTGAATTCTCCACAATTTATGGAGACCACTAATCCCTCAGGCAGATGTGCTATGTTTATTCTGAAGCTTCTGTTACCCTGGGCACATGCCGTGTACCGCAGCAATACATCAGCTGAAGTCACATGGCTGAGTGACAAAGGGAGAAAGATTTAATAAAGAGGTTTGAAATAATAAATAGATAAATGAAAAGCGAAGTCCAATTCTTACCCCTTCTATTGTTAAGAGCTGCTCCTAATGTCTAAGCTTGCAGACCTGACCATCTCAGTAATGAGAAAAAACAAAGCTTCTGGTTAGCAAGACTCAGCCCCCTTAGAAGGCATTTGGAATACCTCCTGGACGCCATTTGGTGTCCCCTACCCTGACCTCAACAGGCTTCACAAAATATTTCTTCTAAACACATACTCCTTCTCTCCAAGAGGAATTCGGGTGAATAAAGTTTCTTCCATTTCATTATATATATATGTAAGGAGAAAATTCTGTGGTGATTCATCCAGGTATGTGGCACACACGCCACCACCCCAGATATTTCAATATCCTCCACCACTATTTTAGATTAAAACTAGTCAGTAGCTACATTAGGGAGAAAAACTATATATGTTTTGTTTTTTTCTATCTTTATGTAACATACTTATCACAGCCAAACCTATGAAAGAAAAGCCCAGCTACATCTGTCACTATCATAATAAGAAAATACTTGCCTCTAAAACTTCATGTTAATACACTAATACATTTTAGACCTGGCTATCTATCAACTATAAATAGCAGTTAAAAGAAATAAACTCAGTCACAGCTGGAGGAGGCACAGACAGAGGGTAAAAAAACCCCAGGCCCTCAGCATATCAAAGCCAAATAGTATGTTAACTTTACAAATGAAAATGCAAAGATCATTTGGAGAAGAACCAGCTCCCGCAATCCTCCCACATCCGCTTTGCCCAATTTTTGTCAACAGTCTTCAACCATTTTTTGTGCACGTCACCCCATCATCTGTATGGATAAATGGGTTTTTTTATTGTATTTTTTTGAATTTTATTTTATTTTTTTATACAGCAGGTTCTTATTAGTTATCTATTTTATACATATTACCGTATATATGTCAATCTCAATCTCCCAGTTCACCCCACCACACCCACCCCTCTCCTACTTTCCCCCCTTGGTGTCCAAGCATTTGTTCTCTACATCTCTGTCTCTATTTCTGCCCTGCAAACCTATTCATCTGTACCATTTTTCTAGATTCCACATATGTGCATTAATATACGATATTTGTTTTTCTCTTTCTGATTTACTTAACTCTGTATGACAGTCTCTACATCCATCCTCGTCTCTGCATCCATCCTCGTCTCTGCAAATGACCCAGTTTCGTTCCTTTTTATGGCTGAGTAATATGCCATTGTATGTATGTACCACACCTTCTTTATCCATTTATCTGTCGAAGGGCATTTAGGTTGCTTCCATGACCTGGCTATTGTAAATAGTGCTGCAATGAAAATGGGGGTGCATGTGTCTTTTTGAAATATGGTTTTCTGTGGGTATATGCCCAGTAGTGGGACTGCTGGGTCATATGGTAGTTCTATCTTTAGTTTTTTAGGGAACCTCCACACTGTTCTCCACAGTGGCTGTACCAACTTACATTCCCACCAACAGTGCAAGAGGGTTCCCTTTTCTCCAGCATTTGTTGTTTGTAGATTTTCTGATGTTGCCCATTCTAACCAGTGTGAGGTGATACCTCATTGTAGTTTTGATTTGCATTTCTCTAATGATTAGTGATGTTGAGCATCTTTTCATGTGCCATTTGGTCACGCTGTATGTCTTCTTTGGAGAAATGTCTATTTAGGTCTTCAGCCCATTTTTGGATTGGGTTGTTTTTTTAATACTGAGCTGCATGAGCTGTTTATATATTTTGGAGATAAATCCTTTGTCTGTTGATTAGTTTCCAAATATTTTCTCCCATTCTGAGGGTTATCTTTTCATCTTGTTTATAGTTTCCTTTGCTGTGCAAAAGCTTTTAAGTTTCATCAGGTCCCATTTGTTTATTTTTGTTTTTATTTCCATCACTCTAGGAGGTGGGTCAAAAAAGATCTTGCTGTGATTTATGTCAAACAGTGTTCTTCCTATGTTTTCCTCTAAGAGTTTTATAGTGTCCCATCTTACATTTAGGTCTTAATCCATTTTGAGTTTATTTTTGTGTATGGTGTCAGGGAGTGTTCTAATTTCATTCTTTTACATGTAGCTGTCCAGTTTTCCCAGCACTACTTATTGAAGAGACTGTCTTTTTTCCATTGTATATTCTTGCTACCTTTGTCATAGATTAGTTGGTCATAGGTGCGTGGGTTTATCTGTGGGCTTTCTATCCTGTTCCATTGATCTATATTTCTGTTTTTGTGCCAGCACCATATTGTCTTGATTACTGTAGCTTTGTAGTATAGTCTGAAGTCAAGGAGTCTGATTCTTCCAGCTCTGATTTTTTTCCCTGAAGAATGCTTTGGTTATTTGGGGTCTTTTGTGCCTCAGTACAAATTTTAAGAGTTTTTTTGTTCTAGTTCTGTAAAAAATGCCATTGGTAATTTGACAGGGATTGCACTGAATCTGTAGATTGCTTTGGGTAATATAGTCATTTTCACAATACTGATTCTTCCAATTCAAGAACATGGTATATCTCTCCATCTGTTTGTGTCATCTTTAATTTCTTTCATCAGTGTACAGGTCTTTTACCTCCTTAGGTAGGTTTATTCCTAGTTATTTTTTTGTTGTTGTTGCAATGGTGAATGGGATTGTTTCCTTAATTTCTCTTTCTGATCTTTCGTTGTTAGTGTACAGGAATGCAAGAGATTTCTGTGCATTAATTTTGTATCCTGCAACTTTACCAAATTCATTGATTAGCTCTAGTAGTTTCCTGGTGGCATCTTTAGGATTATCTATGTATAGTATCATGTCATCTGCAAAAAGTGACAGCTTTACTTCTTCTTTGCCAATTTGTATTTCTTTTATTTCTATTTCTTCTCTGATTGCTGTGGGTAGGACTTTGAAAACTATGTTGAATGGTAGTGGCGAGAGTGGACATCCTTGTCTTCTTCCTGATCTTAGAGGAAATGCTTTCAGTTTTTCACCATTGAGAATGATGTTTGCCATGGGTTTGTCACATATGGCCTTTATTATGTTGAGGTAGGTCCCCTCTATGCCCACGTTCTGGAGAGTTTTATCATAAATGGGTGTTGAATTTTGTCAAAAGCTTTTTCTGGGGCTTCCCTGGTGGCGCAGTGGTTGAGAGTCCGCCTGCCGATGCAGGGGACATGGGTTCGGTGCCGGTCCAGGAGGATCCCACATGCTGCGGAGCGGCTGGGCCCATGAGCCATGGCTGCTGAGCCTGTGCGTCCAGAGCCTGTGCTCCTCAATGGGAGAGGCCACAACAGTGAGGCCCGCGTAACACACACACACACAAAAAAAGCTTTTTCTGCATCTATTGAGGTGATCATATGGTTTTAATTCTTCAGTTTGTTAATATGGTGTATCACATTGATTGGTTTGTGTATACTGAAAAATCCTTGCATCCCTGGGATAAATCCCATTTGATCATGGTGTATGATCCTTTTAACGTGCTGTTGGATTCTGTTTGGTAGTATTTTGTTGAGGATTTTTGCATCTATATTCATCAGTGATATTGGTCTCCAATTTTCTTCTTTTGTAGTATCTTTGTCTCGTTTTGGTATCAAGGTCATGGTAGCCTTGTAGAATGAGTTTGGGAGTCTTCCTTCTGCAATTTTTTGGAAGAATTTGAAAAGGATGGGTGTTAGCTCTTCTCTAGATGTTTGACAGAATTCACCTATGAGCCATCTCGTCCTGGACTTCTGTTTGCTGGAAGATTTTTAATCACAGTTTCAATTTCATTACTTGTGATTGGTCTGTTCATATTTTCTATTTCTTCCTGGTTCAGTCTTGGAAGGTTATACCTTTCTAACAATTTGTCCATTTCCTCCAGGTTGTCCATTTTATTGGCATAGAGTTGCTTGAATAATCTCTTAGGATGCTTTGTATTTCTGCGGTGTCTGTTGTAACTTCTCCTTTTCCCTTTCTAATTTTATTGATTTGAGTCTTCTCCCTCTTTTTCTTGATGAGTCTGGCTAAAGGTTTATCAATTTTCTTTATCTTCTCAAAGAAACAGCTTTTAGTTTTATTGATCTTTGCTATTGTTTTCTTTGTTTCTATTTCATTTATTTCTGCTCTGATCTTTATGATTTCTTTCCTTCTACTAACATTGAATTTTGTTTGTTCTTTCTCTAGTTCCTTTAGGTGTAACATTAGATTGTTTATTTGAGATTTTTCTTGTTTCTTGAGGTAGCCTTGTATTGCTATAAACTTCCCTCTTAGAATTGCTTTTGCTGCATCCCATAGGTTTTGGATCATCATGTTTTCATTGTCATTTGTCTCTAGGTATTTTTGGATTTCCTCTTTGATTTCTTCAGTGATCTCTTGGTTACTTAGTAACGTATTGTTCAGCCTCCATGTGTTTGTGTTTTTTACTTTTTTTTTTCCTGTAATTTATTTCTAATCTCATAGTGTTGTGGTCAGAAAAGATGCTTGATATGATTTCAATTTTCTTAAATTTACCGAGCCTTGATTTGTGACCCAAGATGTGATCTATCCTGGAGAATGTTCTGTGTTCACTTGAGAAGAAAGTGTAATCTGCTGTTTTCAGATGGAATGTCCGATAAATATCAAATCTATTTGATCTATTGTGTCATTTAAAGCTTGTGTTTGCATATTAATTTTCTGTCTGGGTCATCTGTCTATAGGTGTGAGTGAGGTGTTAACCTCCCCCACTATTACTGTGTTACTGTCAATTTCCTCTTTTATAGCTGTTAGCATTTCTCTTATGTATTAAGGTACTCCTATGTTGGGTGCATATATATTTTAAATTATTATATCTTCTTCTTGGATTGATCCCTTGATCATTACGTAGTATCCTTCCTTGTCTCTTGTAACATTCTTTATTTTAAAGTCTATTTTATCTGTTATGAGTATCGTTACTCCAGCTTTCTTTTGATTTCCATTTGCATGGAATATTTTTTTCCATCCCCTCACTTTCAGTCTGTGTGTGTCCCTAGGCCTGAAGTGGGTCTCTTGTAGACAGCATATATATGGGTCTTGTTTTTTTTTTTTTTTTTTGCACTATGCGGGCCTCTCACTGTTGTGACCTCTCCCGTTGCGGAGCACAGGCTCCGGACGTGCAGGCCCAGAGGCCATGGCTCACGAGCCCAGCCGCTCCACGGCATGTGGGATCCTCCCGGACCGGGGCACGAACCCGTATCCCCTGCATCGGCAGGCGGACTCTCACCCACCGCGCCACCAGGGAAGCCCTGGGTCTTGTTTTTGTATCTATTCAGCGAGCCTGTGTTTTTTGGTTGGAGCATTTAATCCATTTACATTTAAGGTAATTATCAATATGTATGTTCCCATTACCATATTCTTAATTGTTTTGGGTTTGTTTTTGTAGTTCTTTTTCTTTTCTTGTGTTTCCCACTTAGAGAATTTCCTTTAGCATTTGTTGTAGAGCTGGTTTGGTGGTGCTGAATTCTTTTAGCTTTTGCTTGTCTGTAAAGCTTTTGATTTCTCCATCAAATCTGAATGAGATCCTTGCTGGTTAGAGTCATCTTGGTTGTAGGTTCTTCCCTTTCATCACTTTAAATATATTGTGCCACTCCCTTCTGGCTTGTAGAATTTCTGCTGAGAAATCAGGTGTTAACCTTATGGTAGTTCCCTTGTATGTTATTTGTCATTTTTCACTTGTTGCTTTTAATAATTTTTCTTTGTCTTTAATTCTTGTCAATTTGATTACTATGTGTCTTGGTGTGCTTCTCCTTGGGTGTATCCTGCCTGGGACTCTGCATTCCCTAGACTTCGGTGGCTATTTCCTTTCCCATGTTAGGGAAGTTTTCAACTATAATCTCTTCAAATAGTTTCTTGGGTCCTTTTTCTCTTTCTTCTCTTTCTGGGACCCCTATAATTCGAATGGTGTTGAGTTTAATGTTGTCCCAGAGGTCTCTTAGGTTGTCTTCATTTCTTATCATTCTCTTTTCTTTATTCTGTTCTGCAGCAGTGACTTCCACTATTCTGTCTTCCAGGTCACTTATCCCTTCTTCTGCTATTGAATCCTTCTAGTGTATTTTTCATTTCAGTTATTGCATTGTTCACCTCTATTTACTGGTTCTTTAATTCTTCTAGGTCTTTGGTAAACATTTCTTGCATCTTTTCAATCTTTGCCTCCATTCTTTTTCTGAGGTCCTGGATCATCTTCACTATCATTATTCTGAATTCTTTTTCTGGAAGGTTGCCTATCTCCACTTCATTTAGTTGTTTTTCTGGGGTTTTATCCTGTTCCTTCATCTGGTACACAGTCCTCTGCCTTTTCATTTTGTGTATCATTCTGTGAATGTGGTTTTCATTCCACAGGCTTCAGGACTGTAGTTCTTCTTGCCTCTGCTGTCTGTCCTCTGGTGGATGAGGCTATCGAAAAGGCTCGTGCAAGCTTCCTGATGGGAGGGACTGGTGGTGGGTAGAGCTGAGTGTTGCTCTGGTGGGCAAGGCTCAATAAAACTTTTGTCTTAAAGTTTTATCTTGTCTGCTGATGGGTGGGGCTGAGTTCCCTCCCTGTTGGTTGTTTGGCCTGAGGCAACCCAGCACTGGAGGCTACAGCTCTTTGGTGTGGCTAATGGGACTCCAGGAGGGCTCATGCCAAGGAGTACTTCCCAAAACTTCTGCTACCAGTGTCCTTGTCCCCATGGTGAGCTACAGCCACCCCCCACCTCTGAAGAAGACCCTCCAACACTAGCAGGTAGGTCTGGTTCAGTCTCCTATGGGGTCACTGCTCCTTCCCCCTGGGTCCTGATACACACACTACTTTGTGTGTGCCCTCCAAGAGTGGAGTCACTGTTTCCCCGAGTCCTGTTGAAGTCCTGCAATCAAATCCCGCTAGCCTTCAAAGTCTGATTCTCTGGGAATTCCTCCTCCCACTTCTGGACCCCCAGGTTGGGAAGCCTGATGTGGGACTCAGAAACTTCACTCCAGTGGATGGCCTTCTGTGGTATAATTGTTCTCCAGTTTGTGAGTCACCCACCCAGCAGTTATGGGATTTGATTATATTGTGATTGTGCCCCTCCTACCATCTCATTGCATCTTCTCCTTTGTCTTTGGATGTGGGGTACTGTTTTGGTGAATTCCAGTGTCTTCCTGTCAATGACTGTTCAGCAGTTAGTTCTGATTTCAGTGCTCTCGCAAGGAGTGAATGCAAAGCCTTCTACTCCGCCATCTTGAACCAATCCTCTGTATGGACAAATGTTTAATGTTACATCTTGGCATATCCCATCTGAATCCAGGAATGTGAAAAGGCATCCAGGATATGCAGCTTCAGCTACCTCCTCACCAGGCTTCCCAGAGTTCTCCTTATCTCATTGTAATTTGGATATGAACAGTCCGTCTCTCAAATTCCAGGCTTAGAATGACTCAAATTTTATCCCTAAAGAGGCTTAGCAAAGTAGATGAGCTAAATGTGACCTTAACTAATCTTTTAAGAAAAGAAAAATGATGCATGTCACCTTTAAAAAGCCAGCCATTCAATAACAACATAATGGGCTCATAAGAATGATAATTATTTTTCCCATGATGCAAACCATATACAGTAGACTGTTTCAAAAGAGAAGTACAATTTCCTTCTCTTCCATCTTCACATTAGGAGGTAATCAACATGTTTTGTGTTCCTCATCTTATAGTCTCAAGAGCAAGGAGTAATTTACATGTCTGATTATTATTTGCACCAGTCAGTTAGTCAAAATGTATTGTCAAATTAACTAGCAGATAGTGGAGACTTGTGACAGTGGGACACAAAAGTAAAAGGTTTTTAAATGAGGGGTAGAAAGGAGTAAGAGCTGGAGCAATGATTTCCAATCTTTTCCCTATGATGATGCCTTTTTTATTTCAAGAAATTTTAGGACTCTGGTTAAGACAGCAGACTATACACACTCATTAGGCTCTGCTCCATCAAAAACCCCACAAAATGGGGCTTCCCTCGTGGCGCAGTGGTTGAGAGTCCGCCTGCCGATGCAGGGGGCACGGGTTCGTGCCCCGGTCTGGGTAGATCCCACGTGCCGCGGAGCGGCTGGGCCCGTGAGCCATGGCCGCTGAGCCTGCGCGTCCAGAGCCTGTGCTCCGCAACGGGAGAGGCCACAACAGTGAGAGGCCCGCGTACCACAAAAAACAAAACAAAACAAAAACCCCACAAAGAATGGAAAGGGGACTTGTAGGAAGGTTAATATCCTGGAACAAAGATAATGGGATAAAGATGATAGTAGCACAATACTGGAAACTGGAAAGCAGATGGATGAGCAATGACTGATGTTAAAGACCTAAGAAAGCTGAATCCTAAATCATCTCCATGTACCTGTGGGAATGGAGAAGCTAAACACAAGGGGATTGACTGAAAGTCTATTTAAGATACAGTTAGACCCCCACCCCCTCATTCCCTCAGCCCTGCCTTGGCTGAAGATGAGGCGCTTACTCTCCAGGAGGGTCAAAAAGGCAGGACACTAGGCACAGCTGAGAGTAGAGACAGCAAATTAAAAATACAAAGGGCGACCTTCCCTGGTGGCGCAGTGGTTGAGAGTCCGCCTGCCGATGCAGGGGACGCGGGTTCGTGCCCCAGTCCGGGAAGATCCCACATGCCGCGGAGCGGCTGGGCTCATGAGCCATGGTCGCTGAGCCTGCGCATCCGGAGCCTGTGCTCCGCAACGGGAGAGGCCACAACAACAAAAAAAAGAAATTTATTTCTCACAGTTCTTGAGGCTGAAAAGTGCAAGACTCAGGTCCCTGTAGACTCAGTGTCTGATAGGAGTCCACTTCCTAGTCCTAGCCAGCCATTGTCTCCCTGTACCCTCACATTATGAAAAGGACAGGGGCTCTCTCTCTCTGACCTCTTTTTAATCCCGTTCATGAGGGTTCCAGCCTCATGACCTAATCACCTCCCAAAGGCCCCACCTCCGATCACCATCATACTGGTGATTAGGTTTCAACATCTGAATTCTGAAGGGACACAAACATTCAGTCTATAGCAGGTAGTACCTAAAATATGCAAAGAATTCCTACAAATCTATAATAAAAAGATACAGATCCCAACAGAAAAGGGTTGGCAAAAGATCTGAACTAGCTCTTTGCAGGAGAAGAAATATAAATAGCCACAGTCAAATGAAAATGTGCTCAACCTCATTCGTAATCAGGGAAAAATAAAATTAAAACCACAACGAGATACCATGTCACACCTGCCAGACTGGCAAAAGTTCAAAGGAGAATGGCTACATCTGAGGAAGGAGGAGGAAGCACACAGGGGATTTCAGAGGTGAAGCTGAACACAGGTGTTCGCGCTACCATAGTTCTTTACACATAACATGGATTTTATGAATACTCTTTGAAGCTACTCAGTATTTAAGCAGAACAATTAAATGAGATGATGACTCGGTACAATACACAGCACAGTGGCTGGCATATGCTAGGTGCCCATTCTTCTAATTCTTGTTTCACTGTAAATATTTGAGAACAAATTTGAACAAAACTAAATAGCGGCTTTCTCGCAACTCCAGTACTTGTTGGTAGATTGAAGAAGACTGCAAGCTCGGATTCCAGATCTATTCAAAGACAGGAACAAACAAGTCCTCCCACTCCCGGTTCCCCATCTTACAATCTAGTTATTTATTCCAATGTTACTAAAAATAAGCATCTAAAAGTGTTTCATCCTTTCTCCCATCTCTTTAGATCTCTTTCTGACTAGAAAATAGTCCTTTTGTGAAATCATTATGAGAGAAGCCACAGCCCAATGGTGGAATAAATGAAAATCGAGGCACAATGGATGCCTGCAAGCCGGCACACTGTCTCACATCAGTGAGACTGTCTCACCTGGTCATCCCCATCGCTACACGGTGTATAACAGGCAGGAAAGGAGAAAAGCTAAAGGCTTGCCCCATGCCTGCTCTTGGATTATACTGCGGCCCACATGTTTTAAATCCCTAAATCATTTTGAAAATATTTGTCATGCAAAAGAGCCCCAAACCAAAGAGAGCTGCAGGTAATAGCAACATTTTAGTAATAAAGCCTCTGACATTGGTCTTCTCCCCACAGTTTTGCTTTTCTCCTTCTGTAACCTTGAAGCCGCTTGGAAAAACAAACAAACAACAGAAACAAGGTTTCATTATTTCATCCAAACAGACGTCAGACAAATGGCATCCAGGTATGACACAGAGACAAGCAAGAGGATTTCTAAGTTAATGAGAATCAGGAGGAACACAAAAAACCAAGCCAGGCCAGGACTGTGTTTTCACTGGTGGTCTGGAAGAGGGGGTGAGTGAATCAGCGAGAGGAAGAAAGGAAGGGGAGCTGGCCAGACGTCAGCTGGGTGAGGGAAGCGGATGACAACCAAGACGGTTCGTCCCTTCGCTTCATCCCTGAGAGCCTAGCGCATGCCAGGCTTTGTGCTCGGAAACATCAGCACAGTCCCTGCCTCGCGGAGAACACAGCTTAGCAGGAGAAAGAGAGGAGAAGCGAGTGATAACCAGCGTAAGAGGAGAAGCAGGGGCTGCCACGGGAGCACACGGTCCCAGGCTTGCAGGCTCGGCCTTCCCAGGGGGATCAACATTAACCTTGGGCTCTAAACAGGGGCACGAGTTAGTCTGACACAGTGGGGTGGGGGCCAGGTGAGAAGAAAGGGGAGAAAGCCCCAAGCTGGGGGGCTGCGGGTATGGAGACTTCGGAAGCAAGCAGAGTACGCAGAAGGCTCCCTGAATAGATGAGAGGGCCTGGAGCAAAGAACACAAGAAGGGCAGAGCTAGGGTCACGCTCTCCCTGGGGTAAGGCCCACTGGACAAGCCCAGGAAATGTACAGCCTTAGCCCTTAAAAGCAGATGGCATGATCTATACACCTCAGTTCTACGGCACTCTGGCAACAATGACACACTTGGCTGCAGGGAAGATGCAGGTCGGGAGGTCTGGCTGGGACGTGACAGTGACTCAGGGAGTGCAGTTGGACGATACACACTGAAACCACAATTACAAGACTGGTTTAAAATTTTTGCAAGAGAAAAACATTTGCAGTGTGGACCTTCCCATCCACACCCTCAGGTCTACGACTCCTGGAAACTCCCCTGCTGCATTTCAAAAGAAGCCTCCCAGCACTCAAAGTCTATGTTGGGAAATGGGTAAGAGTTTGACAGCCTGCCTGTTAGTATTGAGAAAACTTCTGCTGAATTGAAGAAACTGGACTTTGTTCATTTCGAAATCTGCTCACACACAGCCTTAGGGGCATTTGTAAGGTGAGACTGAAGAGGACTAGAAAGTGGGGCGATGTCTGCCCATCACATGTTTAGTCCTAAACTTTCCCACCCCCCAACCCCGCTCCCCACCAGCTCTTCCAGTACCGCAGCTGCTGCAGGCTCTCTTAGCCAGAGACCTGTCAGGAGTCAATTGAGCTGTATCCATCCAGGTACTGCAATACATTTGTTTCAACTATAATTACTCCTCCTGGCAGACAGAGGTGTGAGACAGAGCAGGCCAGCGCCACCCAGGTGCATGGACCAGGCAGCAGGCAGAGTGCAGTGAGGTGGCTCTGCCATCTGGTGCATAGAAGAAAGGGCCTGAGGCTCACACCTCCACCCACAGCCTCTAAAGTCCAGACTTCCCAGAGCAAACCAAGTGCTAACGCCTCCATTCAATTCTATTCAGCCCCTCCAGTCCCATGGGTCCATTGTTTGACTTCTCATCCTCTTCCAATTAGCCCTTGACATTCATTTTGACCTGATCTCACCAGGATAAAAATGCTGGGGTGTTAGGGCCAGGGGTTGAGAGTGGAAAGCAGAGAAAATTAATCGTGTAATTTGTCTCAAGGTCTCTACAAGCCCTGGTGACAGCCTTACCTCTTCTATCCAGACATGGTCCTGATGGAGATAATAATGGATTATTTTCCAAAAAATAATTATTGTTATGGTTAAAGCTAAATTGCTCTCTATTTTTGTCATCTTAGAAAACAAATGATATGTTCCAAACACCCGTGTGACTGTTTCTTCTACCCTTTTTTGCCACCAGTGCCTTGCATTGTAGCAGGCATTTATAAAAAATGTTTATTGATGCTATATGATGGACAATTAGCACCAGAGCCTGCTGGTTTGGAAAAGGAACTTTCAGGAAACCGAAGATCTAGAAGCACAGAAATGGACGAACCCACGTAGGGCACACCTCAACACGTGACTGCTCAAAGGAGCCCACCCTATCGAATCAAACAGCAACATGATTCACGTCACAAGGACCCTTTCAACGTGGGGACCTATTCCTCCCCAGGATCCCCTTGTGGAAAAAACATGTATTTACCTCATAGATTTTGTTGGAGATTCTGTCCTCTCTCTGGGAAGATATTTGGAGACACCACTCAGCAGGAGAGACTTGGAGGGACCAGATGGCTGGTAAATGAGAGGCTATTCTCAATCCAGGGCCAACAGGAAAGCAGAGAACCAGAGCTCAAATTTAGATTGAAACCTGGTACCCAACAGTATAAAGTTAGAAACTCCCTTGAACCATCTGGCACTTTTAAATAAATACCTGTCTGTCCAATCCTAGAATGGAAAGGAAACTCAAAGTCTAGCTTTCTTCCCAGAGACGGCCTCTGTACTACCAGTAGTGCCTAGGCAGCCCCAGGAGTTCCTTAAGATGGAGTAGCTGACTGAGCCTACATCAATGACTGCCAGTCTTAAGGATCTTAAAGTTCTTTGGAATCTTTCTGATTCCACACGTCTTTCATGCTTCTCTTCTCTCCATCTAATCCTTTTTTTCATTATCCTACCTGAGGCTAGAACACACACACACACACACACACACACACACACACACACACACACTCTCTGTGCAACCCTATCTAAATGTTTTAATACATTATTGTCCTTCTGCCAGTCCACTCATAATGGTCTTTCCTTCTCACTGACACTTTCCACTTTCCATCATGTCTCTCTCCCCCTCTTGACAATGACCCCTAAAAGCCAACATTTCACCTTCCTTTGTGAAGTCATCATCCCTGAGTATTATGAAATATGGGGTCTCCCGGCCAAATCAATGTATATCTCAGACCCTCCACCCCCATCTCCCACCACGACATGGCCTTAAGATCTCTCCCACCATACATGTTAGCCATGAGCTAACACTACCTTGACCTTTCACCTGGACTAGAAATGGCCTAACCTGATCAATTTCTTCAGCTGAATCTTCAGCCCTTGGAAAAAGAAGTGAAGAAAGAGTCTGGATCGGGAGGACTGACAGTAAAGACCACAGGAAACGGGAGACAAATAGGACCTCCCTTACTTGTTTCCCTCTTCTCCCCTATTGTTAAAGAGTAAGTAAATGAGATAAAGTGCAAATGCACTCAGTAAACACAGTTAAACTCAATACAAATGTAATTTAACATTGCTATTAATTTTTTCATCACAAAAAAAAATCCCTTCATTAGCATGGAGCTAATATCATGGATGGTTCCCTCAAATAAGCTCCACCTCCACGACACAATGCTTTCTTTAGTCTCAGTCTTAGTCATCTTCAGCTCCACCCCCTCCCTTGCCCTCCACATTGTCGGCACAGTTTCCATTCACTCTTTTTTCAGAAAATCCTTCAACCCAGTCTCTTCGTCTGCTCTCTTTTGCCCTGAACTCAGTCCAGCTTTTTGTCATCTTGACACAACAGTATGACTCCCTTTTACCCTAGGATCTGCCCACTCTGTGTCATTTCAGGTCCTCCAAGAAACAGATTAGACATGCAAGATATAGACTGGAGAGAGGGCCAGTGGGGAGTTGCATGTGAAGGATAAAGAGGGAGGGAGCGGCGGAGGAGGGAGAGCCTTTGGACCACCATGCAGGTCTGACACCTGTGAGAGGTGGAAGGAAGACGGGGTAGCAAGAACCTCTGACCACAGTGCAGCCCTGAAAAAATCTCAGTTGACCAATGGGTAGCCTCCAAGCAAAGGTCCCCATTAGCGGAACCCCACATGGGACAGAAATGAGGCTTTAGTACCCTCTCTGTGCTCAGTCACTGACAGAAGTCAGCTCAAGAGAAGCGTGACCTCAGTATAAACAGCAGAGGGGGAAAGAGAGTCTTCTCAATAAAGGTACTGGGTCAGCTGGATATACATAAGGAAAAAAATTGAAAGTTCCTCTGACACCATTCACAAAAATTAGTTCTGGGTGGATTTTAGAGCTAAATATGAATGAAAAAAAAGACCAAAAATGTGAAAGACAAAAAAAATTTAAGCTTTTAAAAAATACTACAAGAGAATGCATTTATGACCAAGAAAGGAAACCTACAAACTATATAGGAAAAGAAGGATTAATTTGAATACATTAAAATTAAGAACCTTTATTTATCAAAATTAAGAACTTCTGTTTTGGAAGGCAGAAGAGAATGAAAAGACAAACCAAAGCAGGAGAAGGTAGCTTTAACACGTGTAACTGATAAGGGGCTCATAACCAGACTATAAATAAAACTACTAAAGTCAATTAAAATTTTTAAAAAGCAACAGAGAACCCAGTAGAAAAAAATGGCCAAAGACTTGAACAGGTGTTACACAAAAGAGGATATCCCAATAGCCAATAAACTTATGAAAAGGTCCCTAATATCATTAATCACGAGGGGAATATACATTAAAACCACAATGAGATATCACTAAACACTCACCTGAATGCTTAAAACTAAAAAGACTAATAACGCCAAGTGCTGGAGAGAATGTGCAACAACAGAAGTTCCCAGGTGTTACTGAAGGCTGTATAAAATGGTTCAGTCGCTTTGGAAAACTGTTTGCAATATAGACTACTAAGCTCACCCTGTGACCCAAAAATTCCACTTGTAGGTCTGGAAGTACCTAGAAGCGGCATTGCATATGCATAAAATGCACACCAAAAGACATGTACAAGAATGTTCATGGCAGCATCATTATCATGAGGCAAATGTCCACCATGAGTAAAATGCATAAATCAATTGTGGTCTATTCATTCCACGGCATACCATAGTGAAAATTAATAGATCAAAGCTACACCTGACAATATGGATGAAGTTGACAAATACAAGGCAGAGTGAAACCTACTCTAGGATTATACAAATTCAAAAACAAGCGAAACTAAAATTTGGCGTTTAGGGATTCATACTTATGTGGTAAAACTACTGAAAAAAAAAAAAGCAAAGACATGATAACCATCAAAGTCAAGATGGTGGTTACCTTCAGGGAGGTTGGAGGTGGGGGTAATAGGAAGAGGTACGCATGAGGTTTTGAGATGCTAGCAATGCTCTACTTTTGACCTGAGTATTGGCTGTATAATAATTTTTCAAACCTTATTATTATCTTTCATGCATTTTTCTTAATTGTGTTATACTTCATAGCTTTAAAACATGTTTCTTTTACAATAAAAAATAAGAAAATTTTACAAAAGAGGAGTAATATAGATAGGCCTAGCTCCTGGCCCTGAAAGCGTACACCCGATGATCTGGCAGGGACTGTGTGAAAACCCAAACAAAGCATAAGAAATAGAAGACCAATCACAAAGAAGTTTGTAAGGTCCGTTGGCCCGGGTGAAGGGAGGCCCGGAGGGTAAGGGAAAACATCGACCAGTATGAGGTAGGAGAGGCACTGGGACATAACGACCTCACCTGTTCTGGGAATCAACAAGAGACTCTAACTTCCTACCCAGAAAACAATGGGGCTGACGGGAAGGGAAAGTGGGCTTACGCCCCACAACAGACCAACCAACACCTGGCCCTGCTGTATTCTCACCAAATAAGGAATTACCCTGTATACCAAACCCCACCCACCCCCTGCAAACCACCCTTCCCTTACACCCCAATAAAAATCTCCCACGCCCAGGACTGGGCGCGACTTCTCTGGCCCCTTTCTCTCGGACCAGTGAACCTCGCCCGGGAGCGCTCCCTAATAAAGCTCACTTGAAGCTTTCCTCGGTTTCGCGGTGCCGTTTGTTA
Organism: Globicephala melas; assembly: GCF_963455315.2. Lineage (NCBI taxonomy): Eukaryota > Metazoa > Chordata > Mammalia > Artiodactyla > Delphinidae > Globicephala > Globicephala melas. Next base: position 21,833,673 of record NC_083314.1, on the reverse strand, counting down.
AGATCCGACCTTACAAAGTTATCATGAGAGGACAAAGCATTGTTCCCCCTGCCCTTTTTTAATAAAAGAAGTAGAAAACAGAAGGTGTTATTAACAGAAACATCCTTGGAAGCAAAACTGCGTAGAACGCCAACTGTCTGCCTAGCACCCCACCTACATAGAGAGAGTCGAGGTGACTCTGCCTCTCCTATCAGGTAAGGGATCCCTCTCTTCACCTGGTTGGCAGTTTGAACTGCAAGGAAGGACGACGCCATGACTCGTACAAGCAAAAAAGTGATTGATGGCTCATTTTCCCCAGGTACTTTTGGAACCACCTTGCAAAGGGTACTTTCAGTACTCTGATAATTAATGGATAAGCTAGCAGGCACTTTTTCATTCAAAGACATTTATTTCTTAATTAAAATGACATGCAAATGTTAACATTTATTAATTACTTTACCAGTTCACAGCAGTGTAATTAACTGACTTTAAAAGCTGAAAATGATACTTCCATTTTTCAGAAATTGCAGCATTGGGTTGAAATGAAAATGTGAAGTAAGAAAAGTTGTTCTTGGGCCTTCCTCAGCTCCTTTCACAGTCTCCCCCCGACATCTCACCCCTGTGACCGTTTACAAAGTGGGCCATAATGATTAGGATGTCTGATTCCCAAAGCCAGTTCGTAGCCACTGTGCTATTCCAGATTATCAGATAGAATACATAGTAAAGCAGAGAGGCACCATTACAAAGCTAAGAGCAAGTGATACAAAAAGACAGAAGAACCTAGGTATAGGCATGGCAGTTTCTCCCTTCATGATTCCAGGAAAGAAAGTGAATGCCCCATGACTGCAGGCAACGAACTGGAAGAATTGAATGAAGGAGCACTTTGTGACAACATCAACATACTGTGCCTGCTGTAAGGTACATCCACTCTTCCTCATCAATCTCAGCTGAGTCCCTGTAAAACACCACCAGCGGCCAGTGAGCAACGCATCTGGGGCAGGAGGGGCCTTAGAGCCAGCCACCTGGAGTTGGGGGTCAGTTATTCTGCCTACTTATGGTCAGCTGTAGGGAACAAGCAGACGTGGAGTATGGCCAGGAGCACGAATGAATGAAAATGTTCATTAGGCCCCATAGCCACAGTGCTGGGTCTACAAGTCCATTCAAGGGCAAGGGAAAGGTTTAGGACTGTAAAAAAAAAAACCAAAAAAAACTATATATATACACACACACATACACACACACACACACACACACACACACACACACACACATCTCACTCAAAACTATGAAAAGAACACTGGAAGACCACAATCAATAAATATTTAATTAAATGCCTAAAAAATGAAATATGTCAACCTCATTTATTAAATTAATATTCATAAAAATTTCATTACACTTAAGGGCTTCCCTGGTGGCGCAGTGGTTGAGAGTCCGCCTGCCGATGCAGGGGACACGGGTTCGTGCCCTGGTCCGGGAAGACCCCACATGCCGCAGAGCAGCTGGGCCCGTGAGCCATGGCCTCAGAGCCTGCGCGTCCACAGCCCGTGCTCCACAACGGGAGAGGCCACAACAGTGAGAGGCCCGTGTACTGCAAAAAAAAAAAAATGATCTATAGGTTAGGCTTTCTTTCTTCATAAGAATTCCAAGTATGAATGAGAAATCATAGCCAATTGTGAATTAAGTAAATTGTTCATAGCCTGATTACTTCAAAGGCAAAATTATTTCTTAAAGGTCTTCCAAGTATTTACAGCCAAAAAAAAATTACATTTCATGTAGCATTTTATTTTTTTAAATGATATAGGATAGAGCCTCCAAAGGAAAGAGTTCCTAGGATCTTTAAACAGCCCTGGCCAGTGTTGTCCTGAATCTGCAAAGGACCATTAAAGGCATCACCGAATCCAAGTTCTTCACACAATGACTGAAATGTTGTCAGTCTTCATTAAACCATAATTACATTTGGAGGCAACACTTTCCATGATTATGAGCACAGGATCTGGAGTCAGACTGCTCCGGTTCAAATCTTTGCTTCATACTTCACTGCGTGTCCTGAGGGAAGTGGCTCAACCTCTCTGAGCCTCATTTTCCTCATCTGTAAAACAAGGAGCATGATAGAACCCACTTTAAAAGATTGGGAGAATTAACTGCGTTAATACGTGTAAAGCACTTATAACTGTGCCTGGCATATAGTAAATGCTGACTAAATGTTATTTATTCACAGAAATGTGGATCTGCCATGAGAACCCCATCCCAGTGTTTAACCATGTTCATGTTGTTCCAAGGTGAATGTGCACAAAAGCAGGCAGAGACACTTCTTCAACCACGTTTCTCCCAGACAAGGTCAGGGCATGTTTCCAAGCAGAACACTAGTGGGTGTTCAGGGCCAGGGGACACATAGGAATTGAGCAGAGAGCTAGAAATCCAGGTCACAAACAGGACTTTCACAATGGAGTCTCTTGCCCTGTTGTCTCTGAAATGGTTTTCTGGCCCCTTGCGGTGGATTATTCATGCTTACGAGAGAAAAAAAGAGAAATTTTGCAAAACTACATGATTAATTAATCCTCAACAAACTGCGTAGTTGACCTGCGGCAAATGGATGCTTCCTACAGAGGTTTCAATTGTTTGAATGCAAATTAAGTATTTTATAGACCCTTAGAAGATCAAGATAATTCTTTATAAACATCCATTTTATTAGGAGGGAAAGGAAGAGAGAGAGAGAGGAAGCAAGGAAGGAGGGGGGGAGGGAGGGAGGGAAAGAAGTGGAAGAAGAAAAGAAGAAAAAGATGGAAGGAAGGAAAGAAGAAAGGGAAGGGGGGATGAAGAGAGGAAGGAAGGAAGGAAAAAAAACCTAGAACCAAAGGATTTGTAGTATGAACTCATCTGTAAAAAGAAAGAAAAGAAATCCAAACCCCATTTTTGTATGTTACGTGTGTAAATGCATAGAAAAAGGACTGAAAGAACGCACATCCCATCATTGGCAATGCTACCTCTGAGAGGGGAGCAGAGTTTTGGCAGGGGTTTTGGTGGGAGGACAATGGGAGCAGAGGGTACTAACAGCCTGGAGAGATGCCCGCCATCTAAAGAGATCAAAACCTGGTGAATGCGGTGGGTCCCCCAAACCTCTAACTAACTCACAATGTGGCCATCCTGCACTGGAGGTCTCCCAACCCTATTTGGCTGTGGGAGTGAACAGCAAGGAATTCTTGCCAGGGGAGAAGAAACCCAATCTGCACGTTACAGGCTAAGAAGCATCACCAGGCAAAGGTGGCTGGAACAAGCCAACTGGCTAGAGGCCCACCTGGCTAGAAGGGCCAAATGAGCTCACGAGAGTCCCCAGAAAGCAAGCACACCTTTCACATCTCTCTCCAACTGAGTATCTAAGATGGTCCAAATCCCAGGACAGCCTGTACTCCACTTACCGGTGCATTCCAGACATGTCATATTTGTGGGCTGGAAAAGCCTCAGCATCTCTGTCATCAAGGATGTGTCTGTCCTGTAACAGCTGGGTGAGCTACTGTCTCAGAGTCACCCGCTCATCCTCTAACCCTAATGGTCTTCCTACAGGTACACCTTGAACAACGCATTCAACATCACTATGTGCTAAGCATCTGTACGGTCAGGCCACTCGAGATGACTGTTCTCTTGTTCTCTGTACATCCCCTGCCCGACCAGTCCCTGCTTCACCTACACCCTACTCACATGACTGACCTTCCCTCCTAATCCTAAAGCTTAATCTGTAACTGCCCACATGCCTGCCCCCGCCACAGCCCAGCTAGTGATTGTTCTAACCTTTAGATCAGAACAGCTTCACTACAATAGTTTATCAAAGGGAACACATCTGCCCAGGTCACCAACCCGAGGGGCAGTGAGGGATGTGCCCCTCTGCTGGTTTCCCTGGTAACTGATGAGCCAACCTGACATCAGTTCCCACTATAACTGGTAGCCTCCTTCTCCACCACACACCCCCACCCCCAAGTAGCCAAGACTGCTACCAGGTCCTGCCTGCTGTCTGCCATACACGGTCGCTCCAGGACCTTGCTTCAGACATCGAAAGATTCCCTATGCAATAAAACACTGATGTCTCTGTTGCTGTCTCTAGGCTCTTCCTTTGGTTTTGCAGCTGGGCAATTACAAGGCTTGCAGGTCTGTGGGGCGCAGCCCAACAGCACTATATTCAGAGATGAATAAGACACAGTCCCACCCTTGAGAGGGCCAAAGCACTAAAAGGGGCAATTATGGTTCAGTGGTTTTAGGGCTACAATATCAGGAAGCACAGGGTAGTGTCGGAATGCGTGACAAGCACACCTGACCCAGCACACCTGGAGTGGAAGAGGTAAGTCAGAAGGTGATTACCCCTGGGCAGAGCCTTGAAAAGGGGTGAACAAGGGGAAGGGCCAGAGCTGATATGGATGAATGAGGATGCGTGTCCATGCTCCCACATCCCCCTCTGCCAGCATTCCTGAGGCCAGACCTCACCGACGGCCGGTGAGATTACAGTCTCTTTGCCATACACAGTGGGCATTATCTCACTGTTCTTTGGCATCGGAATCCTTTGAGTTTCACCTGAACACTGTTTCATATAGGAACGTGGGCAGAACTGATTAGTCCCTAATAGAAGCCTGTTACTCCACTCCACCAAGAAACTATAGCTGAAATAATTGGGTTCTAGGCTGCAATAACTAAGTAATGCTGCTCAGATATACTCTGAACAGGCATCATAATTAATCTACTCACAAAACTTGGATGTTTATGCTCAATTTACATGTCTTGGCATTTTCATGTGTATTTTCCTTCTTGAACCACTAGCTCCCTTTCCTTCCCACTCGCTCACGTCTATCTTCCCCTGTGGCTTGGGTTGCCCATGCCTTGTAATATTAAGTGGACTCAAATAGGTTTCCAAATCCCCTTTTTTTAAGAACACATGGGGCATCAGTCTAGATCTGGGCATTCAGATGACAAAGAACAGAAGGAGATCAGGGAACCTATCTTTTTATTCCAATTGATAAGTATCGATTGAACACCTCTGTATAAGATGTTGCGCTAAATACTGAGTAGAATTCAAATACATATAGGACATCTCTCAAGATAGGGACAGTTGGGAACAATAAGACGATTATTACAAAAGGAAACAAGCAGAACAAGGCAGGAACAAGTAACAAATAACAGGCAGGAATTCCGAGAAAGACGAGATCGTTGTCAGAGAGGCAACTGCTAAGTTCCTCCAAAACTGAAAGAGTAAAACTAACACTCAGCACTTAATGGATGAGGTTTGACATGTACCCAAAAAATATCTTAAAGATAAAGCATTGCTAGGACCAAACACTGTATAAACAAGCAAATTCTTGTGGTATTGTTACAGATCCAAAGTTGAAGCAGATAAAATGGTATAAATACGGAAGGCATCAAATTAGCAATGAAACAGACTAAACAAAAGTCAGAGGTCACTGTGGGCACTCACCCAAGATATCCAGGAAAGGAGATGCCTTGGGCCACAGATCCTGTGTACACACCACGGGGACAAATTTACAGTGGAGATAGGTGCTCTGAACCCGATGTCTTTAAATATTTTAAAAGCGCAACTCACACCCACAACTATCTTGCTGTGATTACACAAGAACTTAGAAGCTTTGGAAAAAATTTGACCTGCTGGGTAAACGTCCCTGTTGAGACACAATACGCTGACCAGAGAATGTAAGTATCTTGGTCTTGAAAGGAGTTAAAATTTTCACTATAAATGAACAAAATAGCATACTAGATTTCTTATGAATCTCTCATGAAATTGGTCAATATGAGTCCACTTGGAGAGACTGATCCATCCTAGGTGTGCTTAGACTAAAAGCTAAAAATATAAGCAAGTGCAAATTCACCAAAGTAAATGGCACAAGTACTCTGCCTTCGACATGGACTTCGCAGTCAAAATAATGAACTTATGCAGAGAGAAGCCAAAGTATTAAAAAAAAATAGTGATGACCTGAATTCAGTTAAACATAGAAATGAATCTTAACTGGTAAATACAGTTACAAAACATGATGAAATCGTTATAAATCTTGGAAGAAGAGCTACACAATTTTAAAATAATAATCATTTGATGATAATATATTGGGGGAAAAAATTTCCGAATGTGCCAAAAACAGGAGATACAAGGGGGAGGTGCTATGCGAGTGCAAATGTTTTCACATTTCATTGGGAGAGTTAAGATGCTGATTCACTTTTGGAGTTGATAGACTAGGACATGTAAGTTTAAATATATTACTTAAAGATAAAAAGGTAACTGTAGATAATTTGACTTCCAGTTCCAGCTAAGATGGAGTAAAAGAGACCAGATTTATTTATTTTTTTCTGCTTGAACCAACCAGAAAAAGCAGACAAAATATATTTTATAAAATGGTTTTCAAGAAACTGGACATCAGGCAACTAAGGACAGTGATCCCTGAGAGACAGAAAACAAACGTGAGTCCTACACTGGCCCACCTTATTGTCTTAAGAGAGTATCCAGGCTGTGGCTCAGAAAGGAGAAAGGGAAAACCAGGCAGAGCCCCATGGTCTCCTTGAGTTGAGGACACAAATATGGCCGTACAGGAAGGCCAAGGTAACTAGTGTCCACAGGACAAAGTACCAAAGATGAAAGAGCTGCACAGAAAAGAGAGCTTAAGAGACCTGCAGAGGGTCCTCTTCCAACCTTCAGCTGAGCACTGATAAGCTCATGTGTGAGAAAAAACTAAGACTGGGAAAAGAATCACAAAAAAGGCTTAGAAAGAACAAACCCTAGACAGTGACAGGAATAGTTCCTGCTCTTACCAGCCGGAGTGAAAACCCTCATGATTCAGAGTGCCTCAGTATACAGAAGGGTTTTGTGTCAGTACTAGGGGGAAATTATCCCTAGATTAAATGCTGCTCTGGTCCCACCTAACAAATATTAAAAGCACATCTCAAAACAAAGTTCAATAATATTTAACGGAAACACGAAAGTATCCAGGACCCAACAAGGCAAAATTCAGTGTCTGGTATCCAATCAAAAATTACCAGGCGTGCAAAGGAGCAGGAAAATACAATCCATAACAAGGAGAAAAATCAAATCAACTGAAACTGATGCAGAAATGACAAAGATGATAGAATTAGTGAACATGGATATCAAAACACTTGCTATAAGTGTATTTTATATGATCAAAAAATTAAAGGGAATTTTAAGCTTGTTAAATATAGACACGGAAGACATGAAAGATCATAAGTGAATGTCTATAAATGAAAATTACAATGTCTAAGATTAAAAATACCCTAGATGACAAAATAAATGAGTCATGAGTATGAAATATACACTGTGGGGAATACAGTCAATAGCTATGTAATGTATATATATATATTTTTTTAAAAGCATAAGCAGGTTCTTTTTTTTTTTTTTATGGCTGGGTTGGGTCTTCACTGCTGTGCGCGGGCTTTCTCTAGTTGCGGCGAGCAGGGGCTACTCTTCGTCGCGGCACGTGGGCTTCTCATTGCAGTGGCTTCTCTTGTTGCGGAGTGCAGGCTCTAGGCATGCGGGCTTCAGTAGTTGTGGCAGGCAGGCTCAGTAGTTGTGGCTCATGGGCTCAGTAGTTGTGGTGCACAGGCTTAGTTGCTCCGCGGCATGTGGGATCTTCCCGGACCAGGGATCGATCCCTTGTCCCCTGCATTGGCAGGCGGATTCTTAACCACTGCGCCACTAGGGAAGTCCCTATGTAATATCTTTGTATGGTGACATATTATAACCAGACTTATTGTGGTGATCAGTTTGAAATATATAGAAATATCAAATCACTATGTTATGTAACAGGAACTAACATAGTGTTGTAGGTCAATTACACTTTAAAAAACAAACAAACAAACTCACAGAAAAAGTGATCAGATTTATGGTTACCGGAGGTAGGGGTTGGGGGGAGAAAGAATTAGGTGAACACAGTCAAAAGGGACACACTTACAGTTATAAGATAAATAAGTACTAGGGAGTTGACATACAACATGATAAATATAATTAACACTGTGGTATATTATCTATGAAAGTTGTTAAGAGTGTAAATCCTAGGAGTCCTCATCACAAGAAAAATATTTTTTTCTATTGCTTTAATTTTGTTTCTATTTGAGTTGATGGATGTTCACTAAACTTATTGTGGTAATCACTTCATGATGTGTGTAAATCATATCATTATGTTGACACCTTACACTTAAGCACTGTATGTCAATTATATCTTAATAAAACTGGAAGAAGAAAAATACCCTGGATGGGATTTACAGTAAATTAGAAATTGCAGAAGAAAAGATTCATGAACACGAAGTACCTGTAGTACAACTTCAAGCAGCCAAATAACTAGAATCCAAAAATAGAGGAGAGGGAGGGACAGAAAAAGTATTTTTAAAATGTTTTCCAAATTTGTTGAAAACTTCATAAACCCCACAGATCCAAGAAACTCAATGAATACCAAGCACAAGAATATATTGAGAGTTCAGGTTGAGAAAAGCTTCCATAAAAGAGATATGCAAATATGCAAGAAGGAAGGAAAGCTTGGTGGTGTGATGTCATAGGCTGAATTGTGTTCCCCCAAAATTCATGTGTTGAAATCCTAACCTCTAGTACCTCAGAATGTGACTGTATCTAGAGTGAGGACCTTTAAAGAGGTAATTAAGTTAAAAACAGGTCATATGGGTGAGCCCTAACTCAATATGGCTGGTATCCTTCTAAGAAGAGGAAATCTGGACACAGATATATGCACACATGGACCAAGGGGTGACCATGTGGGGACACAGTGAGAAGGGGGCCACCTGCAAGCCAAGAAGAGAGGCCTCAGAAGAAACCAACGCTGCTGGCACCCTGGTCTTGGACTTCAGCCTCCAGAATTGTAGGAAAATAAGTTTCTGTTGTTTAAGCCACTCAGTCTACGGTACTTGGTTATGGCAGCCTTAGCAGACTAATGCATGTTGTAGAAGCCAAATATTAGCCTTACAGAGGCCCATCGTTCACGCTGATTCAGGGGAAGTTGCTCCCTGCTTCACACCCTCATCCAATGCCACAGGGCCCTTACCCTCCTCTGGTCCCCTCTCCCCCCAGCCTGGGACTTTCTGATGTCTGTTCTTACATCTATTGCTGTTATGCCCTCCCTGAGAGCACCTAGTTTCCCAACCTGGCCCCTAAACTTAATGCCACCTGAGATCTTCAAGGCCTGATGCTGGACTAAGAGGAAGGACACACAGACTTGAAAGTTGACTCTGAGTGGCAGGGAGTCTGGAGGGACCGAAACGCTCTGGAGTGTCACATTGTTGTGAAATGTGCATTTTTTTAAAAAAAAAGTTGATAAGAACCCTTCTAAACAGCAAACTTTCTTACTAATCGTCTCACAGTTCACTGTGGGGTTTGAAATATTATGATAGATGGAACGGAATTAAGACTAGAGGAGAGAGAATGATGAAGTATGAGCAGTAAAGTGTGGGTGTTTGGAGCTCTTCATTTATTCCATAAACGTTTATGAGTGTCTATTATATGTAGGCGCGGCAGACACTGGAGAGCAAAACTTACATAGGGCCTGCCTTCCAGAATCATCTATCAGGGAAAACAGAAACTGATATAAATTCATACAAATATGAAATATACATACACATCTATGTACATAGGCAATATAATATACAATAACAAACTATAGGAAATTCTGTGAGGGTTACGTCCAGAAAGTTTTGAAAGTGAGCACAGCTTGGTCTGCTCCGGTCTAGGTGGGCAAGGAAGGCTCGCCTGGGAGTGAGCCTTGAGCCTGTGCCACGTGGAAGCTGTGGCCTCTCAGCGAACACTCACCCTGTTCCACTTCCTCTCCACCTCCAGGCCCAGAAGCCTGAGGCTACATTTTCCAGACTCCCGGGGCAGCTGGTTCTGCCAGTGGGAATCCCTGGGAGGAGACTGGAAAGTAGATGAAAGGTCTGGTGGCGCGGCAGCAAGAGCAACAGAAACAGTGACAGCAGTGGCAGAAGCAACAGTGGTAGCGGCAGCCGCAGCGGCAGGAGGGAGGGAGGGCTCTTGGGCTCCTGCTCTGGCAGCCGCAGCAGCACGCAGTCGTGGGCTTGGGTAACAGCGTGTTCTCTTTGTGCACCCAGCCCTAGAGGTGGCGTGCCCTCCTCAAATGAGCAACTCAGCCTCCCGCTTTGCGCTCTGTCCCTGCTCCAAGGCCTTTGTTACCAATTTCCCTGGGTGAAATTCCCTCCACTGAAAAAACAAAGAGTGGTTTTTGCCTCCCCAGCTAAACTCACGCTCAGCGCCTAAAATAGCCCCAGGAAACTGACTCAAAGATGGGAACCTGGATTGGTTATCTGAGCTGAGTTGGCTTGAATGCAGTGATTACCTCAACGCCAGTGGGAAATGGAATACTGGTCTCCATGGTACACAGTGGCAAACGGTTACTTAAATTACCACCACTGGCTGCTTGGGATGAAGTGCTTATAGGAGGCTAGGCTTGAGGAGACCCGTGGCTATAATTGACCATTTGGGTGGGAATGATGAACGTAAAGACTCTGGACGGGCTGGCTGCTTCTGAACACACTGGTGAGTTTGCAGAAGAAAAAAAAAAATGACAAGCTCAGGGCTTTACTATCTCAGCTAATGTCAAGGTTAGAGAACCATAAAGTTTCTATAACAGCAAAAGAGAACCTCTTGTCTTATAGCCACAGAGCCAATCTAGCTAAAACATTAGACCTCAGATTCGATCCTGTAGGTAGCAAAATCGCAATGAACAGATTCACCGGGTCTCTTATGTGATTTATGAGTCTACAGTCAATCAACCAATCAAGTCACTGTTCTAGGTCTTGGGTACAGAGGTGAACAAGACCAACAGCACTTTCACCCTCAGAGAAGTCCAGGCAAAGATCTGGAGGAAAGGCATTCTAGGCAGAGGGAACAGCAAGTGCAAGGCCCTGAAATGCAGCCGGCTTGGGGTGTATGAGGGACAGAAAAAAGGCCATTGTGGCTGAAGTGCAGTGAATGTGGAGGAAAGTAGCAGGAGACGGGGCTGGAGAGGCAGCAGGGGTCAAGGCTGGCAAGGCCACAGTGAAGATTTATTTCATTCTGCTTCAGTAAAAGTCATGTGGAAGTGCTAAGCAGGTAGAATACAGCAATACAGTTCTGACACCAACCCCCAGGGTCAGCAGAGACACCATAGCCCCCAAGAAGACTGGCATTACTACAGATGCCAGCCGCAAGTTCAAGGGTCCCGAGGCCACCCACACTTCTGAATAGCTGGCTAAAAATTCAGGGGCTTCTATGACTCCCTCAGGTTCAATAATTCACTAGAACAATGGACAGAAATCAGGAAAGCACTAGACTTACACCTGAAGTTTTATTATAAAAGACACAAATCGGGACCAGCCAAATGAAGAGACACACAGAGTGTGGTCTGGGAGTGTCCCCAGGGAATCAGGATGTGTCACCCTCCCAGCACTTGGATGTGTTTACCAACCAGAGATGCTCATCTAAGCCTTGGTGTCCAGAGCTTCACGGTCCAAATGACTCCCAACCTGAAGCCAACTCATTAGGATAAATGATCAAGACCCACCATGAATAACAACAGCATTTCTATCACTTGGGAAATTTTAAGGGTTTTTAGAAGCTCCATGCCAGGAACCTGGGACAAAGAACAAAGAAATTCTTCTTATACAACAGCAGGAGAGTGTCATAATCTGAGTTAAATTTTAGAAAGATCATTGCAGCTGCTATATTGTCCTGTAAGAGACAAGACAGGACATGGAGCCTAGGGTGGCATTCCAACCAGATGGTCTCTGGGCAGACACCTTGGCTGTCTCTGACTGCCTAGTCTCCCCTGATCCCTGTCTATTTTCCAAACCTGGCCCTCCAGCCTTCCCATTGATTCTAGGAGCTACATAATATCCTTGAAATAAATATTCTCTGCTTAAGTTAACTAGAGTTGGTTTCTGTTGTTTTCGACCAAGAACCCTAAGTGTTGCATACTCTCTCTTTCTACCATTAGGTTTCCATAGTCTCTCTTCCACAAAAGAGGATGTGGTTGACCCTCAGCTCCTAAGTTTACCTGTTCCAGATCTAAACACTCATACTGGTTTTCAGTTTCATTTCCAAAGTCCCGGGAGAGAGAATCTGACCATTTCATCTGGGGTCGGATATACTCTCTTAGTCCAATCAAGGGTAACTCGGAAGGCTGGGTCATGTAGTTCAAACATCACTACTAAGGTCTCATGTGCCTAAAATGATTATAAGTAGAATTAGATCCCCCAAACGTTGTTTCCTACATGTAGGTGGAATGTAGATAGCCAGGGGAGGAAAAAGTATGAATTACAGGAAGGGAAACATGAGCTGATGACGCATAGAAGCTGGAATGGTTGTGGCATTTTCAAAGAACCAGAAAGATCCTGGCCAAATCACAGCAGAAAGATCTGATGGGAAGTGGAGGAGGCGTGGACTTGGCTACAAAGGGGGAGGCCCTATTATGGAGAATCTGGACACCTGGCAGAAAAGTTTCCACTTGTGAAGAAAATGGGAAGCCACGGAACTCTTGGCCGAAGAAAGGTCTGAGAAAAGTGTCATCTAAACAGGGGGAGCGAGTTGGATCTGAGATAATGGTTAGGGAGAGTGAGAGATGGATACAATTTTTTAAAAAGAGAATACAGTAGTTTACTCTATGGAAAATGAAAGAGAAATAAATCACAATTGTAAAATCTAAAGTTGTTAGTGAGAGAGAGCAGTAAATCTCAGTTACAAACAACCGATGTATGAATGTCCCATAAAAAAAGAATAGCCAGTGGCATGCTGTGTCCTTTCTGTGCTTGTCCCTGACTTTCAGGAGGTAATAGCATGGCAGGGAACCATCAAATCTAATGAATAGCTCTTTTCTTCTTTAAGCGGGGGGGGGGCGGCGGTGGCGCTTTCATTTTTGCTGACTCAGCTCAATTTACCGATATGGGAAATTTGTTTTTCATATGCACACATACTCTTTTTTTTTTTTTTTGCGGTACGCGGGCCTCTCACTGCTGTGGCCTCTCCCGTTGCGGAGCACAGGCTCCGGACGTGCAGGCTCAGTGGCCATGGCTCACGGGCCCAGCCGCTCCGCGGCATGTGGGACCTTCCCGGACCAGGGCACGAACCCGTGTCCCCTGCATCGGCAGGCGGACTCTCAACCACTGCGCCACCAGGGAAGCCCACACATACTCTTCTTAAGAGCCTCTTCTCCTCCTTTCCTCTCATGTAATTTTTTGTTCAGTTACCTCAGGAAAATATCCCTCCCTTCTGTCCCCTTTTTCTTCCATTTGTGAGTCAAAGAAAAATGACCCTCATCATGAATGATAAGTTTAAAGTAGTGCTAGTGATACATTCATATGAGGAAAAAGGAAGGCCCTACATTTGGAAGTGAAATGTAATGTCCTCAAGAGCCAATAGCATCAAATTAGAAAGCCTGGGAAAGAGCCCAAATTTCCCTTCACTCTCCACTACAATACCAATCTATATTTTCATCCTCCGATAATGAAATCTATTTTTCCACAGGTATTATCATTTAGTAAAGAGGAAAACCTTTCTTAATCAATTTCAAGGATGAGCGATTAAACTACTTACATAAATGCTAATATTGCAGTGCAAATATTTTTTACTAATTTTCCTTGCAAATATACAATATGGCATCAATATTCTAAGCTTAAATGGCTTTAGTGGGCCAGCCTGGGTACCTAGTTGCATTTATAATGGCATTTTAGGAGAAAATGCATTATATCTTCAAACAAACAGATTTCAAGTTGATTTCTGGAAATCTAGATTCTGAAAGTTGAACACTGCTTAACTCAACAAAAGATTCTAATGGGATATATGAAGTTATATAATTATTTTAAGTATAGTAATGGAGAATTCCAACATGCATGTTTAATGAACGTGACTTTCTTTTCTCACCATTTGATGTTTTGGTAGGCAGCCCATTCTTTATTTGTTGTTCTTAAGCTGTCAGGATGAATTCCGCTAGCTCACAGAGTGAAAAGAACATGAGCTGGAGGTATGAGTTTTGCTGCATGAGTTTTCTAAATATATTCATTAATGCTCCATAAATTAGCCTCAAAGCTGGGTGTCTCTCTCAATTCAGAGCATCTTCCCACTTGCTTTAGCACCACCACTATCTCACTTTTATTGTCCGTATAGCCAGATGCAGCTGCATTTATTTACATTTTTTAAATGAATGAAACTCTTAACTTGTTGACATATTGAGAGTCTAAAAATGTCTCATTTAAAGTCATCCTCACAACTACATCCGCATGGGTGGCAGTTGAATTAGCCCCACTTTTTAGCAGAGTAGATTTTCAAGAGAAATGTTTACGTGAAAATGAAGCGTTTCAATAGCCTTATTATTGGGTGACACAGAAGAAACTATTTTCATTGCATTTCAAGTTTCCAACTGAAATTTCAAGTCAAGGCCGTGAGACAAAAACCACAGGAAAAAAATGAAATGGGAGTACAGCTGCGTTTCCGTTTCAGACTTCCCAGAGGCTACTTCTTCAGTGACTAAACCATCTTCTTTTGAACTTTTGGCTCGGGCGAAGAAAGATCAGGAATTCTGAAGCTATGATACAGCCTTCAAAATCAGCCTCTCAATGACCCACATTGTAGGATTTGAATAGTATTCATTCAATTGCTAACATTTATCGAGAGGCCACTATGTGTGAAGCTCTGTGGGATGGAGTCACAGGGATACAGAATGGAATAAAATTCAGTGGCTGCTCTTGAGAAGCACACAATCTGGAGGGAAGGCAACTAGCTATAATATAAAGCAACGTGAAAGGAAGAAGTATAGGGCCTTCCCTGGTGGCGCAGTGGTTAAGAATCCGCCTGCCAATGCAGGGGACACAGGTTCGAGCCCTGGTCCGGGAAGATCCCACATGTCATGGAGCAACTAAGCCCATGCACCACAACTACTGAGCCTGCACACATAGAGCCCGTGCTCCGCAACAAGAGAAGCCACCACAATGAGAAGCCCGCACACTGCAACAAAGAGTAGCCCCCCATGGCGGCAACTAGAGAAAGCCCGCATGCAGAGACAAAGACCCAACACAGCCAAAAATAAATAAATAAATTTAAAGAAGAAGTATAGAAGAGAAGTAAGCAAAATACTGGGGAAAGATGAAGTTAGGAATGATTAATTCCAACTAGGGGGCTCAGGGAAACTATGTGGAGACCTGGATTTGAATGGAAGCAGGAAGAGTCCACAGACAGTATAAGTAAAAACATAGAGGTTTGCATGGCAAGTTCAGGGAAGGGTGAGGAGTGCAGTGTGACATGTGTAGGCACAGAGACAGGCACAGTGGGTGAGGAAGCTGGAAAGACAGGTCGGGCCTCAATCCTGGAGGGCCTTAAAGCCACAGCCAGGAACTGAACCAGATACTTTGGGCAAGAAGGAGACACTGAAGATATTGAGGGGGTAGAACTATCTGCCCTGTTTGTAGGAAGATGACTCATGTGACAATGAAGAAAATGGGCTGGAAATTTGATATGTCAAGAAGCGATTGAAATAATCCAGAGAAAGGTTAGTAAGTACTTAAATTAGAGCTGAACCAGCGTATTGGGTTGGGAAGGAAGCTCAAGGGAAGAAAGGACAGGACTTGGCAATTGATTATTTGGGTGTCAAGAGAGAATGGATTCTAGAGAGAATGGAAGAACAAGCAATGGAAGATGACTGAGGTTTCCGCCCAAGTGACAACAAGGGTAGAAGTCCCAAGAGTCATGATAGGTAAATATGGCAAGAGAAGCAGTATGGTGGAAACTGTGATGTTAAATTAAATGTGGTCATTTTTGGTTACTGATGAGAAATGCATGTGAAGATATCCAGAAGACCATTGGAAATTTGCATTCACCATAAGAAATTCAGCAGTGGATATAAGTGAGAGCACCTCAGAAAGGGAAGCTGAGCAAGAAGAGAAAAGATGAGAAGATAAAACTTCGACGAAAGCTACATTTAAAGAGTAAGCAAACCCTCAGGATGGGAGAAAATATTTGCAAATGAAACAACTGACAAAAGATTAATTCCAAAATTTATAAGCAGCTCATGCAGCTCAATAACAAAAAACGAACAACCCAATCCAAAAATGGGCAGAAGACCTAAATAGACATTTCTCCAAAGAAGATATACAGACTGCCAACAAACACATGAAAGAATGCTCAACATCATTAATCATTAGAGAAATGCAAATCAAAACTACAATGAGATATCATCTCACACCGGTCAGAATGGCCATCATCAAAAAATCTAGAAACAATAAATGCTGGAGAGGAGGTGGAGAAAAGGAACAATCTTGCACTGCTGGTGGGAATGTGAATTGGTACAGCCACTATGGAGAACAGTATGGAGGTTCCTTAAAAAACTACAAATAGAACTACCATATGACCCAGCAATCCCACTACTGGGTACATGAGTCATATACCAAAATGTTCATTGCAGCTCTATTTACAATAGCCAGGAGATGGAAACAGCCTAAGTGTCCATCATCGGATGAATGGATAAAGAAGATGTGGCACATATATACAATGGAATATTACTCAGCCATAAAAAGAAATGAAATTGAGCTATTTGTAATGAGGTGGATGGACTTAGAGTCTGTCATACAGAGTGAAGTAAGTCAGAAAGACAAAGACAAATACCGTATGCTAACACATATATATGGAATTTAAGGGAAAAAAATGTCATGAAGATCCTAGGGGTAAGACAGGAATAAAGACACAGACCTACTAGAGAACGGACTTGAGGATATGGGGAGGGGGAGGGGTGAGCTGTGACAGGGTGAGAGAGTGGCATGGACATATATACACTACCAAACGTAAAATAGATAGCTAGTGGGAAGCAGTCACATAGTACAGGGAGATCAGCTCGGTGCTTTGTGACCACATAGAGGGGTGGGATAGGGAGGGTGGGAGGGAGGGAGATATGGGAACATATGTATATGTATAACTGATTCACTTTGTTATAAAGCAGAAACTAACACACCATTGTAAAGCAATTATACTTCAATAAAGATGTAAAAACATAAAATAAAATAAAGAGTAAGCAAAGAAGGAACCAGGAAAAATCACAGAGAAGGCATCATCCAAGATGCAGTTAACGAGCCAGAGAATGTTCTTCTCGGGAGCTAAAGAAGGGGGAAGATGGAGGCATGGGATTTGAAATACCCTCAGTTGAAAGCTCTTTGAGATTGCTACCTATTGTTGCTGTGGCCACACCAAAAACATCAAACAGGTCTCTCCTTAGGAATGGGAGTATGGCCCTGGCTCTCCTCTGTACACCTGCTCATGGGGTAATCAGAAGCATCTCCTCTTGGCCAGTCAGTTAGGTACTGAAAACTACCAAGTCAGTGAGACTCTCGTAGGATGAATTAAACAGGGAACAAATCCAGGAGTTTGAAAAAGCTGAAGTTGCAAACTTTTCCATCTCAGTTGGCTGATTTCTGTTCTTAGATCTGCCCTGCTTTATAACCCAAGTCCTCTACCTTCCGTTGAGGAAATGAAGTCCTCTTTGTTTATTACAGGTGAAAATGACAATGAGTAGTCATATGCAATCCATCAGGTTAGCTGAAATTGTTCAAGCATCTCCCTGTACCCTCAACTAGATGGTTATTATAGTGATCGTTGTTATACACTGTATATGTATGCAGTGCTTCAGAGCTAAAGAGGACTCTTCCATCCATTGACTCACTTGCTTTTCACCACAACCCGGTAAGAAAGATACTATTTTGTTCTCTCCGTTTCTCACACTCTGAAATCCCTTGCACTGCTTTCTCTCGGGATTGCATTCAGGTCATCTTTCCACGTCTTTCTCTAGCTCGTTCTCTCCATTAACTGGAATCCACCTCACCTTCTTTCCCTTAGCACATGATCTGTTGCTTTCTAACCTCATCCCTAGTCAGTATTTTCCTTCCGGCAATCCTTGCCTCCAAGCTAACAATCCACCATTATCTGTCCCATTTTTGTTAGGTTTCTCTCCCTCCATCTCTGCCCCATCACCCTTGAGCTTTAAAAGAATCTGCATTAGAACCTAGCATTCAGAGACAGCTACTTCTCACCAAAGTGAGAAGCTACTTGCCACCAAAACGCAAATAGGCTCGAAAGGGCGACTTTCATACCAGGCATATCCTTGGACAAGTGGATCAAAGCCGGGGAGGGGCCGGCTGCTGACAGCTGGCTGCCTGCCCCATCTGGCATTTTCAGTGCACAGTCCCCACCGCCACCCCCTCCTGGGAGCCTCACTCTACCCTGCTTCACCTTTCTTTGTAGCCCAGGAAGACCGACATTTACAGCCCGCATCCCCAGGCTCTCTTGCCCTCCAGCTTCCGGTTGGGTGAAGCTAATAGATATCAGAGGATGGGAGAAGAGGACGAGCAGGAATTGATCCCCTGGCTCCCTCCCTGCCACGCAGATCCTGCTAGGCAGCCACCTCCTACGGCCACAGCTACTGCTGTCCCTGGCTCTCGTGACTGTCCCTCCCCTGCCTCTGTCAGGCTAAGGAGTGGTAATGGCACCCTTTGTTATGAGCCCCAGTTGGCAGGAGTCATCCCTCACCATCCCTGTTAGTTCCCTTACCCCTGTCCACCTCTGGGTTTCCCTTCATTAAACTCTCCTCAATTACCACATTTGAGGGTGACCTGCCAGACAAGGTCCCTTTACAGAGCATTCGGCTCTCAGCAACTCCCCACACACCCCACGATGCCATCAACAACTGCAAATACCTTAGTAATAATTAACCCAACAGGGTACAAGGACCTAGAGAAAGGAAACTTAAGACAGATAAACGTTGGTGAAAGCAATAATGTATTCATTTCCTAGGGTTGCCATAATAAAGGAATACAAACTAGGTGGCTTAGACCAATAGAAATTTATTCTCTCACAGTTCTGGAAGCTAGAAGTCCGAAATCAAGGTGTCAGCAGGACCATGCTTCCTCTAATACTTCCTTGCCTCTTCCAGCTTCTGGAACTGACAACCCCTGACTTTCCTTGGCTTGAGCTGGAGTCCTTTAGTCTCTGCATCTGTCTTCACATGGCCTTCTCCCTGTGTGTGTCTGTCTTCACGTGGCCTTCTCTTTTAGTCCCTGTCCAAATTTCCCTCTTCTATAAGGATGCCAGTCATATTGAATTATGGCCCACCCTAATGGCCTCATTTTAACTTGATTACATCTGCAAAGACCCTATTTCTAAATAAGGTCCCATTCTGAGGTCCTGGGAGTTAGGATTTCCATGTCTCTTTTTAAGGGACACAATTTAACCTATAACATCAGAAGCACAGGCTGCTAGGTGTCTAGGAATGCCTCGCATTTCTAAAGAGGCTGAACCTGCAAAGCACGCTACCTACAGCCATTAGTACCTGCCAGCACAGCACTTGTGTCCGCCTACAGGGCCCAGCATGAGGGATTTAAGAAGAAACCAGCCTCCTAGATTTCTTCATTGCAGATTCAGTCCTACTGGTGACCCAAAATAACAGCCCCTCTGATGAAGCTGTGAAAAGGTGAGAAATGTAATGGGTCATGTTTCTGATAGACTTGAGGAAGTTCAGGGGGAAGATGCTGTCTATGGCATTGATATATAATCATAGAGGCTATATTTAGACTCTTTGATTATAGAAAATGATGCTCATCTTAACACTAGCTTTTTCCATGTTTGCTTTCCTGAGTCCATTACTGCCACTTTCAAAGACATTAACTCGAGAAAAATAATCTCTGTTCGGAGACCACAGACTTGCTTCTTGGGTGTTCCAAGCTGGCAAATGGTATTTTTAACAGTCATTTTTTACAGAATCAAGGGACAAAAATATGGTGACATCTTTAGATAAATTGAAAATCTAAAATTCTTAAATCTCAAACTGTAAGCTATAATTGTCCATTGCCTGGCCCTATAAAATCAAATCAGCATTTCAATTAACAAGCTTTGCCACCCTTGATAAGGCATTGTCCAAATTCCTCCATTTCGGATCAACAGTAGTCTCATGAAACTAGGCACACATCTTATATCCAATCACATGTCATTCATTTCATTTACTTATTCAGCAAATAATAATTAGTCAGCTACTATTTGCTTAGCAGGTGTTATGGGTTGAACTGTGTCGTCTAGAAAGATATGTTGAGGTTCTAACTGTACCAATACCTGTAAGGTAACTGTACCCAGTACCTGTAAATGTGACCTTATTAGGAAATAGGATCTATGCAAGTGGAATAGAGTTAAGATGAGGTCATACTTTCGAAAACAAACATATGGTTACCAAAGGGGAAGGTGGGGAGAGGGATAAACTAGGAATTTGGAATTAATGAATACACACTACTATATATAAAATAGATAAACAACAAGGACCTACTGTATAGCAAGGGGAACTATATTCAATATCTTGTAATAACCTATAATGGAAAATAATCTGAAAAAGAATAAATATATATATATTTATATTTATAACTGAATCACTTTGCTCTACACCTGAAACATTGTAAATCAACTATACTTCAACAAAAAAATTTAAAAAATTTAAAAAAAAATGGTGAGGTCATCCTGAATTAGTGTGGACCCTAATCCAGTATGACTGGTGTCCTTATAAGAAGAGGAGAAGAGACACTGAGACAGACAAAACAGGGAGAACACATGTGATGACAAGGCAGAGACTGGAGTGATACACCTACAA
Organism: Globicephala melas; assembly: GCF_963455315.2. NCBI lineage: Eukaryota > Metazoa > Chordata > Mammalia > Artiodactyla > Delphinidae > Globicephala > Globicephala melas. Next base: position 21,813,040 of record NC_083314.1, on the reverse strand, counting down.
AGCAAGGAATGTCAAGGATTGCTGGTAACGAAAAATGCTAAGAGAAAGGCATGGAACAGATTCTCCCCTGGATCCTTCAGAAAGAGGATGGCACCATGGACACCTTGACTCTGGACTTCTAGCATTCAAAACTGTGAGAGAATAAATTTCTGTTCTTTTAAGCTACGTAGTTTTGGGGAATTTGTTAGGGCAGTGGTGTTCTTCTTCTCCTTCTTCTCCTTCTCCTTCTCCTTCTTCTTCGCTGAAGTATTTCAGTTTTACCTCCCAAACTAGAATATAAGCCCACAGAGCAGGGATCTTCATCTTTTTTATTCTGCAGCCCAAGTACTAGAATACTCCTAGGCACATCATGGTCAATAAATGTTTGTAGAATAAAACACTAATATGTATAAAATAGATAGCTACTAAAAACCTGCTCTCTCTCTACCTTTGCCCCAAGTAGACTTCATCCACTCTCTTGGTTTCACTTATGCCAAACCCTCTCTCATCTGCCTCTGTACCCTAGACTTTCTCCTAAGCTCTGGCTGCCCACCTGCCCATCAATCATTTGGGTGTCACATAGCCACCTCAAACTCACCAAGTCCAAAACTCATACACATATTTGTCATACACAGTACAGCTACAATGATACTTTGAAAATTCAAATCTGATCATGTCACACTCCTGCTAAAAATCCTTCAATTATTTCCCATAACTTTTAGGATAAAGATAGGAGTTTTTGCATTCCCTTCATAACCTGGTCCCAGCTCACTTCCATTGGTCTATCTATATCCTTCTCTTTACTCATTCCAGCTGGACTGACGTTCTTTCAATTCTTCAAAAGTGTCTCATTCCACATGACCTAGAACTCTGTTTAGCTAATTCTACTCTTGGCTTGAACATCACTCTCTCTTGGAAGCCTTACCAGATACGCCAAGTTTGGATCTTCCTGTCTCAGACCCCGTATTGTATAAAGGTGCATGGTGCACCTCTTGATAGCATTCAGTAGGGTGAATAATGGCTTCTTTAATACTTGTCTTCCCTGTGAGGCTCTAGGCTGCCTGAGGGCAGGATCCACATCTGCCTCATTCCCCACTGTACCCCCAGACCCTAGATCAGTGCTTGGCATAGAGTAAATATTTAGTAAATTAATGGAGAAATGAGTGTGGTTACAACTGAAGTACAATATGCTCTCATTCTCCCACCATCCTGAATCTCTCCTTGATATCTGCAAATCAACATGATAGGAAGAGAGAAAGATGCCCTAAGCTCTGAGCCACCAATTCCATGCTAGAAAGTCTGCCTTATCCAGTTAGCCAGGGGAGAGTTCATTTTAAGCCCAAGAGGTAAAGGAGGAGAAGAACGGAAAGATGGAAAGAATGCTGTGCTTACAGTAAGAAATGAAGGGTTACAAATCCCAGTTCTGATTCTTATTCGCTGTATGGTTTTGAATGCATCTCACCCTCTGAGCCTCACTCTCTTCATCTGTAAAGCACGGATAAAAATCCCTACTTCAGGTCTTCCCTGGTGACACAGTGGTTGAGAGTCCGCCTGCCGATGCAGGGGACACGGGTTCGTGTCCCTGTCCGGGAAGATCCCACATGCCGTGGAACAGCTGGGCCCGTGAGCCATGGCTGCTGAGCCTGCACGTCCGGAGCCTGTGCTCTGCAATGCGAGAGGCCACAACAGTGTGAGGCCCGCGTACCACACACACACACACACACAAAAATCCCTACTTCATAGGCTTGCTGTATTAAATGAGATACAGTTTATGCAAATCTTTCATAAACTCTAAAACCTATAACCCACGAATGTTTTTAATACTGATAACAGAAACTTGTGAATAATTATGTTGCAACAACCAAATGCAATCTGAGACTTGATTTATGCAACTTAATTTACTCCATTTCATTAAAATAACTGGGCAATCGCTCAAGAATAGAGGCACATATAAACTTCAAAAACAAAATACAGTGACATATAAATAATTATTTATATAAACCAGACTTTGCATCATATTCTCTAGCTCCCTCCAGCCTTCGTCCTGGAAACTCTATGCTCTAGAGGACTGCAGAGGAGGCGTTTGGCAGGAGCTTCGCCCGAGTCCCAGGCTTCACAGAAGTGCAGACTCCACCGCCCCAGAAGAGAAACAGTTTTCCTCGTCTCCACAGCATGACTTGAGGACAGCACACAGCAGGCACTCAGCAAGGCCAAGCTGACTCCCCCCCGTGGATCTTCATGCAGAAATTTAGGATCTCTAACCCCTCACTTTGCCCATCACACCTGGTAAGGCATGAAGGCCGAGTCCATTATCGGAAAGAAGTCTTACTTTTAGCAGGTTAGGCATATATATCTACAGCGTCAAAAGGATTCTTTATTTTCACCATAGAATCCCCCCAGAGAACTCCTCGATGGGCATTGGAAAATAATCTTCCCTCTCTGTCCCTCTATGTCACGGACCCCATAGTTCCCTCTGTCCTCCTCCACCAACTGTCCCCCCAGTAGCATCTGAGCTTCACCTTGCAGGGGCAGCATAAGTCACTGAGTGAATCTGATGGAGACCCAGATCCTTCTGATTATTCAGAGGGGCACATCTCCAAGACAGCACTTTCTTCTTGCTAATGCTGACCACTTTAATAGCATTCCCACCTCACATCAAAATCCCTGGCCTGAGAAGATGGAATAGTACAATTGCACACCTACCCACTGCCCATACCTGAATTCACTTCTTCTGCCACACCGTCTTTTGCGTGCAGTCTTCCCTGCAAATATGCTGATAAATAAATACACCAGCAGATGGACAGATTGATGTATCAAAGTGAAAACACTCGGTTTCTCTGTGCCAATGAACAATTGGATCCCAGTGTAACACAAAGAAAGAGCAAAGCTGAACAGTCACTCTGAACTACAAAAAGCTGGGGACCGATATTCATGAAGCCTGCGACAAATCAGACTCATCCTGCCTTCCATCTCAGGTGGGTGCAGTGAGAGCCGCCTGGGAGATACTTCCCTGGAAGATATTTCCCTGCAGCTTCCATCTCCTGGCCCCACAAATGACACACACGCTGTGCAATAAGAGATGTCATCAGTCTGTCTTCTTTAGGTACGTGGGCAAGGACTTGCCAGAAGACGGCCAAGTTCCTCAAAATTCCCCACACTTAATTCTCAGTCCCACCATTAGCTTCCTGGATGACCATAACCAAGTTGGGCAATCTCTAAAACATGGGATGTTTGTGATACAACCCACATGTGACATTTTCAAATACATTATTATCATTTATAGGCTTCAGCTCATTATTTTTTTTATTATTTAATTTTTTATAGAGCAGGTTCTTATTAGCTATCTATTTTATACATATTAGTGTATATATGTCAATTCCAATCTCCCAATTCATCCCACCACCACCCCCTATTTTTAAAAACAATTGTGTCTTCATATTCTGATCATAAAATATATATTCATGTAGAAAAATAATACACAATCGTTATAAAGCATTTGGAAATACAAAAGGAGAAAACCCACGTCACATCATTCCATGACCTAAGGGAAACCACTATTAACACTGGGCATTTCCTATTAATTTTGTGTGTGTGTTAAGTATGTAGATGCAGATATAGACAAATGTATATATGTGTGTGTACATACATATATATATATAACTTTGTACATACAAACTTTATGTATTTGAACTTGTTTTTATTGCTTAACATTATATCAAGGTTAAGCTTCTATGACTTTAAAAGTCTTTTTAGAAATCACTTTGCCTGAAATCCATATAACATTCCATCAGAGACCTTTTGTAAGATCATATTGTGCTATAAATACAGAGTGGAGTTACTGGTAACGAAGTGTTCATCAAAGAGAACCTGCTATCAGCACTTCTTTGACCAGCACCAGCCCCTATCTTACTCAGTATTTACCAGCACCAGCCCCTGTTTTAGGGCCTGCTGCCTTACCGACGACCATCAGGCAAAGTTCACGATTTTAGTCAACAGCCATTTCGCTGCTGCTTTTGTGAAATGAAGAAGTCAAGTCTTCTGCAGTAAGAAACAGTACTTTCTCTCTCTCTCTGTCAGGAGCAAAAAATTATCTTAGGAGCTCACAAGATTCCTTGAACAGATGGGTGGTAAGTAGAAGCCACTGTTGGCAACGTCCGTCAGACCCAGGATTGGCCGCAGGCTGGAGTCCCCTCCCCACACTTCCCCAAGTCAGCACAGGCCCCCAGTGGGCAGGTCTGTGCCGGATTCGGCTTCGTTTCCCCCCAGGCACATACCCCACAGGCACCAACATGGAGTGAGCAGTCAAACTCACCAAGCTTTTTTCAGCACCTACTTCTGGTCTACATGGTGCCAGATGCTGGGGAGGAGTTGTGACTTCAAATTTGGTGGGATGATAAGATGCAAACATTCTTTTATTTTTGCCATAACTTTTTAAATTGAAGTATAGTTGATGTACAATGTTGTGTTAGTTTCAGCTGTACAGCACAGTGATTCAGTTATATATATATATTCTTTTTCAGATTCTTTTCCCTTATAGGTTATTACAAAATATTAAGTATAGTTCCCTGTGCTATACAATAGGTCCTTGTTGGTTATCTATTTTATATATATGCATATAATCCCATCCTAATCCATCCCTGCCCTGCCCTTTTCCCTTTGGTAACCATAAGTTTCTTTTCTATGTCTGTGCATCTATTTCTGTTTTGTAAGTAAGTTCATTTGAAGATACAGTCATTCTTTTTTTTTTTTTTTTGCGGTACGCGGGCCTCTCACTGTTGTGGCCTCTCCCATAGCGGAGCAACAGGCTCCAGACGCGCAGGCTCAGCGGCCATGGCTCACGGGCCCAGCCGCTCCACGGCATGTGGGATCTTCCCGGACCAGGACACGAACCCGTGTCCCCTGCATTGGCAGGCGGACTCTCAACCACTGCGCCACCAGGGAAGCCTGATACAGTCATTCTTAATAGAAAAAGCAGGAGACAGACCTTCAAGATGGCAGAGGAGTAAGACGTGGAGATCACCTTCCTCCCCACAAATACATCAGAAATACATCTACATGTGGAACAACTCCTACAGAACACCTACTGAACGCTGGCAGAAGACCTCAGACTTCCCAAAAGGCAAGAAACTCCCCACGTACCTGGATAGGGTAAAAGAAAAATGAAAAAACAGAAACAAAAGAATAGGGATGGGACCTGCACCTCTGGGAGGGAGCTGTGAAGGAGGAAAGGTTTCCACACACTAGGAAGCCCCTTCACTGGCGGAGACGGGGGGTGGCAGGGGGGGAAGCTTCAGTGCCACGGAGGAGAGCGCAGCAACAGGGGTGCGGAGGGCAAAGCGGAGAGATTCCCGCACAGAGGATTGGTGCCGACCAGCACTCACCAGCCCGAGAGGCTTGTCTGCTCACCTGCTGGGATGGGCGGGGGATGGGAGCTGAGGCTCCGGCTACTTCGGAGGTCAGATCCCAGGAAAAGGACTGGAGGCTGGCTGCGTGAACACAGCCTGAAGGGGGCTAGTGCGCCACAGCTAGCCAGGAGGGAGTCCAGGAAAAAGTCTGGACCTGCCTAAGAGGCAAGAGACCATTGTTTTGGGGTGCGCGAGGAGAGGGGATTCAGACCACTGCCTAAACAAGCTCCAGAGACAGGCACGAGCCGCCGCTAACAGCACGGACCCCAGAGACGGGCGTGAGACGCTAAGGCTGCTGCTGCCGCCACCAAGAAGCCTGTGTGCGAGCACAGGTCACTATCCTCACCTCCCCTCCCGGGAGCCTGTGCAGCCCACCACTGCCAGGGGCCGTGATCCAGGGACAACTTCCCCGGGAGAACGCATGGCGCGCCTCTGGCTGGTGCAACGTCATGCCGGCCTCTGCCGCCGCAGGCTCACCCTGCACTCCGTGCCCCTCCCTCCCCCTGGCCTGAGTGAGCCAGAGCCCCCGCATCAGCTGCTCCTTTAACCCCGTCCTGTCTGAGCGAAGAATAGACGCCCTCAGGTGACCTACAAGCAGAGGCGGGGCCAAATCCAAAGCTGAACCCCAGGAGCTGTGCGAACAAAGAAGAGAAAGGGAAATCTCTCCCAGCAGCCTCAGGAGCAGCGGATTAAATCTCCACAATCAACTTGATGTACCTGCATCTGTGGAATACCTGAGTAGACAACAAATCATCCCAAAATTGAGGAGGTGGACTTTGGGAGCAACTGTAGACTTGGGGTTCGCTTTCTGCATCTAATTTGTTTCTGGTTTTATGTTTATCTTAGTTTAGTGTTTAGAGCTCATTATCATTGGTAGATTTGTTTACTGATTTGCTTGCTCTATTCTTCTTTTTTTATATAGATAGATTTCTTTTTCCTTTTTCTCTCTTTGTCAGTGTGTATGTGTATGCTTCTTTGGGTGATTTTGTCTGTATAGATTTGCTTTTACCATTTGTCCTAGGGTTCTGTCTGTCCATTTTGGGGTTTTGGGTTTTTTTGGTATAGTTTTTAGCACTTTTTATCATTGGTGGATTTGTTTTTTGGTTTCCTTCTTCTCTTCTTTCTTTCTTTTCTTTTCCCTTTTACTTTTAATTTTTAACTTTTTTATTGTTTATTTTAATAACTATTTTATTCTTCCTTCCTTCCTCCCTCCATCCCTTTCTTTCTTTCTTTTCTTCCTTTCTTTCGTCCTTCCTTCCTGCCTCCCTCCCTCCCTCCCTCCCTCTCTCTCTCCCTCCCCCTCCCTCTCTCTCTCTCTCTCTCTCTCTTTCTTTCTTTCTTCTCCCTTTTCTTTTGAGCCATGTGGCTGACAGGGTCTTGGTGCTCCGGGCAGGTGTCAGACCTGTGCCTCTGAGGTGTGAGAGCCAAGTTCAGGATATTGGTCTACCAGAGACCTCCTGGCTCCAAATAATATCAAACAGCAAAAGCTCTCCCAGAGATCTCCATCTCAGCGCTAAGACACAGCTCCACTCAACGACCAGCAAGCTACAGTGCTGGACACGCTATGCCAAACAACTAGCAAGACAGGAACACGACCCCACCCATTAGCAGAGAGGCTGCCTAAAATCATAATAAGGTCACAGACGCGTTCCTGCCCAACAGAAAGACAAGACCCAGTCTCATCCACTAGAACACAGACATCAGTCCCCTCCACCAGGAAGCCTACACAACCCACTGAACCAAACTTAGCCACTGGGGGCAGACACCAAAAACAACGGGAACTACGAACCTGCAGCCTGCAAAAAGGAGACCCCAAACACAGTAAGATAAGCAAAATGAGAAGACAGAGAAGCACACAGTAGATGAAGGAGCAAGGTAAAAACACACCAGACCAAACAAATGAAGAGGAAATAGGCAATCTACCTGAAAAAGAATTCAGAGTAATGATAGTAAAGATGTTCCAAAATCTTGGAAATAGATTGGACAAAATACAAGAAACAATCAACAGGGACCTAGAAGAACTAAATAGCAAACAAACCATGATGAACAACAAAATAAACGAAATTAAAAATTCTCCAGAAAGAATCAATAGCAGAATAACTGAGGCAGAAGAACGGATAAGTGACCTGGAAGATAAAACAGTGGAAATAACTACTGCAGAGCAGAATAAAGAAAAAAGAATGAAAAGAACTGAGGACAGTCTCAGACACCTCTGGGACAACATCAAACGCACTAACATTCGAATTATAGGGGTCCCAGAAGAAGAAGAGAAAAAGAAAGGGACTGAGAAAATATTTGAAGAGATTTCAGTTGAAAACTTCCCTAATATGGGAAAGGAAATAGTCAATCAAGTCCAGGAAGCACAGAGAGTCCCATACAGGGTAAATTCAAGGAGAAACATGTCAAGACACATATTAATCAAACTATCAAAAATTAAATACAAAGGAAAAATATTAAAAGCAGCAAGAGAAAAGCAACAAATAACATACAAGGGAATCCCCATAAGGTTAACAGCTGATCTTTCAGCAGAAACTCCACAAGCCAGAAGGGACTGGCAGGACATATTTAAAGTGATGAAAGGGAAAAACCTACAACCAAGATTACTCTACCCAGCAAGGGTCTCATTGAGATTCAACACAGAATTTAAAACCTTTACAGACAAGCAAAAGCTAAGAGAATTCAGCACCACCAAACCAGCTTTACAGCAAATGCCAAAGAAACTTCTCTCAGCAGGAAACACAAGAGAAGGAAAAGACCTACAATAACAAACCCAAAACAATTAAGAAAATGGTAATAGGAACATACATATTGATAATTACCGTAAATGTAAATGGATTAAATGCTCCAACCAAAAGACATAGACTGGCTGAACGGATACAAAAACAAGACCCATATGTATGCTGTCTACAAAAGGCCCACTTCCGACCTAGGGACACATACAGACTGAAAGTGAAGGGATGGAAAAAGATATTCCATGCAAATGGAAATTAAAAGAAAGCTACAGTAACAATTCTCATATCAGACAAAATAGACTTTAAAATAAAGACTATTACAAAAGACAAAGGAGGACAGTACATAATGATTGAGGGATCAATCCAAGAAGAAGATATAACAATTGTAAATATTTTTGCATGCAACATAGGAGCACCTCAATACATAAGGCAAATGCTTAGAGCCATAAAAGGGGAAATCGACAGTAACACAATCATAGTAGGGGACTTTAACACCCCACTTTCATCAATGGACAGATCATCCAAAATGAAAATAAATAAGGAAACACAAGCTTTAAATGATACATTGAACAAGATGGACTTAATTGATACTTACAGGACAAAAACAACAGAATACACTTTCTTCTCAAGTGCTCATGGAACATTCTCCAGGATAGATCATATCTTGAATCACAAATCAAGCCCTGGTAAATTTAAGAAAATTGAAATGGTATCAAGTGTCTTTTCTGACCACAATGCTATGAGACTAGGTATCAATTACAGGAAAAAATCTGTAAAAATTATAAACACATGGAGGCTAAACAGTTCACTACTAAATAACCAAGACATCACTGAAGAAATCAAAACATACGAAGAAACAAATGACAATGAAAACACGATGACCCAAAACCTACGGGCTGCAGCAAAAGCAGTTCTAAGAGGGAAGTTTATAGCAATACAATCTTACCTCAAGAAACAAGAGACATCTCAAATAAACAACCTAACCTTACACCTAAAGAAATTAGAGAAAGAACAAAAAACTCCCAAAGTTAGCAGAAGGAAAGAAATCATAAAGATCAGATCAGAAATAAATGACAAAGAAATGAAGGAAACCATAGCAAAGATCAATAAAACTAAAAGCTGGTTCTTTGAGAAGATAAACAAAACTGATAAATCATTAGCCAGACTCATCAAGAAAAAAAGGGAGAAGAGTCAAATCAATAGAATTAGAAATGAAAAAGGAGAAGTAACAACTAACACTGCAGAAATACAAAGGATCATGAGAGATTACTACAAGCATCTCTATGCCAATAAAATGGACAACCTGGAAGAAATAGACAAATTCTTAGAAATGCACAACCTGCCAAGACTGAATCAGGAAGAAATAGAAAATATAAACAGACCAATCATAAGCACTGAAATTGAGACTGTGATTAAAAATCTTCCAACAAACAAAAGCCCAGGACCAGATGGCTTCACAGGAGAATTCTATCAAACATTTAGAGAAGAGCTAACACCTATCCTTCTCAAACTCTTCCAAACTATAGCAGATGGAGGAATACTCCCATACTCATTCTACGAGGCCACCATCACCCTGATACCAAAAGCAGATAAAGATGCCACAAAGAAAGAAAACTACAGGTCAATATCACTGATGAACATAGATGCAAAAATCCTCAACAAAATACTACCAAACAGAATCCAAAGGCACATTAAAAGGATCATACACCATGATCAAGGGGGGTTTATACCAGGAATGCAAGGATTCTTCAATATACACAAATCAATCAAAGTGATAAACCATATTAACAAACTGAAGGAGAAAAACCATATGATCATCTCAATAGATGCAGAGAAAGCTTTTGACAAAATTCAACACCCATTTATGATAAAAACCCTCCAGAAAGTAGGCATAGAGGGAACGTACCTCAACATAATAAAGGCCATATATGACACACCCACAGCCAACATCGTTCTCAATGGTGAAAAACTGAAACCATTACCACTAAGATCAGGAACAAGACAAGGTTGCCCACTCTCACTTCTATTATTCAACATAGTTTTGGAAGTTTTAGCCACAGCAATCAGAGAAGAAAAAGAAATAAAAGGAATGCAAATCAGAAAAGAAGAAGTAAACCTGTCACTGTTTGCAGATGATGTGATACTATACATAAAGAATCCTAAAGATGCTACCAGAAAACTACTAGAGCTAATCAATGAATTTGGTAAAGTAGCAGGATACAAAATTAATGCACAGAAATCTCTGGCATTCCTATACATTAATGATGAAAAATCTGAAACAGAAATTAAGGAAACACTCCCATTTACCACTGCAACAAAAAGAATAAAATAACTAGCAATAAACCTACCTAAGGAGACAAAAGATCTGTATGCAGAAAACTATAAGACTTTCATGAAAGGAATTAAAGATGATACAAACAGACGGAGAGATATAGCAAGTTCTTGGATTGGAAGAATCAACATTGTGAAAACGATTATACTACCCAAAGCAACTACAGATTCAATGCAATCCCTATCAAACTACCAATGGCATTTTTCACAGAACTAGAACAAAAAATTTCACAGTTTGTATGGAAACACAAAAGACCCCAAATAGCCAAAGCAGTCTTGAGGGAAAAAAAAACGGAGCTGGAGGAATCAGGCTCCCTGACTTCAGACTATACTACAAAGCTACAGTAATCAAGACAGTATGGTACTGGAACAAAAACAGAAATATAGATCAATGGAACAGGATAGAAAGTCCAGAGATAAACCCACACACATATAGTCACCTTATTTTTGATAAAGGAGGCAAGAATATACAATGGAGAAAAGACAGCCTCTTCAATAAGTGGTGCTGGGAAAACTGGACAGCTACATGTAGAAGAATGAAATTAGAACATTCCCTAACACCATATACAAAAATAAACTCAAAATGGATTAAAGACCTAAATGTAAGGCCAGACACTATAAAACTGTTAGACGAAAACATAGGCAGAACACTCTAAGACATAAATCACAGCAAGATCCTTTTTGATCCACCTCCTAGAGAAATGGAAATAAAAACAAAAATAAACAAATGGGACCTAATGAAACTTCAAAGCTTTTGCACAGCAAAGGAAACCATAAACAAGACCAAAAGACAACCTCAGAATAGGAGAAAGTATTTGCAAATGAAGCAACTGACAAAGAATTAATCTCCAAAATTTACAAGCTGCTCATGCAGCTCATTATCAAACAAACAAACAACCCAATCCAAAAATGGGCAGAAGCCTTAAATAGACATTTCTCCAAAGATATACAGATCACCAACAAACACATGAAAGGATGCTCAACATGACTAATCACTAGAGAAATGCAAATGAAAACTACCATGAGGTATCACCTCACACCAGTCAGAATGGCCATCATCAAAAAATCTACAAACAATAAATGCTGGAGAGGGTGTGGAGAAAAAGGAACCATCTTGCACTGTTGGTGGGAATGTAAATTCATATAGCTACTATGGAGAACAGTACGGAGGTTCCTTAAAAAACTAAAAATAGAACTACCATACGACCCAGCAATCCCACTACTGGGCATATACCCTGATAAAACCAGAATTCAAAAAGAGTCATGTACCAAAATATTCATTGCAGCTCTATTTACAATAGCCAGGACATGGAAGCAACCTAAGTGTCCATCGACAGATAAATGGATAAAGAAGATGTGGCACATATATACAATGGAATATTACTCAGCCATAAAAAGAAACGAAATTGAGTTATTTGTCGTGAGGTGGATGGGCCTAGAGACTGTCATATAGAGTGAAGTAAGTCCGAAAGAGAAAAACAAATACCATATGCTAACACATATATATGGAATCTAAAAAAAAAAAAAAAAAAAAAAAAGGTTCTGAAAAACCTGGGGCAGGACAGGAATAAAGACGCAGACGTAGAGAATGGACTTGAGGACACGGGGAGAGGGAAGTGTAAGCTGGGATGAAGTGAGAGAGTGGCCTGGACTATATACACTACCAAATGTAAAATAGAGAGCTAGTGGGAAGCAGCCGCATAGCACAGGGAGATCAGCTCGGTGCTTTGTGACCACCTAGAGGGGTGGGATAGGGAGGGTGGAGGGAGGGGGACGCAAGAGGGAAGAGGTATGGGAACATACGTATATGTATAACTGATTCACTTTGTTATAAAGCAGAAACGAACACAACATTGTAAAGCAATTATACTTCAATAAAGATGTTAAAAAATAAATAAATAAGAAAAAGCATAAGTGGTAAATGTGGGCAAGTGAATCTGCTGTTCCGACACCCTGACCTCTGACCAGAGCACCCTGTGGTGTTAGACATGGTCCCATCAGCTGAAGTGGAGGACGATAGGGACACCTGAGTGCCCTCCAGGCCTCTGGTGGTTCCTTAGTGGCAGCACGGAGCTTAGGCAGATGCTTCAAAATAGCCTTGAGCAGCACAAACCCCATCCCCCAGGACATGGCCGGCCTCCCCAGTGTCTCCTCAGAGCATCCCTGCCTCAGGTCTTCCCTGTCTTGCCAGTTCCTGATTCTTGTCCGGTGCTTTCTGGCTCCTATTCTGATACCTCTTCTACTCAGCCTTTGGTTCCTTCCACTCGTACTTCCGGGAACCATCATTCCTTAATCTCACTGTTTTACCCCCTTGTTCCTCAGTCCACAGATCCCTGAGCCTAAGCACCACTGGTCTTGCTATATCCCACGTCATCCTAGGTCTAATGGTCATGGCTGATAAACCTACCAGCCTCCACCCCTCTAACATGGGTGGGACATGCTGCTGGCACGTGTGCATGTGTGGAGCAGAACATGCCACCATCATTGTGACATACATGCGTCGATGGACTGACTCAGCTGAAGTTCACAACGGGATACCCAGACTGTGGGGGGCTGGACGTCATTCACCTGGGAGGAGGGGGAAAGGGGGATTCGTAGTACCAAGCAGTGTGCTTGTGGTGTGCCGAAGGACAAGTCCTCTTAGGCCTTGGATGCCAAACCAAAGAAACAGAGGAATATATTCAACTAGGTCTTCCCTTTACTGTGTTAATTCCTGAAAGATAGCTGTTTCAGTAAAAGCCACTGCCTCCCTTTTAGTTAAGGAAAGCTGCAGGGCACCAAACATACCCAAAGCACACAGAGGCGTTTATGCATTTCCCATAGCTGATTGTGACTACAGGATTCTCAGTTGCAAGTTTCAGAAACCCAATCACATGGTCTCACGCAAAATATGACATATTTGTGGCTCGTCCAATGAAAAGGTACGGGAGGGTAATTGTCATCAGACCTGGATGAGGCTGTAAAACTTGGTCTCTCTCCATCTCCTACCCTGCTTTCATCTTTATTGGCTACATTTAGGCAGACACTTCCCATGCAATGCAGGACAGCCCCCAGCAGCTCCAGGCTCACACCAGTGCAAAGGGAACTTCTCTCTCCCAGGAGATTCAGAAATTGAATCTCATGGCTTGGGCTCCTGGCCTCCGTCACTGGTTGATCTCCGGATCAACCACTAAGGCCAAGAGAAAGGAAAAGACCACATGGTCTGAGAATTGGGAAAAGGACAGTTCTTCAAAAGAAAACCTTGCTATTATCATAGAAAGAGGAAATTGACACTGGAAGGCAAAATAACAAACGTACTCTACAATCCATCCCTACCCTCTCGTTATCTTTATACAACTTTCTTTCCATTTGTACAATTTCTATAATCTATATTCTATATAATATAATCTATATCCTTAACATAATATAACCAAGCCACATACATCCAAAAATTAAAGCACTCCCTCTCCAGTCTTAAACAATCCAAAATTATGTCCTGTTCTTGTACCCAGCTCCAAGACCAGGGTCTCTGGGTCATGTGGACTTCTCTCAATGAGGTCCGGATATAGCACCTAGAGTTCGACATCCTTCGGACTAAAAGATAGACATAAACACTCCCAACATATAGAGCAGTGTTCTTGCATACAAGCGTGAACAGAAAATAGGATAATACAATAGAATGTCTCAGTTGGAAGTGAGAAGGGGAAACAGATGCCACGATCAGCAGCCCTCTTCCTATACTGTGTTCTGCTGGACAGAATGAGTAAGGACTCGTGCGCTAGCAGCGAGTGGGGTCCTTAGCGGCCCATCTGACAACCACGGTTCTGCTCTCTGAGAGGATCCCCTCTGCCCACTGTCTTCCATTCCCACCTGAGGAGGGACACCGGGGAGGATCTTTGAGGACCCACTTCCAGATGGCGCAGGTTGGGCAATCCAGGCTTGCCCCAGGGCTGAGCGATCACAAGCCCTGTTAGTCGTGCTGAGAGTTCTCTGGCAAAATAACTCCCTCAGAAGTGCACTACTTAGTAGTCGTTCAGTCAGTTTGCATTTGGCCATTTCATGGGACATTAACCAAAGCAAGAGAGATTGTCCTTAATCTAGACTCTGGCCTGGGAGTTTGGTTTCCTAGCAGCAGCCTGAGGGCTCTACCCTCCTTCTCAGTTTAACGGCCTCCATTTTCTCCTCTGCGTCAGTGAAATTCAAAACTGGAGCCTGGGATGGGAAGGCTCAGCTAATCTGCTTCTTGCCCTGCAGCTCAGGGGATAATTATTATTTTAATGAATCATTGATGTGCACTCTCACAACCATCTCTCTTCTTCCATAGTCTATGATTAGAAGATTTTTTTTATGTTATTGACAGATAGAGAAGTATTGAAATCACACATGAATTATCACAAAGTGAGCACACCAGTGTAACCAGTGCCAGGTCAAGAAATAGGACAACATCAGGACCCTCGAAAGCCCAGCCAGACCCCCTCCCCTTCTCCCCAGGGTCTCCATTCACCTCATTTCTTTTTATTTATTTATTTATTTATTTTTGGCTGCGTTGGGTTTTCGTTGCTGCACGCGGGCTTTCTTCCGTTGCAGCGAGCCGGGGGTACTCTTCGTTGCAGTGCGCAGGCTTCTCATTGTGGTGGCTTCTCTTGCTGTGGAGCACAGGCTCTAGGCACATGGGCTTCAGTAGTTGTAGCACACAGGCTCAGTAGTTGTGGCTCGCGGACTCTAGCGCGCAGGCTCAGTAGTTGTAGCGCACGGGTTTAGTTGCTCCGTGGCACGTGGGATATTCCTGGACCAGGGCTCAAACCCGTGTCCCCTGCATTGGCAGGCGCATTCTTAACCACTGTGCCACCAGGGAAGTCCTCACTTCATTTCTAACCCCATACGTTGTTTTTGCTTGTTTTTGAAGCTTACGTAAATGGAACCCTAAGGATGTGTTCTTTTATGTCAAGCTTCTTCACTCAAAATTATATCTGCCAGATTTAGTCCTGCTAGTGACTATAGCAATAGTTTGTTCATGTTCATTGGAGTATAGCGTTCACTGCAATTATTTACCCATTTGCTGTTGATGGGCGTTTAGCGTTTTCCAATTTGGGACTGTTGTAATATTGTTGTGACTTTGGTACATGTGCACTCATATATCTAGGAGTGGAACTGCTTGGTAATAAGATATGCACACATTCAATTTTAATGGATAATACCTCACTTTTCCAAAGCACCTATTTACATTTCTACCGGAAGTGTCTGAGGGCTCCAACAGTTCAACACGGGTATGATCTGTCTTTTTTATTTTAGCCATTCTAGTAGAATCTATAGTGGAATCCCCTAGCTGTTTTCATTGCATTTCTCTCATGACAAGTGAGGTTTGGCATTTCCCCATGCTTATTTGGATATCCCCTTTTGTGAAATGTCTATTGATCAATCCTGCCCACTTTTCCATTGGATCGTCTCTTGTATGCTGGTAGGAGTTCCAGATATGGGTGCTTTGTCAGTTATATGTGCTGTAACATCTTCTCCCATCCTGTGGCTTGTGCTCTCACTCTGCCATGATGTCTTCTGATGAGCATGAGCATGAATGGCAATCCAGCTCAGGCTCCTTCCTGGTTTTAGTCTTATCTTCTGTTCTGTTTCTAGTCTTCCTGCTTTTGTTGGAACAAACTTCATCATAAGACAGAGAACTCACCTCTTCCAATCCTGCAGGGTATACTTTTACCTGACTCTCAGCTATGAAAGGCAGAAAAGACCTCTTTCATCAGACATATTTTTCTTCTTTTTCTACTTCTACTTGGACCAACTTTGAGAGAAGCTTGTCTCTTTCTCATAAAAACTCACTGAGAACTTTAAGAAGCAGCCAACACATTCTACAGCCTGAAAAGTTCTGGAGAGGGTGTGGAGAAAAGGGAACACTCCTGCACTGCTGGTGGGAATGTGAATTGGTACAGCCACTATGGAGAAGAGTATGGAGGTTCCTTAAAAAACTACAAATAGAACTACCATATGACCCAGCAATCCCACTACTGGGCATATACCCTGAGAAAACCAAAATTCAAAAAGAGTCATGTACCAAAATGTTCATTGCAGCTCTATTTACAATAGCCCGGAGATGGAAACAACCTAAGTGCCCATCATCGGATGAATGGATAAAGAAGATGTGGCACATATATACAATGGAATATTACTCAGCCATAAAAAGAAACGAAATTGAGCTATTTGTAATGAGGTGGATAGACCTAGAGTCTGTCATACAGAGTGAAGTAAGTCAGAAAGGAAAAGACAAATACCGTATGCTAACACATATATATGGAATTTAAGAAAAAAAATATCATGAAGAACCTAGGGGTAAAGCAGGAATAAAGACACAGACCTCCTAGAGAACGGACTTGAGGTTATGGGGAGGGGGAAGGGTGAGTTGTGACAGGGCGAGAGAGAGGCATGGGCATATACACACTAACAAACGTAGTAAGGTAGATAGCTAGTGGGAAGCAGCCGCATGGCACAGGGATATTGGCTCGGTGCTTTGTGACAGCCTGGAGGGGTGGGATAGGGAGGGTGGGAGGGAGGGAGGTGCAAGAGGGAAGAGATATGGGGACATATGTATATGTATAGCTGATTCACTTTGTTATAAAGCAGAAACGAACACACCATTGTAAAGCAATTATACTCCAATAAAGATGTAAAAAACATAAAAATATAAAAATATATATATACACTAAAAAAAAAAAGATTCCGTTTCAAATGGCACAGGCTCTGAGTCCCAAGAGAGAATAACTAGCTGCTTTGTTAGCATAACAAAACGAGCTAACTTCTCAGCCAGGGATAGACAAACCCTCACTGGCCTTCGATGGTACATTTTAAAGCCTATCACTTGTAAGACTTCACTGCTAGGTACTGGTAACTATGAGGAATCATTCACAATTCAAACCAGCTTATGTGAAAAAAAGGAGGGGGGCACATTTATCAGGTCATGTGACTGACAGACTCCCAGTCTGTCATAGCTGCAAACAGGGGTAAAGCAATTTCATTTAGACCAAGTTTCTCCTATCATTCCATTTTACTTTCCTCTGTGTTAGCATTGTGTGTCATTCATGGGAATTTTCTGGTGGTGCAGTGGTTAGGACTCCACGCCTTCATTGCCAAGGGTGCCGGTTCAATCCCTGGTCGGGGCACTAAGATCCCACAAGGCGCATGGCGCAGCCAAAAAAAAAAAAAAAAAACACCAAAATAATCACGTGTCATTCGTTGTATTAGCATGTGTATCATTCATGTGTTCAGGCAGGCAGGCAAAATAGCCACCAACAGCTTTAACTGGCATGCCGTCTTCGCAGACTCCCAGGGTAAGGAGAATGTGTCTCTTCCTAATAGTTCAAACAGAAGTCCTGAAATTGAGCCTCAGATCATGTTCCCACCCATGGAATTCTGGAAGAGTCCCTTCCCCCTCCCTCCACACGCAGAGGAGAACCAGTATGCATCACTGAGGAGGCCCAGTGGATGTCAGGCAGGTGAAAACAAGAGATATTCTCAAAAGTCATTTACCAACTGAAAGCATCTTAATAACTCGGGGCAAATAGTATGACTTGCCTACCCAGAGTCCGTTTCCCCTATTCCTTCTTCCTGGCTGATGACATCTCCATTTTGTTTGCTTGGAAATGTGCCCAGTTTCAGGCCACGTTTAAACTAAGATTAATAAACACATTTCCCTTTTCCAGATTATTTAATGAGTCGAGTCATAACAAACTCTGGTCGATAAGACAGAGAGAAAATCTGCTGGGGAGGTGTGGCTCTGGGAAAGATTTTTCTCCCTTAAAGGAAGAGAGGTCCATGCAGCAAGCTCACTTGCTGTCCTGCCCACCCCTGAGTCCGCTCTTAGTTCCTGCCTCTGGACATCATTACATGAGGATGTGATGCCTGGAGCTGCTGCAGCCATCTTGTGAACCATGAGGGGAAGGCCAAGAGAATAAGCAGACATGTCAATTCAGAGCCCTTGGTGTCATGGAACTACTCACCCAGCTCTAGAACTACCACATCCAGGCTGCTTGTGAGGAAAACAGTATGTATGAAGCCAGGTTTTCTGTTTCTCACAGCTATATACTTCCTAACTCTTCCATGACTATTTGCCACAAACACACATAACCCTCTCTTTACGCAGTAGTGGCAGGCAAGAAAGAAGCAGGCATTCAGTCACCATCCATTGTTGAGTTAAATCTATCTGTATTGGGCTTCCCTGGTGGCGCAGTGGTTGAGAGTCCGCCTGCCGATGCAGGGGACACGGGTTCGTGCCCCAGTCCGGGAAGATCCCACATGCCGTGGAGCGGCTGGGCCTGTGAGCCATGGCCGCTGAGCCTGCGCGTCCGGAGCCTGTTGCTCCGCAACGGGAGAGGCCACAACAGTGAGAGGCCCGCGTACCGCAAAAACAAACAAACAAACAAACAAAAAACTATCTGTATTATCGCCAAACCATAGTATACAAACAGAGGACTAAGAAAGGAACACAAGCCACAGATGCTCTTCCTCCCCATTTCTCTACCACTCTTTCCCTTTCCCTTGAATTAGGTTGAACCTCATAAATTTGATGATATTTAGCCCTTTCTGACCTACAAAAAAGGGATTTCATATGGTTCAACCTAATATAATCTCTTAACCAGTCAGGATGCCCTTTTACACCCTTTTACAAGGCTGTCTCTACGTTAACAAGTGTAGAAACAGAGAAATTGTTTCCTTTGTTTCCTAGCCACGGTGAATCTTTGGGTAGCATTTGGAAAAAATAATAATAGTAAACAGTGCTAGAAGAGATGCAACAGAAGTGCAGCTGTTGTTGAGTCACCCTGGGGAGCAAGCTTCCTGCCCATCAGCTGGGTTCCCAGACTTGGTCTCTGGTTCCTCTAGACTAACACATTCCAACAGAACTCTCTACAGTGATGGAAACATTCTACTCTGCACTGTCCAACATAGTCGTCACTAGCCGTGTGTGACTACTTGAGTCATATGAGCACTTGAAATGTGGCCTAGTATGATTGAGAAACTGAATTTTAGTGGTATTTAGTTTGAATTAATTTCAATTTCAATAGCCGCATGCTGGCTAGCGGAACCATACTGGACAGTGCAGCTCTAGATTTTAAAAACTGTCTCCACGGCCTCTTTTCAATGGCAGAAACTGACCTTGGTCCTGCTCCATCATTTCCAGTAAAGCTAAATCTTAAGGTAAGTATGACCTAAACAGCAGACTACAGAAAAAGCAATAACCAGCCTGAATCCTGAGCTAAGTCTGGGTGGAGAAGCCCAAGGCTGTGTATTGTGCCCTAGTCACTCAATAGGAAGGATGCCCACTGCTGGGCAGGATGTAATACACAAAGGCTGGAAAACCAGCAAGTGTTCTGGCTCACTTCTCCCCAGAAATCGACTTTGGGGAAACTTCAGGCACTAATATCATCTCTTCTGTTTGGAGTTTTATTTAAGGGTGATGAGGAATGATGGTGACCATTCATTCAGTTTGTCCACAAGTTTCTCAGCCTCAACTGGGGTAAAACCAGATCTGTTGCCAGAAATGAAAGTGTCTGTAAATTTCTGTCGTCCTCTTTCCCAGCACAGAGCTCTGCTTATTGCAGCAGGGGTCTGAGATGGAGCTACAAGAACTTCATATTCATCCAGTCGTCTATTAGTTTAATGTACTGAGTGTCTCCTACGGACTGAGCACCGTCATATGCCCTGGAGATACAGAGATGAGCAGAACAAAGTCCCTGCATGCATGCAGTTTACTTTTGAGCGGCTCATTCTAGGAAGGCTTTTTGAAAATTATACCTGGAATAACCCTGCAAACTCAACACAGATTCTTCAACAAGTTACCTTGGTGGTTTTCCTATTGAAAACTAGGTTCCTTTGGAGAAGAGCTTAGTATTCTAAGTAATTTGGCATATGCTCTATTCATTTGCACCCCTTTCAATTCCAGGATCTCTCCTGGGCTATCAGAGCAGGTTTCTAGTTTGGGGTTTCATTTCAGAGAACTCCTGAGTTGTGTTGCATGTATCATGGCAAGGAAGGTTGCATGTATCATTAACACGTGTTCCATGCAGGACCTAGGAATAGCTTGATTCCTCAGAACACCCAAGGAAGTGGATGCATGTCTCAAAGGCTCTGTGGTGAGCAGCTCAAGACACCAGCATTCTCTTCTGATCTTTCCAGAGTCTTAAACAAGCTCATGCTTCTAAACTCTGATCAGAAGACTCCAGGACTAGATACCTCTACGACGTACTTAAGACTTCAGGCTTATGCTGAGAAGAGTCCTAAAAAAAGACACGATCAGTATAGATCAAAGGGTACAACTGTGGGACAACTTGACTTACAAATTGACTGCAGTGACTTCCTGGTCAATCTGTGAGTAGTCCTGTTACCGAATTGGTCGACTGGACCTGCGACAGAGTCCTAGCCTGGGCAGAGATGGGGGTTCTTTTTCCAATCGGATTCACCAATAACAAAACGGATGCTGAGACCGGAACAGCACGAGCTTTATTCAATGGCCAAACAAATGGAGAAGCAGGAACCTTGTTCACAAATCACAGCTTCTCAACCCAATTCAGGCGGAGACATCAAATATATAGAAGGATCGCAGTAAAAGGGAAGGGTGTGGGGGGGGATATTCATGAGTTATCCAAGAACAGGGGTGTGGTTTAGACCTGGAACTGATGCAACTCTCCTTTTCAGTCCTTGTATGGGCTTTTCCAGTTGTTGTCCTGGCAACTGTCAACTGTCATGGTGCTGGTGGGTGTGTCATACCATGCTAATATATCACAATGAACATATAAATGAGGCTCAAGGTCTACTGGAAGTTAAATCTTCCGCCATCTTGGGCCTAACTGGTTCTAACTAGTTCTTGTTTTTTTCTCTCTGCAGCTTCCTCCTGAAACTTACATAAGCGTAATTGGTTTCTATTCAAGGGAAGGGCAGGGGTATGATTCTGGGGCAACAGCCTTCCTAACAGTTTCATTCATTCACTCACCCAAAGAACATTTATTTGGTGCAAACCTGCCCAGAAATGTACTTAGTGCAGGGGGCTCAAAGATTTTTTTTTTTTTTTTTTGCGGTACGCGGGCCTCTCACTGTTGTGGCCTCTCCCATTGTGGAGCACAGGCTCCGGACGCGCAGGCTCAGCGGCCATGGCTCACGGGCCCAGCTGCTCCGCGGCATGTGGGATCTTCCCAGACCGGGGCACGAACCCGTGTCCCCTGCATCGGCAGGCGGACTCTCAACCACTGCGCCACCAGGGAAGCCCAAGATTTTAAAATATGTGGTATCTGATCTTAGAAAGCCCTTAAAGAAGACAGACTAATAAATAAATTATAACAGAAGGGAGACAAGCACCAGGAACAAGACACACAGAGACTGGGTACCTTTGGGAGCAGAGAGGAAAAGCTCTGAGCTGAGGTTTGTGGGGAGAGGGTGTCCGAAAAAGCTTCTCAGGGGAAGCCAGCCTGAGCTGAGTCTTGGAGAATGGTCTGAAAATGGTGTGATTTTGCAGTGGTTCTTAACTGTTACAGTGCATCAGAACCAGCTGGGAATGGGGTAAAGCCTGAGCCCATTCCAGGCCAATTAAATAAGCACCTTTGAAGGGAAGGCCCGGGCACAGGTGTTTTCTAAAGCTCCCAGAGGATTCTAATGTGTAGCCAGGGTTGAGACCCACTATTCTTGGAACTAGAGTGACAAGCAAGTGATGCCTCCTCTCTGTTGACCTTCTCGGGTTAGCGTGGAACCAACACAGAATTAAAACTAAACAAACAAACAAAACTGTAGTTCACATTCATTGCAATGAACTAGCACAGCAGAAGCAAACAATTGCTTCACACCCCAAAAATAGGCCCTTGCATTGGCAAGACCAAGACACAAGAACAATTCAGCAATGGATGGTTTATGTGGACAAAAATTATGGCTGAAATTAAATGGTTCTGGAAAAACTTGAACCCCTTAGTCTGGAGCAGATGCTTTACAGATTAAATGTACTTCCAACTTAACCCTGATCTAAGCCTTAAAATCAAGGCAGCACAAAACCAGGAAAAGAAACAGAAGTCCTGGCCTATCCATACACACCCCAAGTCCCACATTCTCTACCCCACTGAGAAAACTTATACTCAAATGCAACCAAACTAAACACCTAGAGTCTGAAAGAAGGAAAATTGGGGAAGGAATGAAGAGAAGGACATGAAGTACAATAAGAGGTTCAAAAAAAAATTTTTTTTGGATTCTGCATGTAACCCAGCATATCCGTCTTTCTACTTTGTGTTATGTATCTTTACAAAAACAGAATTTGCCAGCCGGGATCAGCCCATGGATTATGTTGTTTGAAATCACGGTTCCTGCAGCGAGGGCCCATGGCTAGAGCGCCAAAGAAAAAGGGCGAGACAATTCGATGGGAGTGAACCGTGTGGGTTGCAAGGAGACCTAGCCCCTCCCGGACCCCCTGGCCAAGCAGGTAACAGATGCCCTGCTCTTTCCCTGGCAGGGTGTCAGTCCCCTACTTGGCCAGCCCCTATACAAAGGTGCTAATGGGTCTCCTAACACTCCTTGGCTCTCTTTAAAGTACAGCTTTAATATTTACATCCCGATCTTATTCTTTCTGTACCTGCCTCAAACTGAGTACACCCAATGAAGAATACCTGTCTTTGGGGTGTTCATTTGATAACTTTTCTTCTTAGCGAGAATCCTTGGTTATTAAGAACCTGCTTCCCCATCCTAAATCCTGCACTAGGGCTCCTCAATTTTTTTGTTGTTAACCTTACCTTCCTAGGGTTTGTCGTCTGCGTCACAGGGTTTTTTTTTTTTTTTTGCAGGACAGGAGTAAAGAGAGGCTCTCTTCCTATCAGAGAATAAAGATGCCCCATGGGTGATATAAATTCAGAGTCAAAGAGCCTGAATAAAACATTAGATAAACCCAATCTGGTCCTTATGAATTGCAGTGTTCTCCTGCCCTGGGAGGTATGGGTGATACCTAGGGAAACTTTAATAATAATAGTAACACCAATTAGTAGTAGTATAGCTGTTATCATCATTGTCATAATCAATAATAACACTGATACTAATAAGACGACTGCTTTGCCTTCCTCAGATAAACCGCAGTCAACAAAGTAAGTCATCCGCCTTAGTAAATGGGCACATCCTACAAGTTTTGAAGGGTTTCACTGAAGTGGGTGTTGAACATTGGAAACTTGTTTAATGGTATAGTATTCGATATATGCATTACAGCTATAAAGCCTCCTGAGCTCATCTCTGGTATCTCCAAATCCAGAGTCAGCAAGTCGTCCAATAATAATCATAGTAATAACTACCATTTATGAAGTGCTTACGGTATTCAACTGCTAAGCTAAAGCGTTACAAACCTTATCTCGTCTGCAAAACAACCCGAGGGGGTAGGTATTATCATTAACTCCTTTTATAAATGATGGAACTGAGACCTCCCTGGTCGTCCAGTGGTAAAGAATCCGCCTTCCGATGCAGGGGACACGGGTTCGATCC
Source organism: Globicephala melas (assembly GCF_963455315.2). Lineage (NCBI taxonomy): Eukaryota > Metazoa > Chordata > Mammalia > Artiodactyla > Delphinidae > Globicephala > Globicephala melas. Next base: position 21,789,120 of record NC_083314.1, on the reverse strand, counting down.
CTGGTCGGGGAAATAAGATCCCCCATGCCGCGGAGCAACTAAACCTGCGCGCCACAACTACTGAGCTCGTGTGCCACAAACTACAGAGCCCGCACGCCCTGGAGCCCGCGCGCCACAACTAGAGAGAGAAAACGCACGCACCACAACTAGAGAGAAGTCCGCGGGCCGAAGCCCGCATGCCATGATGAAGAGCCGGCACCGTAACGAAAGGTCCCTCATGCCTCAACGAAGACCCCGCGTGCCACAACTAAGACCTGATGCGGCCTAAATAAATAAATAAATAAATAAGTAAATAAATGATGGAACTGAGGCTGAAAGGGTTAAAATAACTTACCAAGGTCACACACATGTCATATCTGGTGACATGGAGTGATTTTAGACCCAGATCTGCCACATCTGGATCTCAAGAGACATCAATGTGGAAAGCCTAGAGAGGACTGAATCTGGAACCCAAAGGCTGGCTTCTGGCCCTGCGCAGGCTGCTTGTGTCTCCAAACCTCCATTTCCTCATGGTAAAACGAGGCCAGTCCTTCTGCCCTGCCTGTGTCACAGTTATTGCAGTGACTGAATGAAAAAGGACAGCTCTGAGGGCAGGTACCAAGTCTGTCTTGCATCCCCAGTGTTTTGCACTCAATAAATGTTTATTGCAGTAATAATGCATCCAAAAGCACTTAAAAAGCTGTAGAACATCATAAAGTACAAACGTATGAGATTCCTGAAGCACTAGTGTCTGTGGCCCCCTTTGGTGAGGGCCGGCTCTGCTATTGCAGCCTCCCCGGAGGGTTTGTGGATTCATGGCCAAACCTCAGGCCTCCAAACATTACAAATGGACACCCTCTCCAGTCTACAAATTACAACAGGAAACCATCATCCTGCTGACTTCCTAGAGGATGGCCCCAGGTGTGGTCCAGATTCCTTAGCCCCTTCCAAATGGACCCATCATCCCTAGGGTCCAGCAGAGTCATAATATCTTCACTGGATTGCCAGTAATGACATCCCAGCAACTCTCCTCAGATATGCTCCGAAAAAGAAAAACAAGAACACATTTCTCCTCAGAGAGAAATTCCCTAGATGCTGAGGTACCAAATGCCTATCCACGGAGGTACTTCAACCCTTGTGAGGCTGAGACAAGCCCTGCCCCAGCCTGACAAAAACACTGTGTGAGTTTATGCATCTTGGTTTACAGGACAACTCAGATAAATATGTTCCCGGCCTGTCATTTCTGCACACTTCACAAGCTAACGCCCTGAGAACAAGCCTCCCTCTGAGGTCTCTTCAGCACCACAGGAACCCAGGTCTTCAGGGTGCATAGGGGTTACCCTCAGCACGTCAGCCTCCATCACATCAGGAGTGCTGAGAGGATCAGGGCAGGGGAGCAGGGAACACAAGAGACTGAGATGAACACACAAAACCCAAATATATCCCATAGCCAGAACACTCGTATTTGCCCACCACAATACATGGGATGCCCCATCTCCAGGATCCAGGTGAAATGTGCCCCACCCCACTCTAAAAACAGCGCCTCACTTCCCAGGCCCTAAAATAGAAGCCGGGCTGGCGGGAGTGGGTGGGGCCATCAGGCTTTCTACCTCTGTCTCCTAAAACACCCCTAGGGGGCCCAGGAAGGCCTCAAAGGAGAGAGGGTGTCTCCCTAGTGCTGCCTGGGGACAGATCATCTAGTGGGGATGATGCCAGGATAGCAGAGGGTAAGAAAATGTGCTGCAGAGTTTGTAGGCTGCCCCATCTGTTCAGCACTGTTCTGTCCACAGGCGCCAAATGGCCCATCAGCTCCTGCCGTGCAGGCCAGCGCCAGGGCCCAGGCACCTGGAGAAGTCTGTGGAGACCTCTCCCAGGAGGGCCAGGCCACACTGTCTGGGGAGGTGCAGAGGGTTCACGCAGGCCCAGCGCAAAAGGCCAGAAGCCCATGACTCTTCACGGCAGCACTTTTGCTTTGAGATCTAAGAATATGCCGTCTGTGGTCTTGAGCTGGGCTCTGAAAATATAAGGATGAATAGGATGCCACGCCTGCCCTCAAAGTTCACGGTCTCGTGTAAAAACCACAGATGGGGCCAAATGGTAGGGTTTGTAGGTGAATATAAACTGAGGCTACACTGTGAAGGGCTTCACGTGCTAAGCCAAAGCGCCTGGATTATACATGTACGCTTGTGATCTCTAGATTTTGTGGGTTGCAAAAGATGATCCAGAGGGTGAAGGAAGAAAATATTAACTTTTCCATATATTTATCTCTATATAATTGAATACAAAAATAAGATTCATTAATATTCACCATAAGCAACGACTTTCACACCTTCCCTCAGTCCACTCCTCAGTGACGATCATACATCACTGAGGTTCTCTAGGGATCTTGGGGATGTGTGGACATTGGTTCTCTTTCAGCACCACATGACCTACTCCAGATGAGCCTAGGTCAGTGGAATTACAGAGCGGATCCAATTTTTAACTAAACTAACCATTGCAAAAAAGGGGCAAAAGGCTTACATTTTCTTTCTAAAAAGAAAACATGGATTGAAGTAACAATGCAAGACCAAGAAAAACAAACACCAAGAAAAAGGCAGCCCTGACACATTGTTAGTCAGCCACATTACAAGGGAAAACAACGACAGTATAGTCAGATCTCACAGGTCAGCCAGAAAGTTTTTAAGTTACCCAGAAGACGATTTGAAATGTAGCTTTACATTTACTGTTGGTAATGAACCCAATCTTAAGCGTAAATGGTGCCTGAGATATTAGCGAATGACTGTAGAGAAACTGTTGCAATTAACAAAGCATTTTAAAATACTGTTTACATTATCTTTAGTATGTCTTCTCTGAATCTTTATGCATAATGTATTGGTACTGTAATGCATGTATAAAATTACCAGTAAATGAGTATACATCTGCTGGGAGTGCATACTCAACACATTTCACTGCCAACAGTGGGCATTCAAAACGTCTTGGAAGCTGCTGCTCTAAGAGATACAACCCAGAGCTAGCCTAGATCCCCATCCAAACCCCCCTGTACTTCCCGAGGACTTCTTTGGCTTTCATACTCAGCAACAGAAGGAAAATTGTTAAGAAGGGAAGCTAGGCACTGCCATGTTCACAACTTTGTCAAAGACCATCCCGAAGCATAAGACCTACCGGTTTAACCAGACTGTTTCCGCCATGGCCACGTGCCAAAGAGGAAACAGACCCAGCTAAATTCAGCTCCGCAACTCACAGAGATTTGGGGCAATTCACACCAATTCCGCGCATGCAGAACAAAGGCTATGTACTGGGTGCTTTTATTTTAATGTTAATTCTTTATCTTAACATGTATTTGAGGAATATTAACTTTCTATTTATGGTCATGGTTTTCTTTTAAAATCAATTCATGTAAGTTTTCTATGAGTGGGTGTTAGAATACTAAGCAAATAATTTAGCTGGAGTGCAGATTCATATGTCAAAAATTGGAGAGGTGGGATGGAAATGACTGTAGATTAGGAAACACTGGACTAGATAACCTCTATCCAGTGCCCAGGTCTGAAACTCTGACTATCCTTATCTCATACAGATAAACTCAAATACTGTACTTTTATAGCAAATAATAGGACTTAGACATGTATAGTTCAGCTCAGGTTTTACCCATGTCTTACAGTCCATTCAGGCTGCTATAAGAAAAATACCACAGACTGAGTGGCTTAAACAACAAACATTTATTTCTTACAGTTCTAGAGGCTGGGACTTCCAAAACCAAGGTGCCAGCAGATCCAGTAACTGGTGAGGGCTTCCAGGTTCTTCTGGCTGAGTCCTCACATGGTGGAAAGGGCTGGAGCCTCTTTTATATGGGCACTAATTCCATTCATGAGGGCTCCACCCTCATGACCTAATCACCTCCCAAAGGCCCCATCTCCTAATACCATCATATTGGGGGTTGCAGTTCAACACACAAATTTTGAGGACACAAACATTCAGTCCATAGCACTTGGACCCAAGGAACTCTGGCTCTCGATTTAAGATGAAAAAAATGCAAATCAAAGGATGATGAATGACATGGCTCTTTGTGGTGACAGCTTCTGTGGCTTGGAGGCAGGGCCCCTGATCTCTGAGCCCAAGACCCTCACAGGACCCTCCCGGGAATTCCTAATATCGCTGGGCAGCTTTTTGCTTCTTTTTCCAGAAAAGGGGAAGGGGTGGTTTATTTGTTCTTTTAACAAAGAACATTCTCTGCTGTTCTGCTGTGGAATCTATTACAGAAAGAAATGGCCAAATCCCGGGAAAGAGAAGACAAGCAAACAGACTAATAAGAACGTAAGCTGGAGGCCCTGTCGCTCAACCAGGCTCCATCTCCCAGCAGAACTGTGCAGGTTTGGTGCCCCCTGCTGTCCCCTTCCTGCCTGTTTCTGTGTCCTGTGTTCCCCTGTGTCCTGTGTTCCCTGTGTCCTGTGTCTTGTGTATCCCATGTTCTGCCAGAAACAGACATCCCAACCATGGTGGGCAGGAAAAATCACTGCAAAATGAGCATTTAACAGTGGAATGAGGGCACAGTCTTGGAAAAATGCATCTGAAACATCAACGACGTAAAATCCATGACTGTTAAGAAAATCGAGTGCAGTGGGGTAGCTCTGCATCTCCATCCCTCACCACTATAGTGAACTGCTGTGTGATTTGAGACGACAGCAGAACCTGGTGAATGTCCTCAGTTAGGCAGCCCCAGTGTCACCTGGGTGTCCCAAGAACACAATTGCTGTCGTGCCAGCCCCTGTGTGCCTTGAAGAATCATCTCTTCAAGAAATTAATAAGGTTCTACACTGAGCTAGGAGGCACTGTAAATAATACAAAGGGTATTTAATACAGACGAGGGGCAAGGGTCCTGCTCTCAAAGGTTTTCCATCTATGAAAAAAAAAAGATAAAAACATAAATGGCTAAATAATATTAGTCACCATTTATTGCCAGCCATTTACCATTATCTCCCATGTTAACAATGCTGTGAACTAATCATTGTCCAGGTTACAGATGGGGAAACTGAGGCTCAGAAAGGCCAAAGGACACAGGCCAGAAGTGGAAGAGGCAGGTCTCAATCCCTGGCCGCCTAACTCCAAACCCCATGCTCTGCACTCACATCCTCTATGGCTTGATTCTGTCACACAAGGGGTTGGGGAGACTACAGCCACCAACGCTGGTGCACACAGGCACACACTCGCATATCTATGACAGGGTCACCTCGGGACTTAGAGGAAGGTCAATGAGTGAGATGGGAAATAGACAAATGTTTTATTTCTTTTCTTTTAAAAACAATCAAGGTTTAAAACCCACAAATAAACTCATGGTGTGTTGTTAGATAAAAATAGTTTTAAATGCTAATAAAAATTGTTAATTATAAAAAATGTCAATAATTGTTCATTTGGTTGGTGGGTACGTGGCTGTTCATGATATCTGTGTGGCTCCATATTTTTAAAGAATTTTCCTAGATAATATTTTTAAAGAAGAAGGAAAGAAACTGGAAGGGAATAAAAGTCCTCCGAGGATCAGAATATGAAATCATGAAAACCAGTCTACCCGCTTAGCAATCACATCTGAGCTTGACTGTGAAACCACAGGTTCGATCCTGGTGGAAAAAATCCAGCTATTTACACAGCAGCTTTCATCTGGGGACCTCTGAGCACTTCACAAACACAAATTAACGGCACCTCCTGCCACCTCCTAAAAGATGGAGGAGTATTTTACAGGTGGTTAAAGAGAGTCTGGGGAAAATGAAGTGTCTCGTCTAACATCACACTCTGAGATGCACACTGCATTGAGTATGGAGATTTAGAAACTTGACAGGCAGCCCTCTGGCCTCACCCCAGCTGTGATGGTGTCCCTGATAAAGATGAACGGGCTACAGCTCCGGCCGCCCCCGTTCTCTTCCTGATGGAGTCTGATGCACTGCACCTTGAAGGAACAGCCCTTACAGAGAGGGCAGCCTCCCTTTCTTCACATTAAGCCTCATCTGAAAATATCCTTCCACATAAATAGAGATCTTTTTCAGGGACAACCCAAACCACATCCTCTGGCTTTTATTTTACACGTCCAGCCAGGCTTTTTTAAGCGCTGGGCTTAGGGTGGAATGAGGCAGCTCACCTCCTTTCCCATTTCCCCTTCTCTTGGCAGACTGGGCGTGGCAGGAACAGGGTAAGCCCTCGGCCTCAGGCCTCCACTGCCAGGGGAGGTCTAGTCTGAGCAGAGCCAGTACAGAGATCACTGGCTCCAGAATCCCCTTTGGAGCCATAGGAAACATCTCTCAGTGTTGATCCTGGAACCCATCACCTCTTACGCATTCCTCTTTCCTGCCTACCTGATCCCACAGCACCAAGGGCAAGGCATTGGCCAGGACACTATAAGGTTCTGGCCCTTGCCGTCTCAATTGCCTCAGTTCTTAGCCTCCTGACTGGCCTCGGTAGCTCCAGGCTGGGACTGCTATAGTTCTAAAGCACAAATCTGACCATGTTGGGCCCCCACTGAAAACCTGATGCCTCCCCACCAGTGGAGGATGGAATCTACAGTCTGGGGCAGGCAGCACCTGGCTCCCACTGAGCCCTCCAGCCTTGCCTGCTTCTGCTCCCCCTTCCCAGAAGCAGAGCCCCCGCGGAGAATTCCCCATGGAGCATCCAGACACTTCATCCATGTATTGGTCAAGAGGGAGGAATGCAGGGTTCAGTGATCAAGTTTAAGCAAGGCAGGAGGAAGGGGGTGGGCAAGCAGCAAAAAGCCAATGGAGTTCCAAACTGCAGACACCACTGCCTTCTCAGGTCTCCTGCCCCCAGGGAGAGTGGCCACGGCTTCCTGGATTTGCCCCGGGAGACACTGGCACAGTCCACTGAAGCTCTGCGCATGCAACGAGGCCTCAGGATGCTCCTCAGGCCCGGATGCTGCCCTGGGAAGGCCAGGCTTAGGCACTGCCATGACTCCAGCACTGAGACTCCTGGATGAGGGAAGCCCAAAGGCGCCCAGAGGCGCCCAGAGCCTGAGCACCTGCCTCATCACTTGGGCACCTCACATGCACAGCTTTAGAGTCACCTTGTGACCAAGAGAGAGCCATGGAGAATTCTCCCCTGGAGGAGGAACACGATCCGATGGGGGGTTTGCAGAAAGACCACTCTGCCAGTTGCTTGGGTGCAGGGAGACGACCTGGGAGATGATAACAGGAGTCTGGGGGGAGATGGCAAGAGCCTGAACTGTGGCAGGGCCCTGGAGTCAGGGTGAAGGGTGCTGGGTCTCCAGGGCTGGGTGATGATACATGACGTGGGGGAAGCATGGAACCAGAACAGATAGCGGGAACTGAGAGGAACACCCATGGCCAATAAACCAGCAGTGATGGGGGTTCTACTTACCATAACATTTGCCCAGCAGTAACTAAGGGCACTCTTCCCATTTATTATCTGACACATTTTACCACCAGTCTTTGCTCAGATGCCTAGTTCCACTACTAAACTGTAAGTTGCTTTATGATAAAAATCTTATTGTATTGAATTCTCTGGTGGTCCAGTAGTTAGGACTTGGCGCTTTCACTGCTGGAGGCCGGGGTTCAATCCCTGGTCGGGGAACTAAGATCCCAAAAGCCACACGGTGTAGCCAAAAAAATTTTTTTTTAATTTAAAAAAAAACCTTTCCTTTCAAAAAAAAAATCTTATTGTATTTATGTCTGAACCCCAGGGTCTAACACTGTACCTCACATTTAGTATAATAAGTGTTTAATAAATAAAGTCAATAAGGTCTCACCAGCATAAGAGAACATATATAGATATAAAATTAATGACAGAAGCTGGAAGGTAGAGTTAAACTGTATTTTAAAATGTTGACTTAAAGGGATAGCTGTATATTTGATATTGCAAGTAGTGGGGAGTCATGGAAGTTATATGAGAAGGACAGCAATTTGATCAGAGCTATGCCTAGGAAAACCAAACTGGCCAAGACGTGTTCAAGAGATTAGAGCAGGGAGGAACGGGAAGTGAGATCAGTCAGAAAACTATAGCAATATTTTATCATAAAGAGCTCCTGCTGAGAGTATCACTCATGGCCTATGGCCCCATTCTACAGAGGGCAAGCCAAGTCACTGCCCATTAACTTGAAAATCACATCCCAGGAATTCCAATTAGGACAGACACAAATACAATATAAAATCCAACTGTGCTAGTCTGAATATTTGTATTTGCTGGGAAAGCCTGCTCCTTAAAATGCCAAAAGCATTTACAACTCTCCCAAGTCCGAGCCTGTGCCACCTTGGGAGTTTGAAGAGGCCACATCTGGCTTTAATGACCACTGTCTAAAAAGAAACAGAGAGAATTGGAAAGGAGGGAAAAGCTTGTGTTTGGTGGTAAATGGGAAGGATAGGTTTTATGTCAAACCATCTAGCTTCTATTTTTTAAGACTCCCCATCACCAAACACATTTCAGGCCTGGAGTCTCACAATGCTTACATATAACAGAGAATCAGGGCTAAAGTGGAAACACCTCTCATTTGTTACTCAGGTACAGCAGATGGCCTGCTCCTGATATTCAGGGAAATGGACTTTGCTTTCAGAGAGAAAAGGCTACAAAACAATGAAGAGCCGTCCAGGATGTGCAGAAATGCTTAACCCCTCGTGCACAGGCATCAAACGTGTACACGGACTAATCAACAGCATTCTTGGTCCATCAGGGACCAGGCCTTGTTCTACTTCATATCTCCACAGTGCAGGTACATAGCAAACACCTCTAAATGCGAATGTCTATATAACCAGTTGAAGGAGAAGTCTCGACTCAAGGTATAAATTTAAATTGGTTTCTCGTACTGGTAAGCCTATGAGGTTCCCACAGTTCAACAAGAATCCAACTGGGAAGCAAGATACCAGGTAGCTGCTTTTGCAGACACCCTTTGATAAAAGAGCAGGGATGGGGGTGAGTTTGAAGTTCAGACTGTGTTATTATACTCAAAGCCTTTTGGTTCAACAATGGGCCCTAGTTGACAAATCAGGCTGCAGTATCTAGCATCATGGGGGTGTATTACATCAGAGAAACACCAAATATATGCATTTGACAAACATTTATAGAGAATTTATTATATTCCAGGCACTATTTTAATCACTTTTAAAATATTCATTTAATTTAATGCTCGTAATAAACCCAGAAGACAGGTGCTATTATTAACTTCATTTACTGACGAGAAAACTGAGGCACAGAGAGGATACTTAGCCTGCCCAGGGTCACAGTGCTATTAAGTAATAGACTGAAGATTTGAACCCAATCTGTTTGGACCCAAATTCTGTGTCTTAACGCTAACACCTGGCCTCATACATGCCTATTTTGGGGGTAGATTAAAACATGATAATTTTCTCCCTAGTCCAATGCTGGGCATAGTCTGATGGCTAAATCCATGCAAAATTCCAGTACAGAAAAAGGTTTAATGTAAAAATGACTAATTCCATTTCCCAAGGTTGGCTGCTGGACATGGCAACTTGTTGCTCCCCTTCTGATCTCACATTGTTCCCCGAAAAGGGCTAAATCAGGTTTAACTTCAAGGGAGGCCTTAGAAGTAGGGATGGGGCAAACCCCATTCTCATTCATCCTCCCCTGTGCAAATGCCCCCGGGAGTAACACGCACACTGAAACTCAGTCCACTGAGCAGCAGAGTCCATGACTGCCAACAGATCCCTTACTACTGGAGCCAGGAGGAGGGAGGAGGGCGTTACAGGGCAGAACTCTGATGCCTGGCAGAACAGACGCCAAGCCTGAAGGGGAAGGAGCAAAGACAGTCAAAATGGAATGTGCTCCGTTCAGAACTCTGCCCAGAGTGTTTCACATTCCACTGTTCTGGGACAAAGAGGAGTGGCTGTGTGTGCAGAAGATGGGAATGCAGCCCCTGTCCTGAGGACTCACATCAACACCACTTCACTGCTGAGTTTGTGGCTGTGTTTAACATCCAGCTGCCTTTGTCACAAAGGAATTTTATTCCCAAAAGATTCACTCATCCCAAAAGCTTCATTCCCAAAGGATCATAATAAATCAAAATTCTATGAACCAAGATTCCTAAAAATAACCAAACTTCTCCAGACCTTGGGCAACAACATCTTGCCGACGGGGGGGCGGGAGAGAGGGTGTATTTTCCAAGTGGCAAACAAGAGTAAGCCTGATTCAAGCCAAGCGCTTCAAGAGATATAACCAAACTTTTAGTGCAACAGGTCACAGGGGTCAAAGTACTACTTTCAGTTAAAGCTCTGACATATTCAAAGTATTATACTTTGCACCCGCAGATTTTTTTGTCATCAGTTGACAGTTCAATTTTGTCGAACACCAAGAGTGCATATTGTGTCAGTATACCCAGTAAATGAAATTAAAGTTCAGAATCTGTTCTGCAAAGACAGTGTGACTAGAAGGCACAAACAGTAAAAATAAAATGAAATAAGACCTTAGATTCAAACAGACCTGCACTGGATTCCCAATCCTGGCAGCTGTGTAATCTTGGTTAACTTAATCTCTTTGAGACCCAGTTCTCTTGTTAGTAAAATGGGGATAATTATAACTGTCCTAGGGATTTGATCTTCCTGTAAAAGTTAAATGAGATAACCTGTACAAAGTGCCCAGCACCGTGCTGCATACAGGTGTTTCTTTTCCCTGTAAAAGCAATATGCCATCATTGTCAATCTGCAAATTTACAGACGAGTCAACCAAAATGGGGGGAAAATGTATTCAAGGTATTTATTGATTACCCGACACATGTACACCACAATTCA